>NC_135783.1:32163946-32476446 GCF_051106095.1 Pogona vitticeps | reverse complement strand
AGACTACATTAATCTCCTTGTCTGTCTTTAAGTACTGTATGAATTTTGAGAAGCATTAATGTTCCCATTTTTAACTCATGTGTCCATATTCACTTTGAACTCTTAAAAAATTACTATGCCCCTCCTTCCCTCCTTTTTCATAACAGTGTGCAGATATTTATTCATCCTTTTCAGAAAAACTGCAGTAAACATCAAGACCAGTATGCATGACAAGCATTTAAAGATGTAATTTTCAGTTGAAAATGTTATTTATTTTACAAATTTTATGAGTTCTTAAATATCAGTGCTTGCTGTCATTATATATATTAAATTAAATCATTATACTGTATATAATCTATTATATATGTAGCTATATATATATACATACACACACAGTATATATATTATTAAATTAAATATAAATATTAAATTAACAATCAACAATTACACCTGCCCTGCTGCTTTTAGCAAACTTCCTGGTTTCATAGAGGAAATAAATTGGAATAAAGCAGAAGATTGGAGCCATTTAGCATTCAGTTAAAGCACTGGTTCCACTTGCCTGGGCACAAGCTGGAAACTGTGATGTTAGAATTCAAGCCTATACCCTCGCTGTCACTACTGGTTCTTGTGTAGTGAAGTTCCTGCTTGGAGCCGAGCAACTCTTTGCTCAGTTAAGTGAGCGTCAGTCACAGGCACAGTTGGCTGTTAGCCCAGGGTAGTTCCGCTTTTCCATGTTACACCTGAATGAGATATTGACGAGACATAGCTAGCTAAACAGAGTCAAGAAGCACAAGATAAAAAAATATAATTAAATTGTCAAGGGATTGACAGAATAATTTTGGAAATGTAACTTACACTTCCAAGACACAGTAAGGATGCTTAGGGCATTTTCACAGTAGAGCTGCAATTGTAAAAATCGCTGTTAAGCATATCTATGTACCTTTCCCCACCCCATCAGTGGGAGAAGACTGAAGCTGAGAATTGCTGCTTGAATCTGATCTCAAAAGAACATAAAAACACAGAGATAATGGGTGGAGGAGAGATAAAATTACAACAAATTTGACATTTGGCAATGCTATATACTCCCATTTATTAGCCATAAGTATAAGCTGAAGGTTATTTTTGCCAAATTTAAAAAATTTAGATGGGGAATAAAGATTATCATTTACCATTTGATAACATAAGATATGTAAATATAACTACTTGGTAGCCAGATATCTTGTAAAATCCTTTTAAATGGTAAAAATACGCACTAACAATGACATGAAGCAAAACAAAATAAAACTATGTTTAGAGTTCACTTTGTTAAGAAAACACCATGATACCATATTTGTATCACTGGTTAATAAATTGTCTTTATCTGTTGTTAATAATTTACACCTAGCTCTTGTAGTTACATCAATTAAGATTTATATTTTCCAAAAAAAACATTTTAAAAAATAAATATCTGATAGGCATGATTAAAGTTAACATGATATAGTTAAGGCTAGAGATAAAAGCTTAATGTGCAGATATTTTGTGGGCTGGCGAATGCTACAAATGTAACATTACCAGAACTATGGACAAAAGATGTGTGGATACATTGTGTATAAAATTCTTGCATATCTCTGCCAGCAGTAAAGGCAATATTTATGGTGCAAAGAACTTATTTTGAGAAGGAAAAAAAAATCTGAAGCATGTGTATATGACTTATAAATCAGTGGTCCCCAACCTTTGTAATGCCAGGGACTGGTTTTGTTGAAGACCATTCTTCCAAGGATGGGGGGGAGGCGGCGGCAGTGGCGTCCATGAATGGGGGGGGTGTCCGTGCGTTGGGGTACTTGTTATGCAGTAGGTTGTTGGAGGATAGCTATGAATCAAACACATTACATGTATTGTGCCCTTTGCCCCCCCCCCGGAATAATGAGGTAAGACACAGGTGCTGGATTAATTAGGGCTACACTTTATTAAACAGATAACTTAATTCTTGTTGTTCTCAAGCAGGGGGGGCCTATGGTATTGCGGTATCGGGTTTGAGGCCAAAGGTCTCATGAGAAACCCTCTCCAACCACATTCAGGCGAGTCCTGCGTCCCATTGTTGTGTGGTTCCCTGGACCACACAAAGCTGGCGGCGCCTTAAGCAACTCCCCCCGGGCCTGTAAGTCCCCTCTCATTGGCAACTCCTGGCCCGGAGAAGGCCCCAGCACGTCCTCCCCCTCTCAGCACTGTAACCTCACAATGAGGTTAGTCGGGCTATCACCTTCATTGTATTCCCTGGGCACTCACCGATAGTTGTTATTTCCGCACTAGCCACCAGCGTGACCAATAAACAAACCTTAACATTAAAAAAACAATAAACATACCAGTGTGGGATAGGCAAAACAACCCTGCTAACCATAAGCCAATCTTAATAGCAGGAAAAAAAATTCCTGTCCGGCCCCCCAAAAGGTGACAAGTCAGACTCGCACTGGATAAAGGGTTTTAGAAAGCCTTGAAAGAGACTGAAAGTGCAGGGAGACGCAGTTATCTACTGTGATCCCAAGCTCTGTCCTCAGGATGCAGAGTGAGATTCTTGTCTAGCCTCATCCCAGTGGGGGAGTGGCAAAGAAGCTCCATTTTGGCGATGTGCTCTGACAGAGCAGCCATTATTTTTGTTATCATTACATTGTAATGTATAATAAAATAATAATGCAACTCACCATAACGCAGAATCAGTGGGAGCCTGCGCTTGTTTTCCTGCCACTACTTGGTCCCATCTTGGGGGGGGGGAATGGGAGACAATGCTGCCTGAAGTGTGCCTTTTATATCCAGTCTACTGCGTTATTTAGTTTTTGTTGCAGTCATAGCAGAAAACTCCGCTTCGCAAACATAGGATGTTGGAAATGGAAGCAGACTTTTCAGTACTTTTGTGGCAATTCTGGGATATTCTGCCATTACTTTGATCCAGATGGTATAAAGATTTGAAGATGCCTCACTTTTAAGGCCACCGTCATTTGCAATCTCAAACAGTTGATCCTCTTCTAGCACAGATAAAGTTGATTCACTTGGCTTGTTCACAAATGGGTCATGGATCCATTCCTTCCCAGTTCTGGGTTCTTTTGCTGTTGGGAAGTAATTCTCAAACTCTTTCAAAAGCTGAGGTAGATGATCATGCACCGTTTGGGAGGTGCATGATCATCTTAGTTCCTTTCTAAGGAACTAAGCTGGCTTAGTTCCTTTCAAAATATCTGCTACTGTTTGAAACATCAAAAATCCCAATGTTTACTTGTCGCCCCCATAATTCTAGTTTGGCTTTGAATGCAGCCACTTTATCTGCTGACTTAAACATAGTTGTCACTCTCCCCTGAAGTGACAGATTGAGTTGGTTGAGCAGGTGGAATATGTCACACAAGTAAGCAAGTTTTGTAACCCATTCTGTGTCACTAAAATGTGCTGCCATTGGTGATTGTTTTTCTGTAAAAAAAAAAAAATCTCAGGAGCGCTTCTCGTAGCTCAGAAACTCTGGCCAGAAATCTACCTTTACAAAGCCATCTAACTTCTGTGTATAAAAGAAGATGTGTGTGCTGTGCACCCATCTCCTCAGAGAGCTGTGCAAACAGACATGAGTTAAGGGCATGCACTTTAATGTGGTTGATCATTTTAATCACACCGTGCAAAACCTTGTTTAAGTTCAGGTGGCATTTTTCGGCTAGCCAGCATTTCTCTATGAATGACACAGTGTGTAGACTTACATTCAGAAGCAACCTCCTTGACCCGAGTAGTGAAACCAGAAATCCGTCCAGTCATGGTAGCCACTCCGTCTGTGCATATAACGACACAAAATGACCAGTTCAGTTTTCCTGACATGTAAACATTCAAAGACTTGAATAGTTCTGCAGCTGTGGTCTTGGCTGGTAACAAAAGTACACATAACATATCCTCATGCACATCCTCCTGAAAAATATATTGCACAAAAACAAGCATTGTTGCCTTGTTGCGAACATCAGTGGACTCGTTCACCTGGAGTGCATACCATGGTGACTCTTTAATTCTCTCTGACAACTGTCCCTCAATATCCTCTGCCATTTCATCAATTTGTCTACTTATGGTGCTAGCTGAAAGAGGAACACATACCACTTTTTGAATTGCAGCCTCTTCTAAAAGTTCATGGCAAATGTCCTTAGCAGCAGGCAGCATCAACTCTTCACCAATAGTAAAAGGCTTCTTAGTTTTAGCAATGTGGTTAGCAACTAAGAATGATGCTCTCAGTGCAGACAGATTTGATGAAGTGGTGGCCATCAATAATTGTTTCTGTTCTTCATGTTCACTTTTTTTCTTTTGAAAAACTCCAAAGGCTTGTCTTTTAATGCAGGGTGCTTGGTCTCCATGTGTCGAAGCAATTTTGATGGCTTCATGGCTTTGTTGGACAGCTGCTCACCACATATTATACAAAGCAGGCTTGGAGAATGTGAATCACCCATTGCAATGAAGTCATAATTTAAGAAGGACTCTTGGTATTTTCTTTTAAACGCAGATTTCTTTTTGTTGGCAGTCTTAGGGTCTTCTATTCTTTCATCATTGGGTCTTTCCCCTTTGCAAAGAAGCTCTCCAGTGATGATTGTTTTTTGCTCATTTGGGCTACAGTTAGCTTGCTGAGTTATCCGTGTGTCTGCAAGGCTTTAGAAATGTACACTTTGTTGTTGTAGTTTAGTCGTTAAGTCATGTCTGACTCTTCATGACCCCATGGACCAGAGCACGCCAGGCCCTCCTGTCTTCCCCTGCCTCCCGGAGTTGGGTCACATTCATGTTGGTCGCTTCGATGACACTGTCCAACCATCTCGTCCTCTGTCGTCCCCTTCTCTTCCCTTCACACTTTCCCAACATCAAGGTCTTTTCCAAGGAGTCTTCTCTTCTCATGAGATGGCCAAAGTATTGGAGCCTCATCTTCAGGATCTGTCCTTCTAGTAAGCACTCATGGTTGATTTCCTTTAGAATTGATAGGTTTGGTCTCCTTGCAGTCCAGGGACTCTCAAGAGCCTCCTCCAGCACCACAATTCAAAAGCATCAATTCTTTGGCTGTCAGCTTTCTTTATGGTCCAGCTCTCACTTCCATACAGCACTACAGAAAGCTACACTTTGTACCTATACGTAAAAATAAACCCAGAAGTTAATCCCAGAAATATGAAGGAAAGGAGGTGAAGCCTCTACAATTGTACAACTTTTGGGCCTCCAAGCATGCCGTCCATCTATCATGAATTCCGCTTACTGGTTGATCCTGAATAAAGAAAAACCCTCAGATGTTTTGTCTCTCTTTTTGGCCACATTTTTGGCTCCTCTTTCCTGACACCTATTCTGAGTGCAGCCAGCCCAGGGAGTAGCTTTCCTCACTGTCCAGCTTTCATACAGTAACCTGAATACCACATTATGGATGATCCTGGCCTTGGTCTCCTTACTCTTAAGAATCTCTTCTTAGATACCCTTCTGAATCTCAATCGTTCTCTGACTTTTTCTATACTCTACATTTGGACTGATGATAAAAACCAGGTAAAGAGGTAAAAAGGTCTGTCTGCAGGATTTTGGAGAGATCCTACCAAGTAAGGAGCTGGACCACTAATCAGAGTCAGTCAAAGACACCATCATTTAAAAAATAATAATTGAATCTACCAACCATAACTCCAGTGCAGCTTGAGGAGCAAAGCACAGAAGAGAAACCAGAAACCAGACGTTGCTTATGTTTCTTTGTATGGTACAGTGGGTATAAAAAGTTTACACATCCCTGTTAAAATGTCAAGTGTCAATGATGTAAAAAAAAAATGAGACAAAGATAAATCATTTCAGAACTTTTTCTACCTTTAATGAGACTTACGAACTCTACAACCCAGTTGCAATATCTCATATGCTGCAGCTCTGTTCTGGTAAAAGGCAGAAAGCTCACCAGCACCAGAGGATTTTGCAGCCCAGGCAAGCACACTCTTCTCTCCTCTGTTTTGTAATGCTTGCTGCTCGGGGCCATTGGAGCTGGCCTCCCTCTTCCCTTTGCCCAAACCCCTCCCATCCCCACCTACAGAAGCCTCCACGGCTTCAAGACACCAGTAACAGTGGATTACTCCCCCTCCCTCTTTTGTGCAATGGCTGCCGCTGTGTCCCAATGGCCCAGCTGATGTCTCCTTGCAGACTGTCTTTTTTTTTTTTAATATTTTATTTTATACAAAAAAAATACACAAAAGAACACATACATAACAAAAATACAAAAAAATACAAGTAATAGTGCTTATTATAAACTAAATTCTAATGTGCACCCCATACCCACGGGACTCTATTTACTATAATAATTTTTTTCTTACAGATTACCTCTCCAAAATTGTATTGAGTATTCTTTAGAGGCTTTCCCCCTTCCTTTCACTAACACAAATTCCACAAATTTACCCCAAATATCATAGAAATTGTTACATCTTATTTCCCCTCTTTTTATTTTAAGTTCCATAGTCAATTTATCATTTAATGCAATGTCCCATACTTCACAATACCAGTCTTCAATTTTAATATAATTCTTGTCTTTCCAAAATCTAGCTATTAATATTCTAGCACCTGTCATAAAATTAGTGATTAATTCTTTCGAGTGATGGTCCAGATCTGTATTATCAAAAATTGACAATAAAGCAATTTTGGCATTAAAATCAATATCTTTACCAAATATATCACACATTTCCTTAAAAATCAATTCCCAAAATTTCTTAACCACTTTACATTCCCACCACATATGAAAATACGTACCAATTTCCTCATCACATTTCCAACATGCTTTGGAGTATGTTGGATTTATTATATTCAATTTTACAGGAGTCAAATACCACCTTAGACAGATTTTAAAAAAATTTTCCTTTATTCTTGTTGACATTAATCTTAACACTCTCATCCTCCACATTTTTGTCCAATCCTCTATTTTAATATCTGTTTTTAAATCGTTTTCCCAAATTAATTTTAAACCTTCTATTCCCCATTCTTTTTCCTCTTGTTCCAAAATTATATTATATATTTTACTTACTATTCCTTTCAAAGTTGTATCTTGCATATCTTCATGTGATGACAGAAATTGTTCGTACTTAGTAAGTTCTCTACATTTACCATTAGTTTTCAACCAATCCTTTGTCCAGGTGTCTAACTGAATAAGATTATACCATGATAGTTTATTAGATTGCAGTTTAGACATAATCATCTCCTTCGATCTCATGTTACCCATCCAGTCCTTCAATCTTGCAACCCTTTTATTCTTAAATAATTCTACTAAATCCTTTAAATTTGTAGGAAAGTTTTCTGTCTCAGTCACTAGTTTTAATGGTGAAGTTAAGGGACAAAACTTCTCTTTATATTTATTCCAAATATTTAACAGGTTTCTTAAAAAGGGGTTTTTAATCTGATTTATTGAACTTCTCTTTAGTATATTAAACAAGTATCCTTCAGCATTTCCATTTATTTCTGAAGATTCCATCTCCCACCAAATTAATTTTTCTTTATTGAATATAATATCTCCAATAACTCTTAATTGATTTGCTATATAATAATTTTTAACATTGGGCATACCTAAACCTCCTTTTTTTTGAGCCTTATACCAATATCTTTTATTTGTTCTAGATTTTTTGCCTTGATTACAAAATCCATTAATTAATCCCTGCCAATATTTAAAATCCTCTTCTTCTAATCGTATTGGGAGCATCCTAAATAAAAAAGTGATCTTCGGTAATATTTTCATCTTAATTAAAGCGATTCTCCCAAACCACGATAGTTTCAATTTGGCGTACTCTTGCAATTTATCTTTAATTTCATTTTTTAATTTATTAAAATTTTTCTCTTTTAATTTTTGAGTTGTTCTAATTATGTTTATACCTAAATATTTGATAAGATTACACATTTTAACGCTATATTTATTCACAAACATGTCTTGCTCCTGTATATTATAGTTAAACATCATCATTTGTGATTTTTGCCAATTAATCCTTAAACCTGTTATTTCCCCAAATTTTTCTAAATGGTTTTTAATGTTTTCCATACTCTCTAATGGATTTTTAATAGTCAGTAAGGAATCATCAGCAAACAAATTAATTTTAATCATTTCATTTTTACCTGTTCCTTTAATTAATTTATCATTTCTTATTGCGTTAGCTAATAATTCTATAATCATGCAAAACAATATTGGTGAAAGTGGGCAGCCTTGTCTAGTACCTCGGCCTAGAAAGATCTTTTCCGTTATACCATCATTAACTATTATTTCTGAAGTATTATCTAAGTATAATTGATCAATAACACCTCTAAACTTTTTACCAAATCCCCAACCTCTTATAAGAAGTTTTAGTGTTGACCATTCAACACAATCAAAGGCTTTAAATATATCCAATGATAAAATCATTGCTTTTATTTTTTCTTTTTCTATTTCATGTATAATATTTAAAACTCGTCTAGTTAAATTGTCCATTTGTCTACCCTTAATGAAACCACATTGGTCTTCTTTAATATAATTTGCTATAAATCTATTTAATCTATTTGCCAATATAGCGGTAAAAATCTTAGCATCTTGGTTTATTAAAGATATAGGTCTATAGGATCCCGGATCTGTTTGATCCTTATTGGGTTTTAGAATGAGAATCGTTAATGAATGCTTCCATGAAGCTGGTATTGTCTCTCCTTCCATTATCTTATTATAAATCATTTTTAACTTAGGTATTAAAATGGTGCTAAAGTGTTTATAATATTCTGGACCCAATCCATCAGGACCTGGTGTTTTACCATTTTTTAATTTATTTATGACTTCAGCAATCTCTTGCTCCTTGATCTCTTCTTCTAATATTCTTTTATCATTTTCTGATAATTTAGTTTTTAAAATATCGTTTATATATTTTTCTATACATTCTTTCTTTATGTTATTTCCTTTGTATAGTTTCTGAAAAAATTCATGAAAAATCTTCAATTTTTCTTTCATTATATTACAATTTTTACCTTTTTGATCTTTAATTATCCCTATTGAATTTTTTGCTCTTTTATTTTTACACATTTTAGCTAACAATTTTGAGTTTTTGTTATTAAATTCAAAAAAATGTCTCTTTAAATACATCAGATCTCTTTGAACTTTCTCTATTTCTATATTATCTAATTCCTTTCTCTTAGCCTGAATTTCTATTAATATTCTTCTATCTCTTTCTGTAAAAAATCTATTTTCTAAGTTTTTCAAATCTTCTTCTATTTTTTTCACATGTCCCTCCTTAATTTTTTTTAATTTACACGATTCTCTTATCGTTATTCCTCTTGTGATTGCTTTCATTGTGTCCCACAACAGGCCTGGCTTAGCACCTCCTGTTTCATTTATTGTCCATAATTCTAGCCATTCCTTCTTTATCTTTTCTATTATTTCTGGATGCTGCAGAATATTATTATCAATTCTCCATCTTTTGGAGTCTTTATAATCTTTCTTTATTTCAATCTCTATTAACATCAATGCATGATCTGTTATTTTAATAGGGTTTATTTCAGTATCAACAATCTTAGAAATTAAATCCTGAGATGTAAATATATAATCTATTCTAGAGTAAGTATTGTGCACAACTGAAAAATAAGTATATCTTTTTTCATCACCTTTCATTTCTCTCCAAATATCCTTCAAATGGTTATTTTTTATCTTTTTACTTAATATTGTGTTTCTATGATAAATATCATTCCGACTGTATGCAGTTTTGTCTTTTATCTTATCCATAACCATATTGAAATCTCCTGCCATAATAACATAACCTTTCTTTACCTTTTCCATTTCTTTAAAAACCAAATCATAAAATTCACCTTGTTTATTATTAGGTGTGTACATATTTACCAAAGTATATTCTTCCAACCCCATTTTACCTTGCATTATTATAAATCTACCATTACAATCTTTTACTACCTTTTCTACTTTAAATTCGCAGTTTTTGAAAATTATAATTGCTACACCCCTAGATTTAGAAGTTCCAAAATTTTTTTCATAAATGTCGATATTGTTCATCTTTAACTCATTGACTCCTTTTTCTGATTGATGAGTCTCTTGTAGAAAGACGATATCCAGCTTGTTTTTCCTCAACAATGCTTCTATTCTTCTTCTTTTCACTGTTGATCCGAGGCCTTTAACGTTTAAAGTTGCAAGTCTTATTTTTCTACCCATATGTGTTCAAAAGTTTTCTTTCCAATAGGTCCCGTGTGTAACCTTACCTCCCACCAACAACATAAAACAGACAAAACAACACCCCATAATTGATTTTCACCAATTTTGTGAACATATACATTCGTATCCTCTCCACCATGGTCCCATGCCATAACCACTGGCATGAGCAAAAGGTGGGGGGGAGACGCCACCATCGTCCGGCGGAACCATGACCGGAGCCTTGCCTCTGATCTTTTCATTTAACTTTTGCATTTCTACTTAATGTTTAATACTACAATAGTAACAAAATAAGAATAAGAATAAGAATACCCTTCTCCTCCCCCCCTTCCCCTTACTGGAATCCTTTGAAGAGTTTATATTTAGTTTTTAGTAATTTTAATTTTGTTACCCCTTTTACTATCTAAATTTAGTGTGTTTAGTATGATTAGAACAAGAGTAAAATAAATAAATGATATTATTCTATAAAGCTATTTTAAAAACAACAAAAAAGAACCTCAAAAATTAGAAAAGGGGAAAGAGGGGAGGAGAGAAACATATATATGTATATATATATGCACACACATACATATATATAAGAAAGATTTTATTAGGAGAAAGATAAAGGAAAAAAAATAAAAGATATAAAAAATAAGATAGAATAATAAAAAAATATAAGAAAAAACTGGTCCATCTTCTTCCTTCTGGTTCAGCCTTCTAGTTCTTTGCTTGTGGTTGGAATTAACTCCTGACTTTCTCCTTCATAAATGTTCCAATCTTTCAGCAGTTGTAAACCTTGCTCGCAGGAGTGGATTTTAAACAAAATCTTGTCTTTCCAGATTTTCAAAAAAATTGGGTAGCCCCAATGATATCTGATGTTATTTTTCCTCAGAATTGCTGTAACCGGCTGCATAGATCCTCGCCATTTCACAGTCTCTTTACAAAAATCCTGGAAAATCTGAATTTTTCTGTCCCTATAAACCAGCTGGTCTTGTTTTTGTCTGATTGCTTTTAAAAATTGTTCTTTCTTTGTATGATTCAAAAACTTCACAACCACTGGTCTAATACCGAGACTACTTGGATTTCCCAGGAAATATGCCTTTTCTATATCTGTTTCAATCAGATGCTGCGTGTCCATTATAGAGTTTATCCAAGCCATTATCTCCTTTCTGAGATCTCGGCCCTGTTGCACTTGGAAGTTCATTATTTTAATATTAGACCTTCTGAGGTTATCATCCATAAATATAAGCTTTTTATTGGTATCAGAAATTTGCTGAGCCATGGACACAATTTCTTCTTTATTTCCTTGAACTGTATCACCAAGGTCCCTAATTTTACTCTTCATGTCCTTTAACTCCTGTGACACCCCTGAAATTTGATCTTGAAGCTTAGTGATGCTTCTTTCGATGGACTTAGATCTTTGCTCTGTTTTGTCAAAGCCTTCAGACATTTTACAAGACAGATCTTTTATAAGCCTTGTAACCTCGTCCATCCTATCGTCTTCAGTTGGTTGTGTCGTCAATCTTTCCAAACTGCGATCTGAGGGGGTTTTGGCAGTTTTATCCCTCCTCCTTGACATAGAGAGTTCTAATTAAAAATAATTATTGTTGTTTCAGGCTTTTCGTTAGGAGCAGGGCAGCTGGAAAACGCCAGTAGCTAATCGGCCATGAAAGTGAAAGTAGTTTTTAACTTTAAAAAAACATAGTCCTTAAGGCTTTTAATCAGCGATATGCCTTCCTTATCCTTCTCTCCAAGGATTTATGATAAAAAAAACATTCTTCTAAAGAAAGAAATGCATTTTAATAGCTTTTTACCTTGCTAGGCGATACGGAGGGTTCGCTCCTAGCTGGTCATCCCCCCGAGCGGAAGTGACGTCTCTCATTGCAGACTGTCACTGAGCCATGGACCAGGGATTGGGGACCCCTGTTGTATATGAGTCATATACAGTGGACCCTTGACTTGCAGACGGCTTGACTTACAGACTTTTTGAGTTACAGACTTCTCTGGCTGCAAAATTTAGGTTTGACTTGCAGACTGAGATTTGACTTACAGACCAGAAAAAAACCAAAATGGAACAAAAACGGCCTGTTACGAGATTAATCGGTTTTCAATGCACTGTAGGTCAATGGAGACTTGACTTACAGACTTTTTGACTTGAGAACTGCCTTCCAATACAGATTAAGTTCTCAAGTCAAGACCCCACTGTATCTATTTTCTGTATATGTGTTTAAAGTGAAGCAGTTCTGAGGAAAAATCTGAATGACGAGTGGTGGAGAGGTTCCAGAGGGACCTAAGGTTGAGTTTACTCCCATTCCACCAGTGCACCCCAGGATTAGCCCAGGCTTTATTTATCCATGGAAGAAGCCAGCAGTGGAATTACAGACTCCAGGTTTACCTATGGCAGTTAATGATCCTGAGAATGAGGAGGATGCAGGCACCAATAGCCCTGAGGCTGTAGTACATTCAGGAAGCCTCCAGACATATCATGCTGGGATAGGGCTGGACTAATGGAAATGTGGGAACTAGCAAGGATTAGCAAAGATGGGGTAAGGAAGGTGTAAAAGAAGGAGAAGAGGAGTGCAGGAGGCAGGCAACCTCACCAAAACTGACCATAAGGAAGGGGCAGAGACCCAGGGAATAGAGATGGGCATGAGTGTGCTGGATCATAATACAAGCACCACAGTTGTAGTGTAGTTTCATCTCCCACCCACTCCCGGCCAGATTCTCCCACTCACCAACCAGTGTACGCGGTGCTCCCCCTCCTCTTCAGTTGTTTCACCAGTTGCAACAGGAGCATGCTTTCCCTTCTCTACCTCCTCCAGCAGCTGCCCCCTCAGGCAAGGAAGTAGGGCAGGAATTGCTGCAGCACTGCCTTTGAGTGGGCAGTTGCTAGAGGAGGCAGAGAAGAGAAGTCTGTGCTCCTGCTGCGAGTGTGAAATGACCAAAGAGGAGGAGAAATAGAGTATGCACCAGCTGGTGAGTGGCAGAATCTGGCCAGGGAGGTGGGGGAAGGGACCGTGCGCCATCTGTAGTGCGGGTACGATGATTCAGCATAATCCAACAATCCAGATTTGTGCCCATCTCTAGTAGTGAACACACAAAGAGAGAGGGCAAAGAGGAGAGGTTTGGGTACTGGTGTCAGAGTGTTCCCCGGGAGAGCCACCTGAGGAAGCTCTACAACCCTTCTGTTTCATTTGGCCCCACGACACCGTTGCACAAAAGAGGTGCAACCAGCCTGCCTCAGATCCTGCCCCTGATGCCCACATGGGTATTGCAGTGGGAGAGACAGCAGCAGTTTGAGTGTCTTCATCATTTGGTGGTAGAGGGGCTAACCATAAAAAGATTGGCACACCCAGGTCACGGTCACAGGCAGAGATGAAGACAGAATTGAGACTTAAATATATTGGTTCAAGGGAAGGTGAACCAGTCTCTCCCACTTTGTGGGTTCATGACCTGGCTGTTAGAAGGAGAAGGGGAGAGAGCTACATTGTGTTGCTAAATAAAGATCTGTTGGTCTACAATATCAAATTCTTTTTTGATGTCCAAATCAGTGGGAGCTTTTGGAGGAATGCACCCAAGTCTACAGCATTATCTTGCTCTGTATATGAGATCTAGAAAATGGAAATTATTGTTTGTTGTTTACAGCTTCCAGAATCCCACAACCAGCATAGCAATATGGGCCTCCGGGAATTTTTCTCTAAAAATTCCCCAAAACATTTTCCATCGCTGGTCAGATCCGGAAAAATGAGTGTATTAAACAGCTGGCAGATGCCATGAAAATACAACCTGTAAATTATGATTATATTGTTGTCACGAATACAGCGCCAAGACTTCCTACAGTGGTGAAAAGATACCACCACACAGTATTTCCCTCTCTTTGGCCGCCTTGCATTGGCTGCCCATTCGCTTCTGTGTTGTTTTCAAAGTCCTAACGATGACATATAAAGCCCTAAATGTTTTAGGTTCTCGATATCTGGCAGAGTGCCTCCTCCCACCCAGTTCTGCCACAGAGTCACTTGTTCTAGCCAGGCCAGGCGGCTGAGGGGCCTAACGCTGAGGGAGGTCTGGAAGGAAAGAACGAGGAACCAGTCCTTCTCGGCAGTGGCCCCTCGCCTCTGGAACAACTTGCCCGTGGAGATTTGCCTGGTTCTCTCTCTGGGTGTCTTCAGGAGTAAAGACCTGGTTATTTGGGCAGCCTTTCCCTCCTGCCGTATCTTAAATTCTACATTTTTGCCATCTTGGATTTATAGTAGATGTTTATTGGTCTAACTGTTTTTTAAAATTTGTAATGCCACCCAGAGTAGACCTTTGGTATAGATGGTCGGGGTAGAAGTCTAATAAAATAAAATAAATAAAATAAATAAATGCAAATCATGTGTAAAAGCAAGCCTGGCAGAAGAACAACCTGCCATTGAGTTTGGCAGTATGTACAGGATGCCTGCCGTTTTGTGTATCTGCAAGGTCTTCCTCAGCTCTGAAAAGCCTCCCTCGGCTTGCAAGCCTGGCAGGCTTCCCTATCTTACTACTGGAGGGGAAGAGAAAAGCTAGCTACACGGGTACCGACAGTCAGCTTTTCCGGATGTAGCAATGTTATGAATGAGTTTACCAATAAGAATAGGCAAGCTTGGGGAAAGGAGCTAATTATGAGATGAACTGGATGAGCTCAGATGCTATGTGAGATGAGCAAGCTTAATAAAATTGAATATATATGGATGAAATAGTTATCTTTCAGGATACCAAAGTGTTCTTTGATATGTAGAGCAGACTGGATTCAAAGCCAGTTTTCTCTGGCATGGAAACTGTCTTTACTAGAGGATTTGCAATATTTTTCACAGTGTTTCAGAGATAAAGACTCCATTCAGCCCTAAAAAGTGATAATTATCTGTGTGTATAATTTTTCATGAATCTTCCATCTAGGCAGATATAGTAGAACCACACTGTATGTGTTTATACTTCTTCATTGATAAGTATCATTGATAAGTCTCTTTTAACTCTTTAATCATTTCTGTAAAGAGAAAATGTCCTCATACTTGAAAAACAGGTGCTTCTGACCAGTGCATTACAGGAATGGACGGGTATTTAGAAGTGAAAATCGATGAAGCCATTATGTTTCCACATTGTAATGTAAAAGCACAGCTTTTACTTCCATACAAACTGATAACTGCTGTGATTTTTTTTTTTTGGAAGAAATTTTCTCTGCTTTTCCCATCTATTTTTGTTACATGCTGTCAAGATCCTTTCAACTTGGAACATCCCTGTGTGTTAATAACTTTCAGGAGGTCCTGTAATTAACAGCCCTATTCAGGTCTTACAAACATAAGACTGTGGTTTTCTTGATAGAGTGAATCAATCCCATGTTAAGTCTTCCTATTTTCTGCTTGCCTTCCTTTTTTTTCCAGGGAGTCTTGTTTTCCCATGGTATGTCCAATTAGTTTTCTACCTATTTATTTATTTTTATTTTATTTATTTGATTTATACCCCGCCCATCTGGCCTAAAAGACCACTCTAGGCGGCTTCCAGTACAATATAAACAATAAAATAACACAAAAACTACAAAAAAACATACTATAACATACACAAATACAAAATAAAGTAGAAAAGAAATAAAAAGAGAATAAACAGAAAGATCAGGCATTGGCTGGAGGGAAGGGCTGAATGTATAGCCATGTTTTTAATTGACTTTTAAAGGTGCCCAGAGTGGGGGCCATGTTAATCTCAGGAGGGAGATTGTTCCAGAGGCGAGGAGCCACCGCCGAGAAGGCCCAGTTTTGTGTCTTTTCCTTCCGGGCCTCTCTTGGCGCCAGGCTCCTCAGCCTCACCTCCTGTCTCGCGCGAGTGACATGGGTAGATCTTGGTGGGAGAAGGTGTTTTGCCAAATATCAAGGTCCTAAACCGTTTAGGGCCTTATACGTGAGCATTAGAACTTTAAAGTCGATGCGGAAACGAATGGGCAGCCAATGCAATTGGCTATCCATGAATATTAGGAAACCAAGTACAGTTTTATTGTACACCCTTCATTTTGTTACACATTTTCTTCCTTTTTTTTTTTTTTTTTGGAAGAGATGCCCCAGAAAACCTCAGGATCTATATCCATTTTAAGTGAATGGGGGAGTGCCTCAGGATTTTGTTTTATCTTATCAATACTTGTCTTTTCTTTTACCTATTCCCCAACATTTATCCTGTTCTACATCATGTTAAAGTTAGTCCTACTCCAATTTTAAATGTGGCTAGTATTAATTATGACTGCCATTGAAATCTGCATTTAAAATTGATTATTATTATAAAAGTTAAAATCTTTACAGTTGCACCAGCCACAATTAGGTTGGGAGGTTGATTCCCCATTTTGGCATCTTGATAGGGGCTGAATTTAATAATCCATAGGGCCCCTTCCAGCTCTGAAGTTCTAAGATGATGATGGTGATGATTATGATGGTGATTATATTGCTTAATTGTTGACAGAAATTGTTTAAAATGGGATAATTTGAATCACACGGTAAATTAGGGATTTGTCTTATCTCCATCTTTTTCCCCTGTAATCCCCGACACATATACACACAACAAACAGGATGGTGTGTGAAGCCTGGGGTGTGTTTTAGCTTTGTTTCTCTGGTTAGTTGGGAGAGAAACAAATCAGAGGAGAAAAAGTACCCACTTGAAGATGACACAACATTCATTTAGCCGTTTCCACTGCAGAAGGGCTTGTGCATAGCCAGGGCTCCTACAGTTACTTGGCTTGATGTGTCACCAGAACCAGGCTTTGTACTAATCAATTGTGTTAGAGCAAATTTAGTGGTGTGTGTTTTTGATGACAGGGCAGCTACATGTGGCTTCTCTATTTAAAGCATTTTGGACAAAAGTTGGATCATCATTGAACTCTTCCTCCTAGTTTATTGTTCCAATTCAATGTTCACAGTTTTGACACGTAAGCAGTCTTTGTGCAAGTGAAGCAGAAAATCAAGGATGCATTTTTTAAGTGAAGCACCTGAGGGCCCAAAGACTTGACACTTAAAGTTTATGATGAGTTCCTAAAGTATGAGGAGGCTCACATTATTCTCTTAAGGCTCTGGCAGCTTAGGAAAACAAATATGCCATTACAGATTTTGCTCCTGCAAAAAATCTTGTGTTATATCAAAATGTATACTTTGTTTGACTTTACATGGTACTGTGACCATTTGGCATATTTTAACCTCATAATATTAATTATCACACATTCAAGGATGATGTAAAGATGGAAAGTTTTAGCTGGGCTATTTCGGTTAGAAAGGGAAACTGAGGGTATGATCAGACAGGAATTCAGCCAGCTGTTTGGTCTGCTGTGGTGATGGATTGCTTCACTCCTCTTTCCATCATAATCACCGGAACAAATCAAACTGTCCTCAGAGTGTTTCTACCTGCACCTTTCTGGGCCTCTATCAGGGGCTTTTGCTTTTTTTTTGGTATGGGTAAGATTGCTTCATTTTGGTTTGTTTCCAGTGCATGTAATCACTGGAAACAAACCAAAGTGAGATTTATGACCTCCTGCTGTCAATTTGCCATATCGTAAAGTAGTTTAAGAATAAATCCACTTCAGGATATTGGGAAATTAAACACTTCCTCTGAGCCTCTGTGAAGACATAGAAAAAAGTGATTTAAAAAAACTACAACTCGGTTAGGGCACCACAAATGCACTGGATCAATTATGAATTTTTTTTTTAAATAGAAGGTTTCCTCTTGGAAATGGGAAGAGATGGGAGGGATATTTTCCTCTCCTCTTTCACTTGTCATTAAAGGTCAGATCGAGAAGCGGCTCACAGCTGAATTCATCTCCAAGTACCAGCCAGCAGCTCCGGGTAGGTTCTCAACCCAAATTTTAAAACAAGTGAAAGGCAAGAGAAAAAAAATGCCCTTGTTGCCCCGTCTTCTCTCTTCCTGCTTCCATGAAGAGGTTTTCTATTTTAAAAAAACTTATAAGTGATGCAGGACATCTGTGCTGCCCTAGTAGAGTCTAAAAATACAACAAGAGAATCAAGTAATAACACAGTTTAGTGGCTAAGTTTTTATTATCAGCTATGAGAACTCTCAAAACGCTATAGCAAGATTTTATACTATACTTATATTTATTATACTATATTTTATGTATTTTATCTTTGTATAATTGGGTCTATGACTGCATAATAAAACTTTTATTTTTATCTTTATCTTTAAAATATAACAGAGGCACAGAGGAAGTATTGAATTTGCCAATATCCTGAAGTGGCTCTCTTCATAAAACATTTCCTGATATGCCAAAATGATAGCAGAAGAAGCCAAACCAAATAGGGGCACTTGAGTTGAGTATGCCATTTGAATGCATGGATCACACCAAATGACATACCAGACCATAGTCCAGCCTCTAGAGACCCTATTTGACCTGATCCAGCCCACCACAACTGCCACATCCTATAGAGTAGCATCATTTTTCAAAGCAAAGAAAAAGAATAAGGAAACATAAAGAGAATATCTCTAAGTATAAGAATGCTTTATTTATGATTGATTCCACCAATTTGATATTCAGTTCTTTATGCAGCTGTGCCTGGCTTGTGATCTGAGAAAGAAACCAGGAGAGAGAGAGAGAGAGAGAGGAGACCATCGCACACTGACAAGAGCTCCGGGTGGGACAAATAATCATATTGGATGAATGTGGAGCATAAAACAGCTGCCCCCAAACAAAGATAGATTAAGAATATAAACAGAGCCCTGCTGGCAGATTATACTTTTTAAAATACATTTATCTAAGACTTTTTTGAAAGGCGCTTCAGCTCTGCTAGGTATTATCAAAGGCAGAAAAAGTTACTGTTTTAGACTACAGTTTGCCAGAACAGCCAGTGGCCTTGCAAACTGTGGCATTCTGGAGGTTGCAATCCAAACTGAATTCTTTTCCAAGATGCTGTTCCCATGGTTTACAACAGATTCTTGCAAGGAGCCAAAAAAAAATATAGGGGATCACTGGAAGCATCTGGTCAGCGGGCAACAGCATTATCTTTTTACATAGACTTAAATTTAATTGCAAGTCCCTTTAGGGACCTATTGAATCAATTGCTGAAAAGTAAGTCAACACTAAAGTGAATCCCATTGATTCTCTGAGTATACTTCATTTGGGGACTAGCGACTGGATTTAGGCCTTAGACTGATTCATCAGGCTTTTCCTACATTCTCATGTGCACTCTAGATCAGTGGTTCTTAACCTTTTTGAAAGAAACGCCCCCTTGAGCCATTGAGGAAGTTATCATCGCCCCCCTCCCTGCGGTGATGATATTTATTTATTTATTTATTTATTTATTTATTTATTTATTTATTTATTTATTTATTTATTTATTTATTTATTTATTTATTTATTTATTTATGACACTTAAATCCAATGACCCCTGAAAACAAAATTCAATTCCAAGAAAATGAAATGCCCCCAAAAAGTAACATTTAATGATTTAGTTGCAAGCAAATTTTAAGACAGAAAAAGAAATATAAAAAAGCATAAAAACAAACCGCAATGCAGGAACTAAAAATTTCAAGACGAAAACTCTGAAACTAAATTAAGATTGGAGGAAAATATATATTCATGCACATTGTAAAAAGGTTGCAGCCATCTTCACAGGTTTGGCTTGCTCCAGTGCCCCCCTGCCGCCCCCCTTCTGCTCCAGCGCCCCCACGCCGCCCCTTTTTGTTCTACCGCCCCCCTGAAAAATGAAATCGCCCCCTGGGGGGCATTATCGCCCACGTTAAGAACCACTGCTCTAGATCATGCCTATAAGGTTTTATTTGTTTTTTAAATTAATGAGAGGTTTGATGAATCTTGAACTTTGGTTCAACTTGATATAGATACCAAACTGAGAGGAAAAAGATGTAGATTCTGCCTCTTACACTTAATAAAGGGTGTGCAGTTGAGTAGTTCAGAAGATACTGAACCATAGAAGAATGAGATATTATGAAAAGCTGTCTTTTTATTTGGAGGGAGAAATCAATAACATAAATAAAGAGCAGTGTGATTTATGAGATGCTGCAACTTACAAAACACTCTTCATCAAATTTAACAAACCCACTGAAGGAAATGGGATACTCTAGATATACACCAGTGTATATGTCCAACAAGTTGATTGTGTGTTCAGAAATATATGCCATTCATTAATAATGCTGTTAGTTGTAAATAACAAATTTACACAACGTGGTGCTAGCCTCAATATGTAAATCTTGCAACAATCAACTCCACAATTTTAATTAAGTTGTACTGAGTTATTGTCAAATATGCTGTGAGCTCCAGTTCACTTCTCTGGGACCTTTCACTTCCTTACAAAAGTTCATGCCTCTGGGTCCAACTACTTAGGGAGTCATGGGAATTTTCAGAGAACGTAGAGGAAGACTTGGGTTTCTAGTTTTTGAGGCGCTGTCTAGAATCTCAAGGAACTGCTTTGCCCCCCACCATTGCTCCATGTATGGAGACAAATTTAAGGGTGAGCAGTGCGCAAATAGAGGAAAGTTTGATTTTGCAGTGTGTGGTGGCTTTAGTGCCTAAGTGTTCATGTCCTCTCCACTCCCAGATGTTACCAGAGCTTACTATCTCACTGCAAAATAATTGTGTGTGAGAGCTGTGCACATATTGTTAGTTTAGGTTTATGGGAAATACACAGGTCTTCTTCTCTCATTCATGCATATGTATGCACAAATGCACATGCACAGAATTTCTTCTTACATAAGGGCCGACTTTCTGTGATACCACAATGATCTGCACCATGGTCTCAGATTGCGGTCCTAATATCTGAAAATCACTAGTGCAATGTTGAATTTATCCATAAATTATTAAAATTTCACTATTCTTTGAAGTCACACTATCCCAGATCAATTCTCATTATGTCTCCCTGTGGATCAAAATATTCTTGGTTCTAGGCCAGGCAAAAAATTACACACTGACGTCAGAGCTAAGCAGGAAGTATAACATTGATTGTTCATTGTGTCTCATTGACAAGGGCTGGACTCAGCAGGAGGGCCACATCATATGCACTCCGCAATTTTGAGGGCCGAAGGAATGCACACATGCACATACTCCCTAGCGCCAGCCCACATGCATGCATTCACACACACGCACTCTTGCCCATGTCTGCTCACTCGCACCCACCAGCATGCCCACCCGCTGGGCTGAATAAAAAGGCAAGGTGGTCCGAATGTGACCCATGGGCTGTAGTTTGGCGATCCCTGCTCTATAGAGTCCTTTCTAGTTCTGCACTTATAAGATTATTAAGATACATTACTGGTCCTCACACACCACAATATTTCATTACAGGGATAGATACCTACTTGTTTATTCCTTCACCAAGCTGGCACATGCCCTCCTGTCACAGAGGCAGGAAGAGAAGAGCTCATAATTAGGAGTGACAGTTCCTATTAGACGGTAGTATATATCTCAGCTGATTCTTCTGGTTCTGAACATGCTGGCTGAGAACTCATCTCCCTCTCTTCTGAGAACTTTTCCAGCAAGGTTCTGTCTCTGCATTTGTCATGTTAACATCAAATATGTGTGTTTGTCATTTGTGTGAAAGCAATTTAGAGTAACAGTAAACACCACAGAGCAAATAGTTTATTATACCTTTTTCTCTGCCCATAAAGTGGCACCAATTTGGTCCCTCCAGTATAAGTGAATAGGTAACAAAAGGTTTTCAAAGGATATAAACGAAAAGGCTATGTGAATGACAGTTGAATTTTGCTTTCCCCACAAACCAGTTCCTCCTCCTCCTCCTGAGTCATATAATTAACTATGCAGGCTAAAATAAATTCTGTGAGTCTCTATGTGTGCACTTCCATGTGCATGTGAGTATCGCAAAATTTCCTATTGTCTGGCATGCATGAAGGTTTTTCTTTCGGGACCAATCTTTCCCTAATGTGATGTAAAGAAAACCCATTTAAGTAAGTAAGTAAGTAAGTAAGTAAGTAAGTAAGTAAGTAAGTAAGTAAGTAAGTAAGTAAGTAAGTAAGAAAGAAAGAAAGAAAGAAAGAAAGAAAGAAAGAAAGAAAGAAAGAAAGAAAGAAAGAAAGAAAGAAAGGCAGTGATCAAGTGATAGAACTCAAAGCAGACTTCTGTGAATTTTGAGAAATGTGACTTTTTTCTGTTCTCATGGACAGTGCCCCACTCTCGCCACCAAACACAACATTCACAGGAGGAATTGAGAAGAGGAGGATAAGTAATCAGTGCTGTTCCTGTTACGATTTCCATCTCCAATAGCTTGGCCAATTCTTGATATATATTTTTTCTGCCACCACCGCCTACAGTGCCTTTCCTCTTCCTGGCCAATTTGCAGCCAGCAGATATTAAACTATCTGGTCAAGAAACAAAGAAATCACCAGCTAGAAAGAGGTCAACTTAGGTGGCAATGAGTGGGTGGTGGCGGCAGTGGCAGTGGTGGTAGAGGCAGCAGCGACTCTGCTGGCAAGCACCTCATTCCAGCCAGTGGCATGACCGGTCCTGTGCTTCAAAGGCTTTCTTCCAGTTTAACTCTGCTGTCTTCCCACAGTGGTTCATTTCTACAAACTACTTTGTTCAATCACAGTAAGCTCACAGTAAAATAAAATTTAAAAAAATCTCATTTTTCTGGCCTGAACACTACCTCTCCTTTCTTCCTCTTTGGTCAGAAATACAGCACTTCGTGGTCAAAGAAAGGCCTGTTCATTCTAAACCTCTGTTTCAGGTTGTGAGTCATTAATTCGAGAGAAAGCAACATAAATCCAGTAATGGTATTTTTAAGAAAATATATAGAATATATACTTGTGCCATTTCACAATCCAAATGCAACATTAAAATGGGGCATTGTGACTGATTACATAGATACAAAGGAGGCTACCTTGCACTGAGCTAGACCATTAGTCCATGGTACATGTTGCCCAGTAATGTTGACGCCAACTGGTAGAATCTTCCTGTTTTCAGACAAGATTATTTCTCAATCTTACCTGGAGGGCCAAGGATAGAGCTAGATGTGCCACTGAGCCACATCTATTCATTTGCTAACTCTCATCCTCACCTGTTTGCATGTCCTTCCACAGTAAAATGTCCAGAGTAGTTTACGGTGATGCCACGAGAGTTGGCAGAACACTGTTGCATGTCAAGATAATTCATTAACGATTACAAACTGTAACAAAGTTTAAATGAGCATACAAATATAAGTAAGCTAATTCATTAATATTAATAAATACATGCCAAAGTTAGACAATTCATTAATAAGTCATAGTAATGTGTAACAGGAGAAATACACATAGGAGGGAAAAAATACACATTAAATCCAGAATTAGTCCGAAAAGATGTCTAAATAGGACTCAGCCCCTGATATCTCCAGGCACCTTGAGCAACAAGAGTAGCCATTATAACTGGAGTCAGTCTAGGCTCTGCCTTCCCATGCTGGATGGAGATAAGGTCAGTGACATGAGCTTGCGAGACCTATAGATAGATGGCATCCAGATGCTCAGGTATATCTCATTAACATGCATAGGAGTGCATTGTGTGATTGTGTTTCTTGAATTAGATATTATAATAATAATTAGGTATTATATTAAAATTAGATATTATATTATAATTAGGTATTATATTGAAAACATAATAGGATACCCATGACTTCCCTCTTGTTTTAATGTGAAGTACAAGGTGCCTGATCAAGACCCTACGATAGGCATAAAGTTTCTCTCAGCCTCCCTTTCTCTCTTACTGTGTTTCTTATAAACACACATACACACAGGCCGCAATTTGGACCATCCTATCTCACCTGCAATTTCTGTAACAAAGGGGGTTTCATTAAGGATCATTAAGGGTTTTCTATTTTGGAACATTAATAACAGATGCAAGAATCCTATCCTGTTTCCCCGAAAATAAGACCTACCTTGAAAATAAGACCCAATAGGATTTTTCAGGATGCTAGGTATTATCAGATACCTAGCATCAGTATTATCACCAGGTATTATCAGATAAGTGACTAGCATTGACATGGAGGACACAGAAAATGATAATAATTAAGGATGGGCCAGGCAGACCAACCTCATTTAATTCCTAAAATTGGGGTATTGTTGATTAATCACTTATTTTTTGTTTTTATAGCATTTGCTTTACAGAAGATTCGTCTTTACACCAAAGTTTAGAATTTAGTGCACTTAAGATTGTTTTGCACAACTTCTGAGATTTTACATATTTTATGTGCAACCTTTATATTAAGATATATAGCAGCACTGAAGATCTCCCCTGAAAAGGAATTTCTTCTGTGTTCAATTATTGTAAGAAAGAGACAAAGCTGTTTTTAAAGCTTTCTTTCTTTGTTTAAAGCAGCAATGTAGACAGTGAGTCATTCAGCCGTTCCTGCACTGCATTAGAATGGCCATCAAAGGCAGGCTAGATCATTTGGATCATGTCACTTGTCCTGAAACGTGTAGCCATTTTTAAAGAAAGAACATGCCATGTTCTTTATGAGGATCTCTAATGCATGAAGCTTGTTTAAAGCTTTAATAAATCAAGTCATTGTTGTTCAACCCATGTCTGATCTTTATGCATGATTATCTATGTCTTTTTTCTTTGGATAAGAAAAAAAAATCATTTGCTTATATAGTTGCAACCTCGCCCCCAGTAATAAATATATGTATATGCAAAATATAGAGATTATCAAATAAAGCCAATTGCAGTAGTTGGCTGAAGTGCAGACTAATCCTGCTTCTGTATAGTCACTATATGTAAGAATTACTATCAGGCAGAGCAATTTTCTTCATAATTGGATTGCTAAATCTGCCATTCTGTAATAGTTCCCCACCTTCTCCATCCTCTTTCAGCTTCCTGAGACATCCAGAAATCAAATCTTGAGGATACGGGTGCTGTTTTGAATGGCATGGGAGTGGAACTTGGGGATCTGTAGCTGGAGCAGATGTTGCCCGAGATGAGAATTAGTGGTTGAATGGATGGATGTTCCTTCCATTTGCAATACAGCTCTTTTGGATCCAGGCCATTTTTGTCTACTCTTTAATTCTCCAAGCCATTCTGTTTACTGAGTCTTCAAATCTTAAGTTCCAACTAACCACTCCTGCCTTTGTAGCTGACTTAAACATGTGGCACAATGTGTGAACTGTTGTGATTTGTTGCCATGATGACGGTGTCAACTTAACTACAGCTGACAAACAGTTTTTAAATAGAACATTTCAATTCATTATAGTATTCTCCATCTGTTTTCCCGGTACCTCTTTACTTATGCAAAACATTGGAAAAATGTTACCCCAGTAGATTACATGCAAACTAAATATTAATGATTGGGCAAGCATTGCATTTTTAGGGATTATATTTGTAAAAATCCCTGTTTTAGAAAAAGAGATATATTGATATTTAGCAGCACACCAGCACCATTTGGGAGATAGGAATAACAAGACATATGTGTCTAAAATATTTACTGTTGCTTTTGTTTCCACCTGCTGTTGCATTTGGCCTCCATCCTTTAAGCTCTAAGCCTACATACAAGACTAAAGGGCTCTAGTGTGAGTTGTGAGCAGGCTATGTCAAACATTCTCACAGATTCTACATCAGTCCTGGATGAAAAACTGCAGTGTATTTTATAGCTGCTGAAGCAGTTATTTGATTATTTTGTCAAGAGGTTATAAGCAAACATGGAGAAACAGGTGGGAAAAAGCTACAGTTCTGCATATCCTTCAGGCTACATTGAACACAGTGAGACCTTTTTTTAATAGTGTATATGCTCACAATCAGTCTGGTTATAGACAGAACTGTGTGCTGTTCAAATAAAACAAGCAAATATATTGGTGCTCTGCCAAAAACAGAAGCCCCATGTTGAGTTCCTTTAGCAAGGACAGCAGATACATTGAGCTAAAAGTCATGAGGAGAAAAGGAGGGCTCAAAACAGGAGCCTATTTAAAAAAACTTAGTTCTACTGTGTTATGTTATGGCGTAATCCAAGAAAATGTGATCACATAGTTGTAGTAGTTTGGTTGCATTCCTGAGATGTCCACCTGAAAACAAGATCCCACTTTCATTTTGATTTATTTCATTGTGTTTTCTTTTTCACCCATTCTGAGGAGAAACTGCCAAATTCTGTGCACCTTCATGCCCTTTCCTATGAGCCCTGTGGAGGAAAGATGCCATTCCGCGTATCAACTATAACAATTAAGTGCAGCATGATGCCGAATAGTGAATTCTGTGTGATAAGGATGCCACCCTTTTCAGGAAATGTACCCATCTAGGCCACTTAAGATTTCTTTCAGAAAAGAATGGCTGTGAAACTTCAAAGATATCTCGTGAGATTTCCCATGAGCTTTCTCAGAAGACGAAAACAACTTATGGATACATCTCACTGTGAAGAGAAATCATTAATTTTCTCATTTTTCTCTACAAGAGCAAGGGATTCGTATCCCTACATAGTGTAGAAACAAAAAGTTTTAAACTTTACAAACAGTATTTGCTTGATCTTTCTTTCCTCTCCAGAATACTAATACAACGGTATAGATTCAAGAAGGCCAGTTACTCCATTTGTTTTTCCTCTGCAATCTTAGCCATTGATCTCAGATCCCTTTTTAAATACTTCCCCTGACAGGTGTACAGAGATATTTATGTTACTTTCGGGTGGCCCTGTTTTATTACCAAACTTAAAGGTGGGCACCAGAGTATAAAGGGCAAACAGTGGCCCAAGCAAATTAGTGGGGTGAAGTGCCTGCTATCTCTTGTACTAGGAGCTGCCACGGTTAACGACCCAAGTTCGGTGTCTGGAAAAAAAAATTATCTCACATTGCCAGTGTTGAGGAAGTGCTTAAGTAGTTAATACGGATAATACAGAAATAAAACAACCAACCCATATAATATTATATCAGGACCTAAACCAGTAGCTGAGTAATGAAACTATAGGGAGCCACCTCAACATCAGCCTGTTTAGGTAGCAGGGCAAAACAAGAAATTGTTGAAGGGAGACAATATTCAGGCTGCAGAGAAACAGTGCTGATTTATTTTCTCTCTTGTTTTATGGAGCAATTAAGTACCCCAACCTTAACTTAAAACAAAAAATGAATAAAATAAAACGATACATCAATATGTTAGGTAGTGTTTCCTGATGAGTAGAATTCAGTTTGCACAGGCACTGCTGGCACACGATGGACTTGGCACCCCACACTAGCACTGTGCCGCTTGCCAGACAGTAGGTGGAAGGCTTATGCTTTAAACCCATTGACAGACGTTTACCAACCCATTGATAACTCTGGCTACAGAAAAATTACACACACACACACACATACACACTGTATATATATACAGTGGACCCTTGACTTACAGATGGCTTGACTTACAGACTATTTGAGTTACAGACTTCTCTGGCCACAAAATCGCAGCCTGAGAATTGACTTACAGACCTGAAAAAAACCAAAATGGAACAAAAACGGCCTGTTACGGGATTAATCGGTTTTCAGTGCACTGTAGGTCAATGGAGACTTGACCTACAGACTTTTTGACTTGAGAACCGCCTTCCAATATGGATTAAGTTCTCAAGTCAAGACCTCACTGTGTGTGTGTGTATATATATTGAATTTGCTTCAAAAAAGTATCGATAGGACCATACACACAATGCCATACTGCTAAGGAATATATTGAAACACCACTGGAACAACAACAACAACAACAAAAACACAGAAGCCTCGTGTCAAGGGGGAAATGTTCCACAGTTTTATCACTGGCTGGTAAAATGACTCGCTAATGGCCATGCATCATGTGACCAGAAAGAGCAGCATAAGTGCTTTTTATTTTGGGGAATGACAGTGTGTAAATAATTAATTTTCAGGGGTATCTTTCCTGGCTCTGGCTAACAGGGCTAGTTTTAGCCCCTGTTCATAGCTCTTGTGTGTCCGCAAGAACTAAATTTTGGCATGCCAATGAAAATGTTGCTTTTGAGAAATTGCCAGTACATGTTAGAAGCTGGATTTTGAATGTTACAGCAGATTATTATTAATTTTTTAAGTACCAGAGATGGGATATTTGTATTCATCTCCCAGGGGAGAAAATACGTGTATTGCTACCACAGGTGGCCGGATGCTTAGCCCAATCCACTCACTGGACTTTGACATACACAGCCATCATCGGTAACATCACTCCAATTGTGAAAGTAGCTTGACTGGCGGTTCCCTGTTTCACTATGTTGTTGACCGCTCAGCAGCTGAGTGGGGGACTTGTCATCCCGCCTCCTTGCTGGCTTGGTTAGCAGTGCAGGGAGGTGGGGAAGGACTGGACAGGCTACTGCCTGCGATTGGCACAATGTTACTGATGATGGCCATGCATGACACACAAGGCCCAATGAGTGGACCAGGCTGGTTCTGAGGGGGAGGAACAGACCTTCATGGCACCTGTGGTGCCGTGCTTTGTATTCGTATCCCCCAGGATATAAATATGAAACTTCCATGTCTAATCAGTACTTTATGCCTAATTATCATATAACGGTGCCTCTGCAGCCTGATCCAGTGCATGCTTATTCAGAAGTAAAAATATGACTTATTCCAAACTGAGGATTGCAATTTTAAGACCAAAATCCTATCCACAAATAATTGGGAGTAGGTGCAATTGAAATAAATAGCTTTTTTATTCATGAGTAATCTGAATATTGAGTATTAGGAGGTTTGGGCTGAGGAGTCAGCAATATGCTGACAACACCCAGCTCTACCTCTCATTCCCTGCCAATCCAACTGTGGCAGTTGCCGTTCTGAACTCGTGCCTGGACTTGATAATGGACTGGATGAGGGTCAATAAACTAAGGCTCAGTCCAGACAAGTCAGAAGTGCTGCTGGTAGGTGCCCCACCAGATAGGTTAAAGGGCCATTTCCCTGCCTTAGACGGGATTACACTCCCCCTAAAGGACAGGATCCACAGCTTGGAGGCGCTCCTTGACCCAGGTCTGACCTTGTAAGCCCAGGTGGACTCGGTGTCCAGGGGTGCCTTCTTTCAGCTTTGAAGAATATATCAACTTCGCCCTTACCTGGATGAGCGGAGCCGGGCAACAGTCACACATGCACTGGTAACAACCAGACTGGACTATCGTAATGCACTATATGTGGGGCAGCCTGTAAAGATGGTCCAGCGACTGCAACTGGCACAGAACTGGGCTGCGCGGCCGGTAAGTGGTGCCGCCATGCAGACTCATATCACACCGGTTCTGAAAAATCTACACTGGCTGCTGGTTGCTGCTCGGGCCCAATTCAAAGTGCTTACTTTGACATATTAAGCCCTAAACGGCTTAGGACCTGGTTACCTAAAGGACCGCCTTCTTCCATATGAGCCTCCCCATCCTCTAAGATCAGGCCAGGAGGGCCTCCTGAAGGTGCCATCCCTGAAAGAGGTGGGGGGGTAGCATGTCTAATAGATCCTTCTCAACATGCCACCTTGGAACACCCTCCCTTTAGAGCCATGCCTGGCTCCAACACTTTTGACTTTTTAGTGCCAGGCAAAGACCTTTCTGTTTAGCCAGCATTTTAATTAAATAGTATCCTTTAGCTGGCCATATAAGTATTTATTAATGATAAATTGACTGTTTTAATATAGGGTATTATTATAATATTGCCTATTTTTAATGCTTTTAATGATTTTCTAAAGTTTCAATATTGTTGTATGCTGCTCAGAGACCATTGGTAATGGCGCGGCTAAAAAAATCCTGTGGATAAATAAATAAAATAAAAATACATAAAGATAAGTTCCAAAAACTTTGTGACTCAAACTTTGACTAGTATTGAGGTCTGGGAGGTCCTTACTTTTTCTATGACTGACTTACGGATTTACACTCTAATTCATGTTGTAGTTTAATGTTTTACTTTGCTTCTGTGCAAGCTAGATGATACTTCAAGATGACTGGTGGTATGGAAATACAAATTGTTGTTTGTTATTAATTGTGCTTCCCTGCACAGCCTCTCAGAAAATAGTCATTGCAGCTATTGCTTGGATTGGTTGCTTGACTTAACTATGAATCTAATATTTCATCCATCATCCTTCCTTGTACATTCTGAACCCAGGTGGCAAGTATTCCCATTAGTAACTTTTAATAAATCATATCTTATTTGCTGTTCTAATTGTAAGAGAGGATATGCTTTTAAATTAAATGCATTATGAGACATCTTGCATATTACTGCAGTGATGCTGTTTCGCTACTAGACTATTATTTTGCTGAATTAAGACTAAATTAAAAACTATAAGGGAGCAGCAACACCATCAAATCTATTACTTTCGGCAATAAAAGACTGAGAGCTTTTTTTCCCCCCAAAATGTTACTTTATCACAGCTGAGGGATGAATATTTGTACAAGCAGCTCTTGGGAACTTTGTAGATGAGCTGCTTTGAAAATATTTCCTGTTATCTTAAAAGCCAAGGGAGGAAGCTACTGCTGCTGTTCTGCTTGGAAAGTTGTTTTTTGTCCACACAATGACTGCTAACTTTCCCCTGTGCCTCCAAAGCTCTGTTCCAGGAATTGGGGATCCTCTTTCTAGCAGACAAATCTGTTGGATCAAACATTCCCTGCAAGCAGAACAGTACCACTGGATCCCACCTGAGATATGAATAGCTTGGAATTGTTGTTTACTATCAGACGCAATAATGTCCATTAGTTTCCAGCATCTCTGAATGAGGAGTCATAATAATGTAAAATCTGACTTCAGGAATTATTTAATTTCATCTTGAAAAGAAGCATATTCTTTGAAGTGATCTCTTCAGACATGTTTTCTTTTTAATCTACAAGGTAGTGCAATAAACTATATCTTACAAATCTGACTGATAAATAGCATATTCACTAATATATTGATAAAATCGTTTCATTTATATTTGACTACATCAGTTAACAGAGAAGCAACAGTTCTGCAAGGGAACAAATATTGTGGTGTCTGTGGTCTTGGGTCATCTAGCGAGTCTGAAATTCCATAAAGTTTATCTTTCATTTGAGAAATGCATGATGGTAGCTTGTATTAGATTAAAATGAAAAGGTGCCGCTCCCTTTTTGCTGAAATACAGTTTTTTCACTGTAGAAACATTTTTAACATTTTTGCTAGGTAGCACGCCTGTGATTACCCAACTACACATTTGTATGAACAGAGAACTACCATGTTTTCAGATCTGAATTGGATGAAGCTAGAAAGCCATTTCTATTCTGTCCTCAGTCTCAGACTTGTTCAGTGGATCTGGAGGTGGCGGTGGAGTGGACAGAGAGGCTACAAAACTATGCAAGGTTAAATTTCAGCCAGAACACCCCCACCCCAATAAATCAACTATGATTTTAAATGTCATGGCTTCAACATAAATTTGTGCTCGTTTCATTATTCACAGCTCTTCAGATGGTTGACATGTAGCTTCAGATCATTCCATTTGGAGTTGGAGTGTTGCAAACTTATATATCACAAAGTCTCATCCTTAGTGCAGGATTAGAGCTGGTATGAACATTCAAAACAGGGATGTTCTGCTGGCACAAAAACGTCTGTCAATAGAACTAAGCTGACCATACCCTCTTTCAAGGAAACTACCAGCTTTCATGCTGATCACTTTCCATCCAGTCCCTCTGCTGTTTCTCTTTCATTGAGGTACAGTTTTGCAGAGTATCCAAGTGACTAGAAATAGCGCAATGCCAATATCTCGGTCTACTTGGATCATTCAGACAGCATTATACAGTAACTGGAACAATTCCTCTCATTGTTTTTTTAATGACTCAAATAGAATGTTTTAGTTTGCAGGCCCGTTATGGTTGTACTGTGGTTATACTCTTGTCTTTCACCACCATATGCTCCCCCTACAAAAGAAAAAAAATACAGTTATCCCACCTCTGCCTCCTGAGGTCCTTGCAAACAGAAACTAAAGTGCAGAAAAAAATACAAACAGGTAAGGTAGAAGAAAGGGATACACAGCACTCTTTTAAAAATAAAGAAGACTTTGTATTAAAAATCAGAAAAATCTCACCTGGAGAAGCATTCCATGCCTGTCAAACTAACAAAATCAAACTAAGTTAAAGCTCAGAAACTCCTAAGGATTAGGGTCCACATCCCTGCCTTGTATGCACAGAGAACACTGAATGCAGAATAGGAAAGCGGTATGGTAATACGACAATCAGGAAACTGTTCTCTGTACATGTAGCAATAAAAAGGTCAGGAACAAGAGCTACTAGGTGTATAAAAGCAGATTTCTGTAGGGAATAGAGGGAAGAACTGGTGACAAGTCTATTTGAGCTGGTGTCAGATACCAGAACAAGAGGTATGTACTTCTAACTGTGGAAAGGGTCAGGTCCAGAAGGAATTATATGTGGCATATATTTATGGCATATATTGACAAAGAGCAAAAATTTCTGGAGAAGCAGAAATTATTATAGGATAAAATATTCTAGAAACTGATAGCTTTCCTTCTCTACAAATGCAAGTGACCTTCTAGAAAAGTGTGCATTCTTATACATACTGTAGCTAGACAGTTGCCTTTCTCTTCATCTCTCCTTCTTGTTGGATTATTTCCATGTCTCCTACATCTGGTCTTCCTGTTTTCTCTTATCCTCACCCTAACAAATTTATTTTTTCTTCTTTCATGCTCAACACTTAGTTGTGTTTTTTTTTGTTTTGTTTTTTCAAAAAATTACATAAGCTTCTCATCTTTGGAAAGAGGAGCCAGGCTGTTTATAGAAAGAAAGGAAGAAAGCTAGTTTGAGGGAAGTCAACTTAAACAAACAAACAAACAAACAAACAAACAAACAAACAAACAAATAAATAAATAAATAAATAAATTGTAAACATCTCCAACCAGAGGAACCAGGTCTGGAATACTCTATCTCCCCCCCTACATTCTTGTTGGAAATATGATATTGTGCCTCTGCTGAAAGATCAAGTTGACTGTTTTTTATTATTTGCCAAGTGCTGTAGATGTTTTAAATTTTTAGAAGTCATGTTCTTTACCAAGACTACATGTATTATACCTAAATACAAAATCGTTTTGGTTTTTGAAAACTTTACACAGGTATTGTACTTTACAGAGAGCTGAACGACAGGAATCCATTAGGACTGTGGAAGAAGCCTAAAACGTGAAAGCTGGCCCCTCCCCTAATATCCAAGGCTGGAGGTTTATTTCATGGACCAGCTCAAGTGCTTTTGCTTCTTGGCAAAGATGCACAGTAATTCAGGAACAGTGTGTACAGATGAAAGAAGAATAATGATCTCCCATATCTAATCTGCACATCTAATCTTCCTTCAGAAATTTTGTGTTGGTTGGAAAAAAGAACCAACCTGCTGTACTTGCACATTTTCCTTCATTTGTGCAACAACTATATTGCTCTATATACTATAATCATTAGTTAAATTTGAAATGGGTGATCAAGAACATCTGAATGTAGCAAATATGTGTTTGCACGCATTTAGCTTTACCCAAAAGTTTCGTTGACTAGAGTTAGCAGAACAAACATATTTTGAATGCCTATATGTGGGGAAAATATTTTTTTTAGAAAATAAAGTTAGATAATAAATAAAATAAATAATGTGAATTGTTAGCTGAAATGACATATTTTGTCAGCCCACAGAGAGATAAATGGAATAAAACATGTAAGAGTGGCACTGCCTAAGGAGAACACCTTAATAAACATTTAATGAAAATGACCCAATTCTTTACCTTGTTTGATGCGTTAAAAAGAAAAAAAGGTAGCATGGAAATTATGCAAGTTGATTCCTACAAATCAAGAATCAACAGGCCAGCACATTGATTAGGAAGTTAATTCCTCAATCGCAACTGAAAATGTCCTTTTTCTTTTCCGAATACCAGCGGATATTGTTTGCATGCATCTTGATAACCAACATGGAAATTATATATTAATATATACAGTGGGAGACAGAGACAGAGAGAAAATACTTAACAGTCAAAGAATGAGAAAAGCATGCCATTACTCATAAGTGGCAGAGTCATGAGTGAGTTACTCAGTCATCTGGTAGCAAAGTGCAAATGTTCCTGCCTGTTAAAGATATGGATTTAAGTACACCTTCTAACACAGCCAAACATAAGGGGCTTCAAGAGTTTTATTGTTGTGGGAAAAGAACTATAGGATAATGTATGAATATTTAAGTCCAAGTATAATGCATCTTTTCTAAATATGTTTTTGTTATGCAGACATTCGCTGGAAATAATACATAAACAGAGGGATAAGGAAAACACATTTTAAATACAAAAACTATAAAAAAATCTATTAAGTGGGAAGAGAAATTGAGGAGAAAGGAGGCACAACCTAAGAATTCATGTTTTTTTCAGACTGGGATTGTGATGTCTGAGTCTAGCCAATACATCTAATATTCATGATTTGCTATAATTAGCATTTCATTATTTCTTCATTTTTGATTCCCATAATCGTATACTACATCAACATTTTATGTGGTCATGTAGCATCTGATCTATGATATGGAACCTGCATCATAGAATGATAATAGAAGTAAAGACTGATTCATTACATTGTCTAATATGCCTACTCTAGATGTGTTGCAGTAAAGACATATATTACAATTTTCAGAGGTGCCATCAACAAGAACATGATATGGAGTAGCTTAGGATAGCTCTGGAATATAGCTGTCTCCAGAATATATGCTATATTGAAGATATCCCAGGAGGATTTAAAAAATTAACATAACTATAAGGTTGTGCCACAAATATAATTGACCCTATAATTATTTGCATTTCTTATTTGGTAGGGATGTTGTGAAGGGAATAGTTTACTTTATAAAAATGAAATTGGAGACTTACTTTTTTGCCAGCTTCAGATGCTCCTGGACTCAAAGCCTACTACAAAGCAAACCAGATTAAGATTATGAATTCTTAAAGTTAGGAGCCAACTTCATAGAAAAGGGCTTGTCAGTGTTGTTTTTCCAGGTGGCTAAATTCCTTTAAAATTTGCCCTTAGCAAATGCATAATGCTTGTCTGGTATGTAAAATAATTTACTATCTGGACCTTTTTAAAACTAGATGATCATCCTACCCCTCCCTACTATTGCAAATGCTTTAGAATGAATTCAGGATACCACCTATCATCACCAAGTAAAACATTATAAAGTTGGGCAATCCTAAGAGATTAATTTGTGGGGCAGAGAGGCATTAGACCTACCTGTAGCTTGCTGTTATGTTTTTGCCTTTTTTCCCCCTGGATATTATTTCTGTGTATGAAGGAGGAATGTTCCACTGCTTTTGTATTCCCATGTTATTTTCTTTCACTCATCTTATCTTGTTCCACATCAGTAAAGAAGAAAGCTCTAGAGAAATGGTTGGATGAAGCTGGGGGATTTAGTGTCTCCCAGCATTGCCCATCTGAATTCTCTGTATTGCATCAGCTGGCCAGATCTGGGGAAGTGGAGTTGATTCTATTCCCTTTATTAAGTACCCAGTCCCATAGTTTGCTAGGTTTGAGTGTCCATATCTGAAAATGGGTGCCTGTGCCTGAATAAGGATTCTTTCGGTGTACCACCCTGCTGCTCAACAATCTCTCTTCCTGAGTTGGCAGAGTTGGACTTGAAAGTGATGATGGAGTGCCTATGGCCTAGGTATTCATCAGGAGTGGCTCAGGATGGTCCATGATAACCATGGGTCTATCTGAAGTGTTATTTGGCCCCACATATGTTCAGGGCACACTAGTCTTCTGTGCTGGGCAGGATGGTGACCTGGGTGTGAGTAACTTTCTTTAATTCTGTTATTACAGACAGATCACTACCTGGTGAGGTTTAACATTACTGGAACTCATAGCCACTTGTGGAACTGATGAGGATGGTCTGTCCCAGTAAGCTAATGGATCTGAATGGTTTCTTGATGGCTCTTGGGAAACATCCTGACACCTGAGCAGGTGGTGCTGTAGAAGCCCTGGCTGACCTCTGAAATGAGGAAATAGCCAGGCTGTGGACATAATCACTCCTAAGCCCCCCTCCCAATTCAGAAATGACTATAGTGAAATGAGTGTAACAGAGACCAATGAGGGTAGAAAACTCAAAGTGAATCTGACTGAACGCAGGCTAGACCTCATTTGAAGGCCTATTCTGTGGCAATAGCTGTAGAAGAAAGAGAGCATTCTTCTATGCTGCCATTGCATCTGCACAAAGAATTGTCCAGTAGAGTTGTTTCAAGTGGTCATGGACGTAACATATGGCACCCCACCCCCAGAATAGGACCTTTGGAGAGGTGAAAGCTACTGTGTCTGTATGGAAGCATTGTCCTTATTTGTTTATAAGAGCAGGCGGAAGGAGACTGGCTGAGTGTGCTGTGGATTATTCTTCCTAAATAATAAACCCATTGTTGAAGAAACTCTCACTGAATCCCACTGCACTAGACAACTGTCAGCCAGTCTCCAACATTCAGTTTTTTGAGCAAGGTACTGGAGCATGTGGTGGTTTCTTTGTTCCTTCTGAGTGAAGTGGATTGTTTAAATCCATTTCAGTCTAGCTTCAGACCTGCTTATGCAACAAAGACAGTTTTGATAGCCTTGATGGATGACCTATGCTAGGAATTGGACTGGGGGGGGGGGACAGTGTCCCTGTTGGTTCTGCTGGACCTTTCACCAGCCTTTGATAACACTGACTTCTTTCTAGACCATCCCGCTGGACATGGAGGGAGTCCAGTCCTCACGGGAGGGGAAATTATGCTGGGGGAATCCTAGCTGATTTGTGGCTCAGACTGTGCTGGATGGGGATAAACTCTTCTGAAAGCTCAGGTGTGCTCCTAGACTTATCCCTTAGCCTGGATGCCAAGGTTTTGACAGTGGCGAAGAGTGCATTTGCTCATTTAAAGCTGGTGTGTCGACTGTGCCCATTTCTTGAGATGTCCAATTTGACTACAGTGACATGTCTTAGTTACATCCCCATTGGGTGACATGTGGCTGCCTTTGGAGGGAGTTTGGAACCTTCAACTGGTTCAAAATACAGCAGCCAGACTGATAATCTCAGCCAGATAGAGGACATATATAACATCACTCCTACAACAGCTTCACTGGCTGCCACTTAGTTTCCAAGACCAATTCAAAGTGCTGGTTATGACTAGAGATGGTCACAAACTGGTGGTTTGGATGACAGCCAAACATGTGTTCCATAGTTTGGCACCCTACCACGGTCATCAGGCACCACTTGGAAACAGCACCCTGGCTTCCCTGCCCCACCTCCTTCAGGTGCTGCCTCTGAGTAAGTGCCTGTTTGAGGGGCGGGGTACTGAACCAAGAAACACCTGATGGCTATTGGCTGAACCAGCAGTTCATACCCATCTCTAATTATGATCTATAAAGCCTTATATTGGGTCCAGGCTATCTGAAGGATTATAATGCTCCATATTAGCTTCCTGGCTCCTAAGATCTTCATATGATGCCTTTTTCTTGGTCCTACAGGGACCTCTCTGTGACTGCTCCCATACTGTGCAATGCTGTCCCTCGGAATTTATATTACCCCTTCCTCTTTTTCCTTTTGCTAACAGTTAAAGAGCTGCCTCTTCAGGCAAGCTTTTAATAACTAAACTGGGCAAGATTGAATTTCTGCTGGATGCTGGGCATATGTTCTTTTAAGAGTGTTTTTTAAAATTAATGCTTAGATAGCTTTTTATATTATCATTATATGTATAATTGTTTTTTACTATGTAATTTATTTTGATTTTTTTACTCTTAACTTCTTTTGATCATTGTGAATCACTTTAGCTCCCCTCACTGGGAGAAAGATGGCATGCAAATAAAACAGTTACCGTAGAGATTTTTAATTTCCCCCTTGTAACATTACATGGTGGTGATCTGTTTCTGCAGCAGCTTTGACTCAAGGCAGTTAACAGTAAAAATAATGGGAAAAGTATGATTTTAGAAAAAGTAGATGAAGTAAAACAAACAAACAAACATTAAAGATGAGTTCAAGTTTTCCCTGCACTCTGTTAAGCCCTCAAAAATCCACCTTGAAAAAGTTGGTGATCCTCAAGGACAGTGGGGTGGTAAGTGTCTGGAGATTATAGTAGGAAAGAATAATCAGCCAAAATTGACCTCCCCCCGCATCTTTGGGACCCCTTCTTTGGATTAGAAATCTTCAGTGGGTGGAAGGAACTATTCCATTTCCAGAGAGATGAAATAGCTCCTTCCATGCATGCCTCAGTTTTTAGAAGGAAAATGGCTTTTATTTTTGTTTCAATTCTATCCTGCTTTTATTTTGACAGAGGGACCCAAGGTGGCTGGAAAGGGGTTTAATATCTTGGGGGGTTGGAAAAGGTTCTAAGGTTCTAACATTGACACTTACATTTCCAATAAATGTCACCCAGTTTACACAAATGTAATTTATGTTACTCTCAAAATTAATAGACCAAAAATACAAAGTCTGAATTTAAGACATACATAATTTAGCACAACATAATCCCTGTGCACATCTTTGTCACCAATGGAGGAGAAAAACTAGCTTTTCGTTACAGAATATCAAACTTATGATATTTCCTAAACACTCTTTCCCAATTATTATCCTTGAGGGGTGGGGAGTTTCTAATTGTGTTTTTTCCCCCCCGTAATATTTAAAAACCCACATGAATGATTATTTTAGGCTCCTGAGGCCTTAAACAGTAGGCAGGTTGAAGCTTGTAGAACTTTACTTTTTTGGCTGCTGATTTTTATCTCCCCCCCCCTCCTGTCCTCTGAAGATGCCGGCCACAGAGACTGGCAAAACGTTAGGAAGAACAACCTTCAGAACACAGCCAAAGAGCCCAAAAACCCCACAACAACCATGATGGAGAAATCTTAGAAAGGGTTTTGAAAATTATCTTTGTATGTATAAAATGATAATTAAAAATACCCTGGAATGTTTTGTCAGAAAATATATATTCTGAGAAATCTTGGCTTTGCATGTATAATTCTTCTGGCTTTAGCACCTTCTCCAGGCTTTGCGGATACTACTATTTGGAGAAATTGTTGCAAATATGTTTTTGAACTACAAACTTTCATACTGCAGTGGTTTCTAGAAATTCATAGGCCCAGTATATGAAACCCAAAAGTTTACTTTCACATGAAGGAGATGTCCACTTCTCTGCATCATTCTGCTTTTAGAATCCTCTTAGGATATATGTTTGAGCTTGTCATAACATTGGCTAAGGGTGCTCCATGTTTGTTTTGTTTTATTATACCTCTGATCATCACTTTGCAGCTTTCCTTACTGCCCATACTTCCTGATCTTAAAAAATAATAATAATTATAGAGGGAGTTACTGTATATTATCTTTCTCTGTGTTTAACTAAAGTATGGTAAACAAGGAGGGAACTACTGATTGCTACAGTTATTATTGTACAATGAAAGACAAGATATACACTCATGCTTGTCACACCTTTTACGTAAAATAAGCACTCAAATGCTGAATCTCACAGATGAGAATTACTTTGAAATTTCTCCTCCTCTGAAATTCTACTTAAATTGCATTTTTTAACCAAATTGATTGAGAATGACCAAAATTCTTATGGGAGGAGTGGTTTTTTTTGGCACATTGCTTATGTAATTTAATACACTTTAAATTATCCACGAAGGGTGTATGCTGCTAAAATCCTGATTCCTGACGTGCTCAGCTTGAACAGTGCTGTGATCCTTTCAGGAAAGTAGATGTCAAGATTTATCTCATTCAGAAGTGTGTATGTTCAATAGTTCAGCATTCCTGTCTTATACTGCATAACTGAATGTTTCTCAGTCATTTCAGCTGACCATATATTCCTCAAATCAGTATTGTCCAAGCAATAAAATAGACCTTTATAAGTTTAAGAGGCTTGTGGACCAAGTACAAAAGCAACTGAGATTGAGTGGCTGTTGCCCAAGAGATGCTGAATTTGAGTAACAACCCATTGTCTTCATATCCAACAAATTATGGGTTGTTTGGATTACATCCCTTTTCCTTACTGTCTTGGATCATTCATAGATTATAATGGTTCTATAATGGAATTGTGTACTCTGCCTACTAGAGATAATGACTCTGCCACGATTTCCATGACTACTTATTGTGGATGAAAAATGAGTTGAGAGTCCCTGGTCTTGACAAGGGCCATTGACCTCTTTATATGACATTTAAGCCTTTGAATCTTAAGCTTGGCCTGTAGAAATGGAAATAAATTCTGAGTTTGTTGTCCAAGGTTAACTATTATGCAAATACTTCAGTTACTGGTTTTTATCTTCAATAATTTCTGTGCAGTTCAAACAGCGATTCTACCTGTGATACATAAGAACAACTTCAATATTTCCCAAAGGTGAGCTCAGTATACAGTGTGCACTCCATTCATCCATGGAATTGTGCATCTTGTGTTCATAAACTACCTGTTGGATCTTAATCAAACAGGTAAAATCCATCTGAATTTTCAGTGCTGTGGGGAGATTGAGCAGGTACTGATTTGTGTACCAACATTACTACAAAGTCTCGGTGACTGCTGTCTTGAGATGATTTGTTATCTCATTGTTTTAACAAACTTTTCATAAGGAACAATTGGGCACCACATGTGATTAGATTGTGGTTAGCATATCAGAGAGTTCAGGCAAAAGGACCATTTGCCTCACTTGCTTTGTATGCTTCTAATAAACACTTGTGCCTTTGAAAATTCCTATCAGGGTCAGCATTTTTGTGTTTTTCAACAAAGCCAAACAGTTGAAGCCTGCAGTGATGTTCAGATCTTTTGGTTTAACATAACGATTATTCAGGGTTCAATGTGAAACTCTCTGTATAGGAGATTTTCTCTTGGAAAAGAAAGAGGAGAAGGGAAGTAGAAAGAATCACATGAAAGTTATGTAGTAAGGGCTAAAGAAAGTAGTCTGGGTACTAGCCTTCCCCAGCATCTTCGCTGAAGTTTTTGTTGTTGTTTAGTCATTAAGTCGTGTTTGACTCTTCGTGACCCCATGGACCAGAGCACACCAGGCCCTCCAGTCTTCCACTGCCTCTCAGAGTTGGGTCAAATTCATGTTGGTAGCTTCGATGACACTATCCAACCATCTCATCCTCTGTCGTCCCCTTCTCCTCTTGCCTTCACACTTTCCCAACATCAGGGTCTTTTCCAGAGAGTCTTGGGGTATTGGAGCCTCAGCTTCAGGATCTGTCCTTCCAGTGAAGCTTTGGCAAAGGTGAAAGAGAGAAACCTTGAGAGACCCCAAATTGGGTGGTTTTTCAGAGGGAGAATAATATTGCTGTTAGGTACCATTATCTATTAGGAAGTGATGATGGCTTTTTCACATAACATACCTTGTACAATTTAAAGAGATAGACTCACAATAGATTGTAAGACTGTGGGCTTCATCCTACACTTAAATTTGTGTGTATTTATATCTATTTATTTATTTGAGTATTTTCCGCAGTTTCCACACATTTCCCCTATTATTTGTGCACATTTATTTTTCAGTTTTAGACCTCTTAGGAGTTTGGTTTTTGAAATGTGTATTATACAATTTCTGCAACAGTCAACAGGGTTTTTTTTAGTGCTTTTATTGTCATATACAATTTCTTCTAATATATAACTTTGTACGGTTTTGTCTGATACATGGTTTTATACAATTTTTGAACTACAAACTGGGTGATGATTTCATGAAGCACACAGACTAAATGGTAACTAGTTTTATCTGCTTATTACTGTAGATCAGGAAATGTAAATGAGGTCAGATTATTTCTTTTTAAAATATAAGGACCAAATAAAATGCTCCATAATTTCCGCATATGAGCTACATGTTTCAGGGTTAGGAGGGGGGAATATAGAAGAATTTATACAAATTGCTATTCACAATAAGAAATAGTGTAGTTTTATGATCAATGGGAGGTGGGGTTTTTTTTTGTCAAATGCGTTCTGCCTGACTAAACAGTATACCAATTAACAAAGTGATAACAGTGAGCAGATCATGTTGTCTCTTGTAATTATCTGTAAAGGGGAGATGCAGGCCTGCAATATCACTATGTATTAACACTGGGGCATAAAGCTAGAGTCATAGGATGTGTCAGTGGAAAACACCAAGCTTTTTGAGTCATTCATGAAATAGTTGTGAGTGGAAGTTTTCAGAACCCTAAGAGCACGAGGCCTGTATCAAAATGTGCACAATTTTGGAGCTGGCCTTCACCCTGTAGGCTCAGTGTTGGGTAAATGATTTTCTAATATGAATATCCTAGACTTTAGTGCTCGGTTAATGGTTCACCTTGCTGAGCCAGTCCAGGGAAATACCCTTATGGTTCCCACTTAGGTTGTTCGACTTTGCTCATATTGAAAAAATATTCATAAAAAGGCTACAATTGATAAATGAATATATCTTGGGATTTAAACTGTGAATTAAGGGGGGCATTTCAGAGGAGAAACACAGAAACACAATATCAACGAGATTTGATTTAGTATTTGGAGCAAGAAAGCACTGCTGTAAGTTGAGCACAAAGAGATAAGCACCCTGAGTTGCGATAGATTAAGAGACGTGCATTGGTTAGAGTGAACCGTGTTTAAGACTGTCCCCGAGTGCTGCCACGTTTAGATTTAAGATTAACTGCAGCAGAATGCTAGAGTGGCTGTTTGTTTTATGAAACAGTCACTAATGACATTAAACAGACGGAGGCCTTTCCAACACGATTGTTCATTTGTGATAAACTGAGAGAAGCCCACAGGAGACTGGAAAAGAAAACTCATAAGTGCTCATTTTGAGGCTCTTACAATGTCCTGTTGGAGGTGACAATTAGTGGAAGAGAGTAGGAGGTTCACTCTGAACACATTTAAGCCTTGTTCGTGTATGAAAGAGAATAATATCTGGGAAATAATTGGTAAATATTTGCATAGTTCTATCTTTGTACCAAGCAGCTGAAAGGTAATAATGTGACAGCTTTCCTTTTCCACATTTTATATTCCCTGTCCCTTCTTTTGCGTAAGGGGAGTCTGTGCTAAGCATTAGCAGCATGGTTTAAAAGAGTGTTATCTATTAGTTCAGTTAGACATCAGACATTTACCTTTTGATGCATTGGGAGACTGATTTGATTTGGAGCCAGTCGTTTAAAAATAAGAGAGCAGAGCTGCGTATGGAGCTGTGTACAGATATCTGTAGCTCTGAAGTCTTAATTGCAAATTCAGATAAAGATTAGAAGGGAATGTATCTCTGTAGACCAAAGGTATTTGCTAATACCTGAGATATAAAAGTGGTTAAATTCAATATTTACTAATTTAGATTTTGATTGAGCTTTAGAATGTGTGTGTGTCTGTGTCTGTGTGTGCGCGCGCATGCACGCACACATAAGTGAGTGTGTGCAGAACATTCTACATTACGAAGCTGTGATGTATAAATCCACATGCTTTATTTAATATATTATGGGTTCGTTAAAACTTGAAATGTAATTCCTGTTTCCTTTTGCTCTTCCCAGTTGTCTTGTAGCAACATAAAGTTTTTATTCTTATACATAAATATATTAATGAAAGTGGTTTAAGTGCTTATTACAGAGATGGTTTGTTTTGAAATACAGGCCATTTCACAGCATTTTTACACTTCATTGTGTACTATGAAAGACACTAAGTAGAGGTTGTCACGTTTCTATCTGCAGTGGACAACTGCTAGGGAATGGACCCATTTATGATGCCACTCAAGCAGGAGTAATCTAGAGCAGATATTGTATATGTAACTGGTAACTTAAACACACACTCTTTTAAACCTTTTTTTATGTCAAATGAGGCATAATTACCGTTCATGGAAGGACATCTTTATGTACTGATATTTGACACTTAAAAGGAGTATATGAAATAAAGAAACCTTTTAAAATTTGACCCCAAAATTCTTGCAGAAAGGACAAAAATATCTTATATGATTTTGATATATTAACATATTCTTTTGGCTACTTAAAGCAGAAGTTTAAATACAGCTCGAATTTAGCTAGTTCTTTTATTTTTATTTATAAGAGTGGTAGAATATACCAGATGGGCGGGGTATAAATCAAATAAATAAATAAATAAATAAATAAATAAATAAATAAATAAATAAATAAATAAATAAATAAAAATAATAATAATAATAATAATAATAATAATAATAATAATAATAATAATAATAATAATAATAATAATAATAATAATAATAATAATAATAATAATAATAATAATAATAATAATAATAATAATAATAATAATAATAAACCAGAGTTGAAGTTCATTTAGTTGCAACATATCACACATTTTTTTACCTGAATTGGTGGGTGGGAGTGATTTTTCCTGTTCAGTACAAAAACTAAAATAGTTCTATTTTGATTTTTTCAAGTTCCCAAATAGGTTGTTGAAGCTGGAATGGATCCCACAGTCAAGATCCAATATGAAGGGTGGTGTAGTAAAGCTTTTCTGTATGTGACCAAAAATGAGTAATCCAACAATATGATGTTGGAAACACTGCTGCTATCATATAGGTGCCATACACCTTCTAGCACAGCCAAGCAGCAACTGTGAACAAAAATGCTACCAATTTCCATAACAGGTCTTCTTAAGTACTTCAATTTGAGGACCCAAACTACAATCAATGACTTGGGACACTGACCTTGACCAGGAGACCTTTATCCAGTTGCGGTATTATGTTTGCACAGTTCTGTTTTGCAAGCAGATAAACTTATACAAGAAAGTATCCAATACCCTGTTGTGTAAGTTGTTCTTACCTTTCACTGTTTCACCTTCACCTTTCAGTGTCACAATCCTGTGTAATGACAGCAGTGATTTTTCACTCAACTAATGAAAATTGGGTTTACATCAGAGACACCAGCTGAGCCAGAAGCATTATGTATAACACTAGAACTGTGCCACGAGACTGTCTGTGTATGATAATCGGGGACCATCTGAATCAAAACATTGCAACTAGAATGATCAAGGACAGCAGACCCTGAACTGAACCCACTAAAGAACCAGCATCCTTCCCCCAAGTAGTGATGGAGAGGGAATGGTTTGGATGGACAGAGAGCTGCCCCTGTTAAACTCAGTTTTCCAGCTTGAAAAAGTCAGGCTCATGAAGTCTATCTGGTTCAGTTAGCTCAAATCTTTCTTTCTAGGGAGCTGTCCACAGTACTGAATGGCTTCGCTGTGACAATTCTTGCTTTCTGCTTTTTGGACTTTTATCGACAGAGTCTTCTGCTCCAAAGTAACATCTTGCCAACATTTGCAAGACAGCTAAATGACATACAGGTTCGTCCTGATTTGGGTGTGAGTTACCTTCACTAGGGAGGACTCTGACTACGTCATAAACTTTTAAAAACATTATGTACTTACTTTGCAGTAAGTTGAGGGCTTCACTTTATCACCCAAGCATGGGAGCAATAATGGATTGTTTTCAAAACAACAACAAACCCAAACATCTTTGAGGGTGTCTTCTCCCTTTTTTTCTGTAGCCTTAGTAATGTCTTGCTGTTCATCCCTCAATTTTTAATATTTGTTCCTTTTCTCAATTTATAATTTTGGAAGTTACAGATGGGAAAGACTTTTATTTCCAAGAAGGGTATGCTAGCTTGTATGTGCATGCATGAGTGTATATAATATTTTTGTAAAAATTAACTTGGAAAAATTAAACAGTGCAAGAATGTTAGAAGAGCCCTCATGAATAGCAGTTTTACAGAAACATCAGGATTAAAGCAAGAGACAAGTAGATTGAGCTGTCCTCAACCAGTTGTTGCAGTCCTGATAATAATCAGACATTATTTATTTACATTTATTTGAAATATTTTTATCTGTGTTTCACCTAAAAAAGGAGCCAAGGCAGCTTGCATCATTAAAAGCACAATATTAATAGCTAAAAACAGTAAATTATTGAAATATTAAAGAATAACAACATTATACTAAAAATGTTAGGTAAAAATATTACTAAAAACAGATTTAGAAGCAACAAGATATAAACCACCCTGTTTCTTATCTCTTAGAAAGTCAGTTACTAAGGAAAAGCCAGCCTAAAGAGAAAGATCTTTGTTTGCTTGTGGAAGAACAGTATAACTTTGCAAGAAACCTCACCTTCTGGGCAAGGGAGTTCCCGAGTCTGGGAACAGTGACAAAGAAGGCCCTCTCCCGTGTCCCCACCAAGTCTATCTGTAGAGGTGTTGGCACCGAGCTATTTGTATATTTAATAAAATGAGCATTACATGCAATAACACATTTACTATCATATCCACTTTGGCTTTGAATTTCCCGAAAAAATGTAGTTAACTTTGAATTTTTAGAAGCAAAAAGTTGTAGGTATAGAACAGAGATTTACTGACTGTAGACTGGAGTGGACATAACATAGCTCGTCGCATGTTCCAACTCCCAACAGCCCAAGTCAGGACAGTTAAAAATGAGCAAAAATCGAGCTGCAGTTCAGCAACATCTGGAATAATGATAAAGACTTCCTTTGTTTTCTTATCATGGTTTTTGTTATCAGAAGGCTAACAGGAAAGGAAAGGATAGGATAGGAGGATAGAATAAGAGTCACTTTACAAGATTCAACAAATCTTCAAATATGGAATTGACAGGATGAAATATGGAGGCTCACTGGAAACCTTTTATTGTACTATTTATTCCTTAATTTAAATTTTGCAACCTTTGCAAGGTCCTTGTTTTGATATCAGATACAATGACAAAGCTAATACATGCTGAGAAATTAACAGTAAACTAGTATTGCTTTTGATTCTATCAGGGATGCAGAAGCCTTGGGCTTCTAAAAGTTATAGTGTTGGCCTCTGTATTACTTTCCATATAGTACTTTCTAATCTGTGAGCTGAAAAAAATATTGTGTCAGACAGTGATTGAGATGGAGAAAGACAGCTGATCAGCATGGAGAAGTGGTGGACAATGCCTTGGGAGAAAAGCAGGAGTTAGGGTCAAGTGAGACAGATGAGTCATCCTCTGTGTCCTTCAAAATATTTGAAATTGTGTTTTTATGTATCCTTCAGTATTGTAATGAAATTACTTTTTTAGAGTACTTATGACTTCAGGGAAAAGAGTTACACTGAAATTCGTATAATTTCTGACCTGCATGGGGCCTCCAAGCAACAATGGCAAGACAGCCAAATGACATACAGAATAATAATAGTGGGAGCAGTCATACATAGCTGAGCTGCTGAAGGCCAGGAAGAAAGAATTTATGTTGCATGGCCAACTGGAAGAAACCTTTTTTTTTTTTAAATGATTCTCTTACTGTTGTGGCCATTTTCTTACACTATAGTACAACTTAGGAACTTGTGCATATACAGTAATAAGCTCTGCTCCATGTTTTTCCTAAAGCACATTTGTAAAATCTAACATTGCATCAACCCTGGGTGTCCCAATAAAGCAGAATCTCTCTTCTCTACTGTCTTTTCAGTGTTGAGGTCCTGATAAATTGCATAATAATTTTTAAAAAGTGTGCCCGTCTGCTGGTCCCTTTCACATTATTTAAGTAGAAATGCCTTTCCTTTAATGTTACTCTTTTTTGTCTCCTCCTAGCCACAGCCACCACACTCCAACCTCAGTTCAATTCCTGCTAATGAATTACTGAATTTTGAAATCTGTGGGTTTGGAATAAGATGCTTCCTGGGACATAATACACATTTAATAATTACAGAATAGCTTCCTTTAGTTGAATTTTTTTCCTATTACCAAAAATGTAAATATTGTTGGCATTTTTTTCTGTCACAATGTTGCTGGCTTGTGGCAACTTTATAAAGTATTGACATGCAAAAACAGTATCATATTTGGTTTTCTTCTTTTCCTACTGTATTCAACTTTTCCCAGCATTATCATCTATTCTGGTGAGTCCTTGTCTTCCACCAAGGATCATCTGAATCGAATCCAGCTTTTTCTATATGTTCGGCATATAGACTGTATATGGAGATAAAATACATCATAGTCTTTTGCTAATGGGAACCTTTGCTAATGGGAAAGTGTTAGATGTTCTCACTTTGTCAGTAGGAAAGAGTCAGATGCCTTTTGTCTTGGGTAGTATAGCCTGGGTTTACTCATTTTTGCTTCTGGAGAAGGTTCAACCTACTCTGCCATCCACTTATTTGCCTTTCATGGGAAAGGAACTATCTTTCAAATTATTAAAATTACTTCATGTTAGTTTTCCTCAGTGGCCATCATTCACAAGATTTAGGTTTCAGATATCTTGAGTTATACACCCACAAAGAGGGTGCCCAACAGGAAAGTTCCTCCCAGGCACTTAGAGACACCAGAATCACAGAGAAGCTACCCTTCTGCAATTGTCCCAAGTTTGGTGAAGATTGGGTTTGCCCCAAGCCAGCTGCTAAAGGACAGTTTCGGGGGGTAGGGGCTCTTTGTAGGTGTATGACTTGGACATCGGAACCCAAACTTTGCCAAACTTGTAGGGCTTGTAGAGATAAGTCAGAAGAAAAGTTGCAATTATTTTGGTGTCTCTAGGTGTCTGGGGGGGTTGTATTTTGTTTTAAAGTCAAGATGAATTGATGAATTGATTTGTTGATTTGTCAGAAAAAATTATAAATTTGTTATTTGTTGACCCTAGTGAATTATGAATCATGATGAATCACCATTTTTTCAATTTGTACCCATCTCTATCCACAGAAATTCTTCCATATAACTCAAATGTTTTAACACTCTCTCCTGTCACACATCCGGCCTCCGACTGTCAATCGCAGCTACATGCCATACATGTCTACATGTCATTACAGGTCTACACACAAAACATGTTTCCATGGTAATATTGCCACAGATAGCACTGCATGAATGTCCAGTGACACATCCTGAAAGATCTTTTCTACATCTGCTTCCAGGTTTCAATCCTCTTCTGACCTTTTGGCTGCAATCTCCATTTTGAGTGATGATTGAACAGAGGTACAGAAAATCCTTAATAATTAGTGGCTGACATCCTGTTTGTAGCAGGATTTCTTTGCTATGATTTTTTGGGGATGTGCACATGCAATGGTTGGTGTGTGCACACAAACACCCTCAAGAATACCACCAGTGTTAGACTGATTACCACAAAGTTACACTTGATCTTATGTTATGAACAAGATTTCAGCCACTATTTGTCCATTGTTGATGATAAAGCAGTTTTAAAAATAGTATGATTTTCCTGAAGCCATTGTTTTTGTTTTCTTAGTGTTGAACTGTAATCCTGCTTTTTTCCTTTTTTTTTTTTTTTGATCTACCTCAATAATTTTTCCCGGGCATTGCTCCTTTCTGCAGTAATACTTTGTCATCTGCATATCTTAAATTATTGATGTTTCTTTTACCTATGTACATTCCATCTTCATCTGAATCTAGTCCAGCTTTTGCTATGTATTCGGCACATAGATTGAATAGATATGCAGATCAAATACAGTATACCTTAGTCTGACAATTTTGTCAGTTGGGAAGGCTGTCATATTGTCCTAAAAGTAGCCTTTTGTGCAGAATATAGATTATGTACAACAATTTCTTTCTGGAAAAAAAAATCATAGATTTCCACATAGATTTGCACAATTCTTCTGATATTTTTAGGTATACTCACACAACAAAATTATATTTTCAGTATAATCTCTAGTGCCTCTTCCTTTTTGGAATCCAGCTTGAATTTTGGGGATTTCTGACTCTGCAAAATCTTGTGCATCTCTTAACTAATGATTGCTGGGCTATCCTCTGGACTATCCTTTCTTCGGGAATGGCATTTATGGCAAAATAGTGTGTATCAAACATTATCAGCAGTGGTCCTGCTGCTGAACTGGCACCACCGCCAGCAAACCAGGGATGATTTTTTGATACTAAAAGTTTCCACCACCATCCCAAAGCTCCCAAAAGCTTCCTGAGGACAAATGGGATCCTTAGGGAGCCTGAGAACCCAAAGGAGAAGATGGGAAGTTTTAAATTCAATTAAAATAAAGATTAATGTCACTGGGAGATGACATCATTACCATTCTTAGCATGCTCACCACATAGTAATATGTCGTGACAAATATCTGTTTGTTTCACAGTTTCTTGAAAACTGTTCTTGCTACGAGTTTGGTTTCCACACCAATATTATTTGGCTGACTTTGCTTTGTATGCTTCAGATCTCATCGTTTGAGATCAGCATAATTCATAATTAATGTCTGTTGGCCTGTCCTAGTCTCAGTCACATTAGTATTGTTCTGTTTGTCTTTTTGAGAAGCTCTCAGTTCATCCATGCTAATAGTAGTATAATTCAAATAACACCTAAAATTCTAGGCAGTGTACAAAAATAAAACAAGCATATAGTTTAAATTTGCAATCCATAACTGTTGCGTTGTGTTCAGCTTGATTAGCCAAACTTAAAGTAGGTCAAGTCTCCTTTATTATCTAGATCATTTCCCCTTTTATTTTCCATATGGTCCTGTGTGCTAAAGATACACATATGGCTATGTAACATCAGCAAGCGTACTGATCCCATTTTATGTATACATTGTGTATACATTATATACTTCAAAATTCCTGGTACTCTGTCTTCTATTCAAACACCAACATGTTGGTGTGTGCTTTGACAATATTTGATTTAATTTTTTTTATACGATAAAACATGTGCATGGATAAATGCATGCCCCTTCTCCAACTCTTTTAGTGACCAATAGGATGTGTTGTATGAAAAATTTACAAAGAAATACTAAGAAACCAACATGCTCCATAAGCAAAGAAAAACACAGATCTCTTGTTCTAAACTCAGTTAACAACATAGCACACACTGAATTCTACCAGCTTTGAATCAGAACCATGAAAAAAACACACACACAAGTTTTGCATATTGATGACATTGAAGTAGCAAACTGAATTAAACATTTCCACAGGAAGCAGCAGGGTCAAAAAAAGTGGGTGGATCATGTTGTACTCAAGGTCTCTACGTTGCTATTCAGAAGAAATTTTTTAGTAACTATGAAAAGCTAATGTTGCTTCCCTTCTATAATATGAACCCAAGGTGCTTTAGAACAAGTGAATACTCCTACTTGCTCATCAGAGCATACTTATATTTTGATAAATATTCCTCCCAATATTTATCTTTTAGTAACTATTTTACACAGAGCCCCGAGGGAAAGTTATTTGTCGGTCTTTGACCAATTCTGTTGTCAGTTGGAATCAAACCCAATTGTATGGCCATGGCAGCTATCTTTGTGTTTCTCATGTTCTCCCTGCACATTTTCATGTCAAACATGTTTGCACGTGTGTCTCTCTGTCTGGCATATCACTCTGCTATTGAGTGACTGACTATATATCTTTGCTTGGCTGCTTTTCTTAGTCTGTAATATTTCCAATTACTTTTACCTTGTTAGTTTTTTTTTAAAATCACATCTTACGCCATGCTTTAAGTAGCTAGTTTTTAACAAAGAAAAGATAAAGTTCTGCTGTGGCAATGTGTACTGAGCATAGTTTATATGAAGTAAAGTTAATATAAACATTTGCCAAGACTTTGAAAACTGGCACTTACTATAATCACCTTGTTTCCATAAGCAAAGTGCAATATTTAAACTGCAGAGGAGAAACACAACTGTACATATATGGTATTCAGTTTACACCTTTAGCATAGATTATGGGGTGTAAACTATCCCTCTCCTTGTTACTTTCTTTCCTCTAATGTGTGATTTTTTACCAGATTAGAAGCATTAGTGCCCTCTATTGTTCATTAAAGGACTGCAAATATTTTCAAAGATTACCATGTGCTATCAGTCCTGTTACTCTGAAGAAAAAAATGATTGCCTATTTCTCATATTTAATAAATATTAAGAATTATATTGCTTTAATCTGCATATTAGAAATATATTCAGCGATTCCAATTATGAGGTTTCACTGCCCAGTAAATCATCCTTGTTTATTTGTTTGAGGAATATTCTTAGAGGTGAGATCTATTTTAACAGAACATTACATAGAAATTAAGGCAAGGTATGTGCACTTTTAATTTTTTTTTTTGTTACTCCTTGTTTTGCTAGCATATCTGAAATATTTAAAATGTGCAACTTTTAAGAAGAAGAATGGAAACATAGTATATTGTGTTTAGGTCACTGCTTTTTAAAAAAACACGAAAAGAGAATACAAGAATGACAACTGCATTCAAGCATATCATTTGACGTTACATTAAACAGCTGCTGTTGAACAAGTGACAACAAAGACGATCATTTTGCTCTCAACAGCACTGAGAGTGAAGCAGCATTCTCCCTGAGAGATGTTATGAGGAACACATTCGTGCATTTGTATACCAACAGAGTATTCCCCACTGTGCTTGTTGCCAAACAGTGTTTTTTCCCTGCATACTTTGTATTCAGTCAGGGATCCAGAAAACCCAAATCCAGCTAGACAAATTCAGAACAGCTTAGTTGAAGCAGCTTTAACAGGGATCGTACAGACTTGTTCAATCAGGGGGACAACGCAAATAAATATGTAGCATTGGTCAATAGGGTAGAATTTGTCCTGTTGCACATGATGGCACTCAATTGTGAAAGTATAGCCTGCCTCCAGAAAAAGACAGAGATACAAAATAGGATGTTAGTCAATGGAAGAAAAAAAAGCAATAACTTTACAGCATTCATTAAGCCGAAAATGATATGGGAATTAATTTGTTATTCTCAACACAATTGCTAAGCAACAGTTTGAACGAATTTATGACCATTTTGTGAAGGTGTTCCTGCTTATGCTGCATATAGTTGAACAAGGCTGAATTCCAGTTTTTTTTCCATATTGCTTGGTGGGTTTTCCAAACGGCACATTGTAGTGGAGTTTCTTATGATAAGAAACTTTGTGGAGTTTCTTAGGAAGAGAATGAGAAATAATTTGCCAAATACTATTAGAAAAATATAGATCTGTCTACGTACTGTTATGTATCCCTTCCCCATATCACACAAGCTGCATGTTTTACAATTCCTTGTGTTTGCTTTCAAAGAATCATAGAATAAGAGAGCTAAAAGGGGCCCTCAAGGCCATTAGGTCCAAACCTCTGCTCAACTCAGGAATCCAAATCAAAGCATATCTGGTTGTCTTGTTTTTTCTTGAATGCCTCCAGTATTGGAGTACTTACCACCTCTTAAAATAATTTGTTCCATCATTGTATTTCTCTAACAAGCAGAAACTTTTTCCTGATATTCAGCTGGAATCTGACTTCCTCTGACTTGGCCCCATTATTATGCATCCTGCACTCTGGGAGGATTGAGAACAGATCCTGCCTCTCCTCTGTATGACTACTGTTCAAGTATTTGAAAAGTGCTATAATATCTCCACTCAGTCTTTTTTCAAGCCCAGTTCTTTCAGTCCTTCTTCATAGATCTTGGTTACAAGTCTACCAATTATTCTTGTTGTTCTCCTCTGAACTTATTCCAGTATGTAAGCATCCTTCTTAAAGTGTGATATACAGAACTGTATTCAGTATGAGGCCTAAATAGTACCAAATAGAGCTAGTACTGTACTTCACAGGATATGGAGACTATACTTCTGGTAATATCGCCTAAAGTAGCACTTGTCTTTTTGGCAGCTACGTCACACTGTCAGCTCATTTTCAGTTTGTGATCTACAGCAGTTCCAAGATCCTTCTCACTTGTACTGAACCAAGCGTTCTTCATCATGTAGGCCCACTGAATGAATGGAATTTGTTTAGTTTCGATTTAAGAAACCCGACTCATTCAGTGGGATGTGATGGCACTGTGGGCTAAACCGCAGAAGCCTGTGCTGCAGGGTCAGAAGACCAAGCAGTCGTAAGATCGAATTCACATGACGGAGTGAGCGCCCGTCACTTGTCCCAGCTCCCGCCAACCTAGCGGTTTGAAAGCATGCAAATGCGAGTAGATTAATAGGGACCACCTCGGTGGGAAGGTAACAGCGTTCCGTGTCCAAGTCGCACTGGCCATGTGACCACAGAAGATTGTCTTTGGATAAGACACTGGCTCTATGGCTTGAAAACGGGGATGAGCACCGCCCCCTAGAGTCGAACACGACTGGACAAAAATTGTCAAGGGAAACCTTTACCTACTCATTCAGTAGCTATATAATTGGATTTAGCTGTTAGTTTTTAGTCTGCTGGATCCCTTAAGAGTAGGCATCAAATTAAAAGGCAACTCCCTCCACCATTATAAAACAGTATACTTTCACTGGATTATAAGAATTTAAATGAAAGACACAAACAAAGACAAATCTACAGACCGGTTCTTACCAAGCTTGGCATTTGATAAAACTTTTATCCTGTTAAGGAACATTTCCTGTCTGAGGGAAGGTGGCATATAAATTCAGGATGTACTCACAATTTCTTAATTCCCTATTTTCTCTTGGTATGTTAGGTGATAGACATACAGATAGTTTAAGTGTTCATTATTAATTCCATGGCCAGAATCCTATTGGTGTTCAGTAAGGTTTACATAACTTGCCAAAGATACAGTAACTGCATCCAATCTACAAGATGTCTAGGCATGTCTCAGTCACATATCTGCTCACATGCTGGACTGTTCATGCACTTCACCACCTCATGAATCAGTCACAATAAATGATGGAAACCTTGAATGAACACCAATAGAATTCCAGCCAATGTTCTCCAAAATTTGGCAGTCGGGTGCTTTAAATGTAATGAATAAAATACTGCAAATAGAACTTGTTTTGAGAGACCTAACTGTGTGTCAACAAAAAAAGGAATAAAACTATTCTGGCACCTTTAAAACTGACAAATTGATTTCAGCATAAACTTTCATAGATTACAATCCAATTCTTTGGACACAAGTGAATTGTAATGCATGAAAACGATCAATGAAATAAATCTATTTAATTACCTTGAAATACATTTGTTTAAACAATTTTTGTTATTGTTTAGCCATTAAGTCATGTCCGACTTTTCGTGACCTCATGGACCAGAGCACACCAAGCCCTCCTTTATTTTTACTTTACTTTATTAGATTTTTTTTAAAAAAAACCCAGACAAAGTCTACTCAGGGCGGCTTACATTGACTCCTGGAGTTTGGTCAAATTCATGTTGAGAGCTTTGATGACACTGTCCATCCATCTCGTCCTCTGTAGTTCCCTTCTCCTCTTGCCTTCATACTTTCCCAAAATCAGGGTCTTTTCCAGGGAGTCTACTCTTGAGTTGGCCAAAGTACTGGAGCCTCAGCTTTAGGATCTGTCCTTCCAGTGAGCACTCAGGGTTGATTTCCTTCAGAATGGATACGTTTGATCTCCTTGCAGTCCAGGGGACTCTCAAGGGTCTCCTCCAGCAGCACAATTCAAAAGCATCAATTCTTCGGCAGTCAGTCTTCTTTATGGTCCAGCTCTCACTTCCGTACATCACTAATGGAAAAACCATTAGTGCAGACCAAGGTGATGTCTCTGCTTTTTAAGATGCTGTCTAGGTTTGTAATCACTTTCCTCCCAAGAAGCAGGCGTCTTTTCATTTTTGTGGCTGCTGTCTCCATCTGCAGTGATCATGGAGCCCAAGAAGGCAAAATCTGTCACTGCCTCCGTATCTTCCTCTTCTATTTGCCATGAGGTGATGGGACCAGTGGCCATGATCTTAGTTTTTTTTTATGTTGAGGATCAGACCATTTTTTGTGCTTTCCTCTTTCACCTTTATTAAGAGGTTGTTTAATTCCTCTTCACGTTCTGCCATCAGAGTGGTATCATCTGCATATCTGAGGCTGTTGATATTTGTTCCGGCAATGTTAATTCTAGTTTGGGATTCCTCCAGTCCAGCCTTTCTTATAATGTATTCTGCATATAAGTTAAATAAGCAGGGAGACAATACACAGCGTTGCCATACTCCTTTCCAGATTTTGAACCAATCAGTTGTTTCATATCCAGTTCCAACTGCAGCATCATCTTTTAATATTTTAAACTGGAATGTCATCATCACTTCACTCCAGGATGCCTGGCCCAAGGTCAGCAGCCACACTATCTGGGTTGTCCGGGACATCCAGATCTTTCTGGTATAATTCCTCTGCGTATTCCTGCCACCTCTTCTTGATGTCTTCTGCTTCTTCGAGGTCCTTTCCATTTTTGATTATACCTGAGTAGCCCAGTGGTTTTTCCTACTTTCTTCAGTTTAAGCTTGAATTTTGCTATGAGAAGCTGAAGATCAGAGCCTCAATCAGCTCCAGGTCATGTTTTTGCTGACTATATAGAGCTTCTCCATCTTTGGCTGCAGAGAATACATTATAATCAATCTGATTTCGGTATTGCCCATCTGGTGATTTCCATGTGTAGAGTCGCCTCTTGTGTTGCTGGAAGAGAGTGTTTGTGATGACCAGCTTGTTCTCTTGGCAAATCTCTATTAGCCTTTGCCCTGCTTCATTTTGAACTCCAAGGCCAAACTTCCCTGTTGTTCCTTTTATGTCTTGACTCTCTATTTTAGCATTCCAATCCCCTAGAATGAGAAGAACATCTTTCTTTGGTGTCAGTTCTAGAAGGTGTAGTAAGTTTTCGCAGAATTGGTCAAGTTCAGCCTCTTCAGCATTGGTGGCTGGTGCATAAACTTGGATTACTGTGATGTTGAAAGGTCTGCCTTGGATTCATAGTGAAATCATTCTGTAATTTTTAGATTGTATCCCAGTACAGCTTTTCCCACTCTATTGTTGAATATGAGGGCCACTCCATTTCTTTTACGGGATTCTTGCCCACAATAGTAGATATGGTAATCGTCTGACTTGAATTCGCCCATTCCCGTTGATTTTAGTTCACTGACGCCCAGGATGTCAATTTTTTTCTTTCCATCTCCTGTTTGATCACATTCAGCTTCCTGAGTTTCATAGATCTTACATTCCAGGTTCCTATGCAGTATTCTCTGGAGCATTGAACTTTCCTTTCACTTCCGGGCATGTCCACTGCTGAGTGTCCTTTCGGCTTTGGCCCAACCACTTAATTAGCTCTGGAGCTACTTGTACTTGTCCTCTGCTCTTCCTCAGTAGCATGTTGGATGCCTTCTGACCTGAGGGGCTGATCTTCCAGCATCTTTTAGCCTTTTGTTTTTATCCGTGGAGTTTTCTCGGCAAAGATACTGGAATGGATCGCGTTTAGTCAGAACTCTCCACTATGACCTGTCCGTGTTGGGTGTCCCTGCACGGCATAGCCCATAGCTTCTCTGAATTACTCAAGCCCCTTTGCTGCGGCAAGGCAGCAATCCATGAAGGGGATTTAAGTTTAAACAATACTTTGTTTATTTTGGTAAAGAAAGTCTTTGTAGATGTGGATGGCATTAAGTAAATGTGCATCTAGTGTTCCCTGTGCTAACAGTCTTAGAAGTTTAGGTTTTCAGAGAGAAGGTCCTTCATAAACAAGTACTTTTAGACATGACAAGCAGTGGGGTTTAGAACGTACTATCCAACAATCCTGAAGAAGTTAAAATACATTATTATTATTTATTTAATTTTAATTTAATTTTTTTATTATTATTTATTTAATTTATATGCCGCCCACACTACCCAAAGGTCTCTGGGCGGCTTGGAAAAGTCTTAAAGGTAATCACTATTAGATCTACTTGTTTTACTGTGTTTGTGTAAGATGTGAAACTCTGTAAAGGTCTTTCATGAGGCAGTGGCTCTTTAATTTCTGCGCACAATCCTCTTGAGAGAAAACACTTTTTGTTGAAGCTGAATTTGTCTCGTTGAAGTGAATGGAATTAAACGGGCTTAAATCCAAGATTTTCATCTTAACAGGATTGTGGATTGGGCTATGTGAAGGTCAAAAGCTTCTGCACTCTCACCAGCAAGCATTTGTCTAATAAAAATTGTCACCCACTTTGCTTCTTGTACTGTGGGACAAACATGGCAGCAAGCCCACTTATAACAGTATAGCTAAATGCAGCACCTGGATCATTCTTATTCCTTAATTTTCAGTTCTCAATATGGAGACCCTGGTAGCAGTTTTATTAAGTAGTAAATCCTAGCGATATCAACTAACATATCTGAAATATAATCATTAAAAAGATACACTGTGCCCAGCGTTTAGAGCTCAATAACTGAGTATTTAGAATTATGGAATAATGTTATTTAATATGCAATAATTGTAATTGAATAGGCTGAAAATAAACCAAGCAGTCAGCATTTCTGCAGCTGATTTTTGGATATCTGAAAGGAAAGTCAGAGGTATGAAATCGTACAAAAATTTCAAGCTATTTTGATATGAAAAGGTTCCTAAACTATTACCAAGGTGATAATATTGAATCATTTCCCACCAACTTTGAAAGAGCATGTGTTGAAACTATGGGCATTCTCATTACAGGGTATATGGTGGAGAAATATACATTAAAATGATTTGATGATGATGATGATGATGATGATGATGATGATGATACTTTACTTAACAGATACTTAGGTTTTTTGGTTAAAACTTGTATCTGTTATATAGTACCAGTCAATGTTTTTATAATTACGATTGACCATGCCTGGTATTTTTTAATAATAATCTTAGAACTGCAATGTTGAAAAGGACCCTATGAATCAATGACTCCAGCCTGTTAAGAAGACACAGTGGGGAATTGAACCCCCGACTTTTCAGCCAGATACCTACCACTGAACTACCCAGCCTGCAAAATATTACTGAATCAGAAGAAAACTTTCTGATTGTGAGAATTGATTATAGGTATGGGAAAAGTTTTATTCATCTGATAATAGTGATTAAAATTAAAAATCAGAAAAAGGAAATCGATCCAGTCTCAGTTGATTCAAAATCAGGTAGCATGTGTATTATGGAAAGAATGAGATCAAATAGTATAGCTGCAGGAATGAACAATAGAAGAAGACAGGGGCATAGATCATGTCCTGATTTGTCCTTGCACCCTGTTTGAGTTAGTGTAGATTTTCTCCTTCTCACTATAAAATGGCAAATTTAGTTTAGTTTTATGCTCCTTTTCAGAGAAAATGTGCATGTGTGTGAGTGAAATTTTTATGCATTTCTTTAAATGTACACAATATAAAACAATGCTATCTTTGAATAGATTACCAAACAAGTTGTTTGTGAGCAATCAGTCAGTCCTTTCGTGGTTGCTCTGTCTGTGCGTGCTTAGCTGTAGAGAGAGAGAAAAAAAGACACTAAACACATTTAATATAAACCATGCAGAAAAATAGAGTTCAGTGTTGCACTTTCCCATCAGATGTAAGATTTCTGATAGTGACTTCAGCATCTGAGGCAACCTCTCATCACTATATACCAAGACACTCAAAATTTCTTCATATCTCTAGATGCACACCACTAAAACTCTCTTCTGGAAGCGAAGAACTAGGGTACACCCAGCTCTCTCTATGGAAGGTACTGAGTCAGCAATGGTAACATGTGCTGGTTGGTGAGCTTCTAAATGGTTTCTGAGGAGTTCCAAGATCTCCCCCCGAACATGTTGAAACCACTGTTCTGAGATATTAGAAGAAAGTTCTTTGGATAATGTCTGTGTTCCATTGTCAATCTAAGTATTATCAAACATTTGGTTTATTCAGAAATTATCTTCAATGCCCATACAGGAGGACCTTCTGTTGCACATGCCTCTATCTTATATGAAGTGCCTACATATGTAACTCAACATACGGATTTGGGGATCATGACCAGATGAAGAGCAGAGAGAAAAGCACACTCTTATTCACCATCCAACCTTTTTAGCCCTATATGTGAAGACGAATGTCTCAATTGGGCATCAGATGTCTTCTGAAAGTATACCAGAAAGTACCTCATACTTCCTGGCATGGCAATGCTCTTAAACTATAATCTTCATTCATTATCACTGATCTGATCTGTTACTAGGGTTACACAAGACCACTCTTAACAGGAAAATTGGCTTATGTCTTGCTACCATGAGATTTAGCCATGGAAGAAGTAAAACCAAATTATTATAGTATTGTTCTTGTAAAGAAGATACTACAGAACAGGTTTGGTAGATTTCTTGATGGTTTCCATTCACCGAATAGTAATTCCTGACACTCATAAGTCCAGAATTCCTATTAGGTTTCATACAAACCATAAAAGTAGCATAATGCAGCTATTACAAAGCTTGAGTGTTTGTATGACAGCCTGATTACAAGTCTTCTTGACTCTGTAAGTCCTAGTCTAATTATACCTAGCATAAGTCTCTTCATAGCATAAAGCTGATCTGGAGATTTCATCTAGTACCTGACTGATACCACTTTTATCTGATCAATGGGAGAATGTTAATTTTAAAGGACTTAGTTTGAAATTTTCTTGCACAGCACTGAAATGACACAAGTCATCAGAACTGTCTTATAAATGTTATTTGATTTAAAAGAAAACTAGAGCAAATTGGCAGATTTAACCATTTTCTGTATGTAGATTGTACCTTGTGTGGCCAATAGAAAAGGAGTAAAGCTACAAACTGGAATAAGGATGTCATATTCTAGGGATACACAATTAAATTAATGGTTAAGCACATTACCAGTAAAGGCTTGTTTTTCTTTCTTTCTTTCTTTCTTTCTTTCTTTCTTTCTTTCTTTCTAGTCGTATTATTTTCCATTTCCTTGGTTCCTTTCAGGAAAAATCTTGGTGGATATTTGGTTTTGTTTTAAATTACTTCCCTCCAACATGTGATATTTTAAATGTTCTTGCACAGTATTGCTGCTGCTGTTGTTTTGCTAGGGACAGGTGTTTGTGTGACAGCATTCCCCACAGGATCTTGGGGGGGCTCCAGTGGAAAGTGTTGAACCGCTGAATGGTAAGGCTGTTCTTTTGTACGGCTTAGAAATCTCTGTTGTCCAGAATTGTACAGATAAGGCAAGCCCATTTGCTTCATTGTCAGGCAGTTCAGCTGAATAGAAATGCAAATGTGACATAAGGGGGCTGTGGTGGGGTGGGGGGAGACATTCTCTAACAGGCATCATGCTACCTCCTCTAACTGGCATCTTCTTGATTGTATAAAGATTCCCACAGATGCTAGGAATTTTTAAGACCTATACTAAAAGAACAGAATATTTATTTTACAAGAGGCCAAAAAAAAACACAAAACCCCAACCAAAAATAAAATGGCCTTTAATTCCTTTATCAATTGCAACATAAGCTGCAAAGACTAAATTCTGAGCATCTCATCCCCACTTCTGTTTGACAAATGGATTTGAGAAGGTGGTAAACTGATTTGGCCCTTTCATTGTTTGCTTTTAATTAAACAGCAAGATCTAGTATATGAAATTGGTATGCATTAAAAGCTAGAACTGTACCTGTCTTTCCATCTGTCTCTCTATAGACCTGTAGTTACAGGACAGTTCGAAGAATGAGTTCTTCAGCAGAGACAAATTAACCTGAAACTAAGAGCCAGGCCTCTGCACTTCTAAGGGTGGATCTAGTCTGATTTACAAGTATATCTATCGGAAAAATAAGGGTATTGTGCTATGTAAGCAAGGAAGAAGGCAAGGCAGCTATTTTATCCAGAATCCTGGCCTTAATAGCTGAAGGTGGAAGTGAGGTTCTTATTGTGATTTACGAATCTGACTTTCTTTAAAACTTAGGTGGGGAAAATAAAATTTTTTAGAGGTTATTGGACTCCAGCTTCCATTGTCAGTGACCATTGGTCTTTCTCTTGTGACTGATACAGGTTAGAATCCAAAGAAGAACTGAAAGTCACAAGTCTCTGATTTAATCTAGAAACTCTTAAATCACTTCCTTATTTTAAAGCATAATGTACCAGGAATTAATCCATTCAGACTGTGAGAATTTATTTAGAAATATCGTGATAAATCATTCTTGCTTTACTGCTAGATTATTAAAGACTACACCATGCCTGTGTAAGTGATACAGAAGGAAATGGGGAATAAAATCATTTAAAAAGATGGAGTTGTCCTATTTTTAATGTATGATCAGATGACAAAACTGAAGGGAAATGGGAGGGCATATAATTAAATGGCAAGATTCTCTCACAAATCATTCAGTACTCTGTGTAATAACCAGAGCTTGGACAACTTATGGTTATGGACAATACATTCCAGAATTCCTCTGCAATGTGGGATTCTGTTATTTGTAATTCAAGAAAAGTATATTTCCTAGCTCTAGGACCAACCCATGACATTTTGCTGCCTGAAGCAAGGCAGCAAATAAACTCCACACACCTTTAGCAATTGAAGGTGTATAGTGCTCAAACCAGCAAGTTAGTATGGAACATGATGCTCCCCTTTTAATCAAATCCAGAAGAACAAATAACATCATCTCAGCTCAACTATACACTGAGTCCCCAGCAGAGATGTAAATCCTTGTTGTCTTATCCTCACACAAGAGGGTAAGGAACTGTAAAATTATTCATTACACTCAATGGAAGGGCAAGATAATTTGTGCTACTCTCAACAACAGAAGAGATCAATGATTTTTAGAATGTTTTTTGTGTAAAATATACATATTTGTGTTGTTGTTGTTTAGTTGTTAAGTTGCGTCCAACTCTTTATGACCCCATGGACCAGAGCACGCCAGGCCCTCCCATCTTCCACTGCCTCCTGGAGTTGGGTCAAATTCGTGTTGGTAGCTTTGATGATACTGCCCAGCCATCTTGTCCTCTATCATTCCCTTTTTCCTCTTGCCTTCACACTTTCCCAACATCAGGGTCTTTTCCAGGGATTCCTCTCTTCTCATGAGTATTGGCGCCTCCGCTTCAAGATCTGTCCTTCCAGTGAGCACTCAGGGTTGATTTCATAATACAGAATTGTACTTTCACATAAATAACAATTTGTGCAAAATTATAATGGGTGTTATTTTGTCATGTGGACTTCTAAGGATTAGAAGCATTACAAGGCTTTTTAAATAATCAGCCAGTCTCCAAAGAGAAGGGCTGATTGTTTAGAAAGTGGAGAAAAAATATGAAAAGGCATGTGACATACTAAAAGACTTCCCCAACCTGAAAGTAGGAGGTCTGCTCCTGAACCCTGAGAACCTGAGAGAAGGAGAGACAATTTACGAGACACAGGAATGGACTGTGATGTTGTTTCCGTGTGGGCAAGGACATGGCAAGCGGGTGATACGCCCCAATCCTGTCTACAACACTCCACCAAAGGAGGGAGACTGGGTGCATCACCCATGTTGTGGGACAGTGTGCGCTATGAGTGCTCCCATGCGCAAGATTACCGATCGTGAATGGTTTGGTCCAGCCCCGCAGTAAATGGACTAAAGTTGGATGAGAGGTCCGTATTGACCAGTTATGGACAGTTACCTGATTTATCTTGTTTCAACTCTGTTGGTCTTAATGTTGAATCTCCGTGCATGAATAAATCAGAGAATGTTAACCCGTTGACGAAGTTTCAGCCTCTTCTTCCCGCCAACTGTGAGTAACTGTCACCAGTTTTAACAGAACCCAATCACAATAATCCACAAGCATTTTGTAATAATAGCTCTGCACATGCTAGAGATGTGTAGAACACTGAAGACATTTGTCATTCCTAGTGATTTTCTGGGTTTTGCTCTGCTGAGACTCTGCGATCTTGCCGCTTGTCATTTACTTCCTTTTTCTTTCCTTTATCCAAAGTAGTCGTCACACCCAATTCTTCTAATAAAACTGGTTTAATGTTTAACATAGCTTCATCAATTTGTGAGTCTTGTTTATCATCATCCAACTTTAACAATAAATCATAAGTCTTCACATTGTTAAAACTGGGTATCTCCTCACAGTATGACAACGGGGAATAACTGTTAACTTCATGGGACCATTTGGGTCTGGCACCCATCAACTCAGGCGTGTTCTCAGCCCACTTCACGTTTGTGGATTGAATGTCAAACCTTCCTGTTGTTCCCTTTTTATCGAGCCATGCATCGTTCTCCGGCGGGGTCTCAAGCGGCTAGACCCACAGGATTTCTCTGGACCCACTGTACATCTCTGCCTCTCTCTCCTGTTTTTCCCTGTTTACCCACGCCTTGTACTCCTTCCTTTGCTTTCGCTCCTCAGTTTTCCCCCAGAAAGGTGGCTTTCTATACATCTGTCATCTCCATTCCCTTTCAGCGTACTCATGGGGCACCTTAAATTCTACCCACTCTCCTGTCCAAGGATCTTCTTGGATCAATTCTACAAGTTCTTCTTTTTCCTCTCCTTTCTTTTCTCTTCCCCAACATGCTTCTGCCTCCATCCCTTCTTCTCCCTCCTTCTTATCCTCTTCCTTTCCTGCCTGATCTGCGCCCCCTTCAGTTTCTTCTTTTATTTCTAGTTTACTTAATTCCTTTTCTATCACTACTGTCTCTTGTGCTTCTGTCTTTATTTGAGAGTCGGACGGTACACTCTCCTGATCCTGGGCGAGTTGGTTCTTCGCCTCACAGACTCCCATTGGTGAGTCTTTTCCCTTCCACCAGCAAGATTCCCCAACTTCTTTTGAAAATGAGACCTCCCCAAACTCTCGTCAAAAATGAAAGGGCTTGAGATTTGCATTTCCAGAATACACTATTTTTGCTCAATATATGTTAAAAATCCCGATCTAAAATGTATTTTATTTCTTTAAACATCTTGAGTATTTCCAATAGGGTGACAACACTTGCAAAGTTTAAGGAGATGGATCCCCCCCCACCAGTTCTTGTATAAATTGCCTGAAAAATATCTTCTGCCGAAAATCTGTGTGAACAGATTTTGTTTATTTTCAAACAAATAATAAAAATAATATATTTATATGACAATTCTAAAATGGCTTAGTACACAATCTAGTTGTATTTATTTATTTATTTATTTATTTATTTATTTATTTATTTATTTATTTATTTATTTATTTATTTATTTATTTATTTATTTATTTTATATCCCGCCTATCTAGTCGATAGACCACTCTAGGCGGCTTACAACATGGGATAGCACTATAAAAACAACAGAATTACATAATAGAAAACTTTCAACCATTGGGTTAAAACATTAGGAAAGAAAAGAGAAGGGGATCAGGAATTAACTAGGAGGGAAGGCCTGCCGAAACATCAATGATTTTAATTGCTTTTTGAAAATACCGAGCGAGGGGGCCGCGCGAATATCAGGGGGAAGGTTGTTCCAGAGGCGAGGAGCCACCGCCGAGAAGGCCCGATTTCTTGTCTTTTCCTTCCGGGCCTCCCTCGGCGTTAGGCTCCTCAGCCTCACCTCCTGGCTCGCGCGAGTGACATGGGTAGATCTTGGTGGTAGAAGGCGTTCCTCCAAGTATCGAGGCCCTAAACCGTTTAGGGCTTTGTACGTAAGCGTCAACACTTTGAAGTCGATGCGGAATCTGATGGGCAGCCAATGCAATGCGGCCAGAGTGGGTGAGATGTGTTGGAATTTTTTCACCCCACTGAGGAGTCTGGCCGCCGCATTCTGCACCACCTGAAGTTTCCGCAACAGCCTCAAAGGCAGCCCCACGTGGAGTTCATTACAGTAGTCTAATCTTGAGATTACGAGCGCATGCACCAAAGTGGTGAGCGCCCCAACATTGAGATAGGGCCGCAGCTGGGCTACCCGCCTAAGATGGTAGAAGGCGGTTCGGACCACCGACGCCACCTGGGATTCCATAGTGAGCGCCGGGTCCAGATGGATCCCCAAGCTGCGGACCCCATCCTTAGCAGGAAGGGTCACCCCCCCAAAAGAGAGGGAGTTTCCCAAGCTCCCGACTGTGGGGGCGCCCACCCTTAGTACCTCCGTCTTGTCCGGGTTCAGCCTCAGCCCGTTCTCCTGCATCCATTGCAGTACGGTCCCCAGGCAGCACTGGAGGGACAGAACGGCATCTCCTGCGGAAGGTGGAAATGAGATGTAGAGCTGAGTATCATCAGCATACTGATGACACCGAGCTCCACACCCCCTGATGACCCCACCCAGCGGCCTCATATAGATGTTAAACAGCATTGGGGAGATGATCGACCCCTGTGGAACCCCGCAATTGAGATTCCACGGGGCCGAGACGCTCTCCCCAAGCTGAACTCTCTGGGGACGGTCCTCCAAGAAGGAGCGGAGCCAGGCCAGTGCAAGGCCCCCAATTCCCAACTCGGAGAGCCTCCCCAGGAGGATACCGTGGTCAATGGTATCAAAGGCCGCTGAGATGTCGAGGAGGACCAGCAGGGACACGTTGCCCCTGTCGGCCTCTCTCAGTAGGTCATCACACAGGGCGACCAATGCCGTTTCTGTGCCGTGGCGCGGCCTGAAGCCCGACTGAAACGGATCCAGGGCATCTGTTTCGTCCAGGTGCGCCTGAAGCTGGTCGGCCACCACCCTCTCCACCACCTTACTTAGGAAAGAAACATTGGCGACGGGCCTATAATTGCCAATTGTGTCCGCCGCCAAACTTGGTTTCTTCCTAATGGGCCTAATGAGTGTCTCCTTGAGGGCAGATGGAAATCTGCCCTCCAGGAAAGACCCATTAATTATTGCAGTGGCCCATTCCGTTGTTGTAGGCCTGGCTGCTTTGATTAGCCAGGCCGGACAGGGGTCAAGGGAGGAGGTGGGGTAGTCCCAATCAGAGCAGAGCAGTTAAGGGAGCTGAGCTTAGGCTCCTCTCAATTAGCATGCCTTCTTTACATGCAACTGATTTTTGGATTTTGCCCTTCTGTTTCTAGTTTGGAGACATCAATATGCTGTTCATGATACAGTATCTAAATGAAACTTTCAGAAGTAATACAGTTCTGAATAATTGGAGACATACAATGAGGGAAGGTTTCACACTCATGCCCTCTTTGGCTACTGCTTGGGGCCTGGACAGTCTGGACACCCACTCCAAGAATCTCCTAGGATAGACAACTACAGATTATATTGGCTGCAGCATTCAAGGAATCGGTGTCCCCAAAAGAAATCTCTGTTGGAGAAATACTGGTCTGAATTAGAACAGTGCAGTCATGCCGCGCTTAACAATTACTCCGCGTACAACAAATCCGCTTCATGACAATGTTTTTGCGATCGCAATTGCAATCACAAAACAATGGTCTAAATAGGGTTTTTTCACTTTGCGAATATCGGTTCCCTGCTTCAGGAACCGATTCTTCACATTACGACGATCAAAACAGCTGATCGTAGTTTTTTCAAAATGGCTGCCGGGTGCTCAAAATGGCTCCCCGCTGTGCTTAGGGACGGATTCCTCGCTATACAGGCACCAAATATGGCCACCATATGGAGGATCTTCGCTGGACGGTGAGTTTTTAGCCCACTGGAACGTACTAACTGGGTTTTAATGCGTTTCAATGGGTTTTTAAAATTTCGCTTTATGATGTTTTCTTCGCTCTACAGTGATTTCGCAGGAACGAATTAACGTCGTTAAGTGAGGCACCACTGTATATGAAAAGCGATAGACTTCCTTGGGTTTTTTAAACTATCATTTTCCTGCTCATTCTTCAACCTAGAATATATTCTTAAAGGTGCATTGACAGCCCTTCCTTTCCTTCTCATATTTCCTTCCTTGAAACTCTGAGAGGACAGAGGAGACATTTTTCTTCATGAGATAAGAAGCAGCAGCCATGGCTCCCTGTGTCTCCACGTTAGTTCACTAGAACTAGGTTTACCACTATTTTTTGTATCAGTATATTTTTCTAATAAATACTAGCTTGCTCATTTCCCTACAGTAAGAAATGTGGAGTTAATTTCTTTCTGAAGGAGCAACCATGCTCTACTAATCATTCCAATTTTATACAAGTTAACTTAGCGGTAGCTTGCTCTGCTAACAGATTTGCCATGTGTAAAAATGGTTCTAAGGTCAAAAGTATAGGGCAGCTGTGGCGAACCTTTTTGGGCTTGCATGCCCAAAAGGGAAAAAAAGGGGGGGCGGTGTGCCGCCGTAGCGGTGGTGGAACCAGAAGAGGCAGCGGAAGGGGGAATCGTGGGCACAGAGGTGCCTCAAGACCCCACTCCAGATCCACCACCAGCACCAGCTGTTCTGGATCCTGACCCACCGCCTGTCCGGGCACCAGCACTGCGGTTGCAGCTGCCTGGGGGGGTGTGTAGCAATCCGGTGACTTATGGCTCGCGTGCCGGCAGAAATGACTCCGTGTGCCAGCTGTGGCATGCGTGCCATAGGTTCACCATCGCTGGTACTGTATAGGGCTAGTTCAGACATGAGTATACATATGCAGCCTTTGGAAAGTGGTTTAAAGATGAATACGATTTCTGTACTCCAAAACAGAATACAATAAAATTATCAAAATAATTTCTGACATATAGTGAATCTGGGTACAGAGATCTCTTGTTTATTTATATCTGTGACGATTCTTAGTCATCCAGGTGAGGTTATCTGGAAGTTGATTCATGGCAACTGGACTTCTTATTAGTATGAAATGTTTCACTAGTCATCCAAGTAGCTTCTTCAGCCTTAGGAGAGTTGGTAAGAGGGAGAGCCTTGATATATCCTCCACTTTGGTTTCATTTCCCCCTGGTCTGAATAGGCTCCTTAGATGGACAAAGGATGGGGGGAGGATGAGTGAAAATCTCACTTCTGCAGTCCTTCTCCACCCATTGTCATGGATCCTTAACAGTAGCCTTTCTGGTGGGTGTGGTTCTGATCTTTCTGGGGATGGATGAAAGGGCAGCATGATAAATAGGAGACAGATTGGATCTAAAGCCTCCACCCCTGTTGAGTAAGAGATTTTCTATATGCACATGTATGGCCTCCCTTGTTTCTATTTCAGTACATTGGAGTATGGTATAACTTGTGTTCAAACAAATCTATCACTGTTGATTTCCATTCTTATTCCTCCATTTTTCTCTGCTTTTGAAAGCAGAAAAAAATCATGAAAACAATAGATGTATTTGCTTATATTTGTGATCCTTTCAGGCACAAAATGGAAATTGAGGGATTTACACATAAAGCCTAGGTCACGGTCACTAGCGATCACCTACTTCATGAGCAACAGGGAACCCATGGAGGCATAAGATTCAGGCCCATCTGCTGGCACATATAGGAAGGCATCAGTTTAGAAGTCACTCCTACCCATAACTAACAAATCCATACAACCATGGCATGTATACCACATATTATATTATGGTTTCACATTTAAAGTCTATTTAAACATTAGTGTAATAATACATGTGTTTGCATTACACATGAACTGTCAGAGAGTTATTTTCTTCTTTTGCTCAATATTTACTACAGCTAAATATTAAAACCTGAACATCATGTACTTCTTACTTTTTTAAAAAAGTGCTGCCCTTCTCTGATTTTTGTTTGATTTTGGAGACATGCCTCTGACGTCAGACCATTTGAAAAGTATACTGAATAGTAAGATTCCATTCTTCAGTGTGTGGACATCCATGCTTCTACGGCTGTACTATTCTGTAATTCAACATGCTCTGACTGCTTGTTAATCATCAGATATGAAAAGAAAAAAAATAAGATGTTACAAAAATGCTGTTATATGTGTAATATTCTGCATAGGATGCTAAGTTATGGAACAGTGGGATTAGATGACACTGGGTTTAAATATTCAGAGCTGGGAGCAAAAGGTGGGTAAAATGTCTTCCAGTTTGATCCCGATTACTGACTGATTGTGATGTGGTTTGTATGCAGTTAAAAAACATATTCCGTAAATCTTTTCAGTTGCCCATTCCCTGGGTGTCGCAACAGATTAAATCACTATGTGATGATATGACACCGCCATCACTCGCCTTCCTGGGATATTGCTAGAGGCAACAACAAACCTGTGTCTTTGGCACATGTGAAGAAATTTAGCGCTTCAGGGGTTAAATTACAGAAGCACCCCCTGTGAATTAGCTTATGCTTGGATAGTAATAATAGTAATAACATTAATAATAAAAATGCCAGAGAAAACTGCATAAAGGTGGTGAGAAAAGAGAGAAAGATGGGCAAAGGTATTCAGGGAGAAAAAAAGTTATGGCAGGTACAAATGATGTGTTTTGTATGGCAGGTGTATCGGCTAGAAGTCAGATTTTATAGGCCTGCTACAAATGCACACACGGAAACACACATTACTCTGGCTTGGGCAATAGTTAAATGTTTTTGAGTGTGTATGAGTGTGTGTGCTGTCGCTTCAGGCCAAGATATCCTAGGGCAGTGTAACAAGCAATTCATGTTAGCTCACAGTAAAGATTATTGGTGTTTTCACTGGGGAAATATTTTGCACTCCATCTTCTTTTCTATTTTTAGTGCCTCGAGCTTCTAGTTAGGTAGGAAGCTGTGGGTGTGTGGGTGTGTACTAAAAGAGCCATCTGATCTCGTCCCACAGTTGGTCAGGGTTACAATCCTAATCATATCTCAGGATGACACTTGATGCTTTCTTGTCTTATAAGGCACCTCCTCTCGGTTCTGTCAAGCAGAATTTTAAAAAAATATGTTTTAGTCTTGGTGAAGGAAAAGGATTGAACCATTGCTTTCTCTTAGAATGTAGTGTCATTGAAGAAAGAGAGGCAACTCAAGCGAAATAATGTGGTGACCATTATTTCGTGCTATTGCAACAATTTAGGGTGAAGGAAATGAAGCAACATGTATTTGCTCCCCTTAGAACTAATGTTTATCATGATAATCTTTCTCAGAGGCCTAATTTGCTTTTTTCATATATTTCCAGGATGATTACCATAATATTAACAACTGAGATTGTTCAAAATGTGCTGTTGACCTTGAATATGCACATAGTACTTTTACATTCAGGAAACAACGTATCTTCAATCCGGTTAATAACATATACTTCTAATTAATGTTAACTCTTTCTCTGTAATACATGTCATACAGATCTTGAAGTCTTTCACTCTCCTATGAAACAGCATGTAGTATTTTACCCATGTAAATATGTATAAGATTTTTCAAGATATCTGCAGGGAATATTCCATAAATAAAGTAAGCTTTCCCCTTGGCATTCCACTAGTTTACAATTTAATTTTTACTGACACTTCACCAGTCCTATTATTAGTTTCACAAAATGACAGTGGAATAATCCTGTGTTAATTAAACAGAGTGACTGAATTCCCTCAATCATCTCCTTGGCTTTCTAAGACAGTAATCATGTGTTTTCTATGAAAACATGTCCTAGGAAAAGAGTCTGATATACCAGCAAAGTTGTGGGTTATGTGCACCAGTTTATGCCGGGAAAAAAAACTGCACATAAGGGCAATCACACAATGGCTTTTCCTCTTGTGCGGACTATCTTTTGCGTGACTGGTTGCACAACAGATTTTCCAAATAGTGCATAAGCAATTGTACATCAGAGTTCCTGCCAGGAATAGGAAATGCTTCTATGATTACTCTTCTGTGATTGTGTAAGCATACAGGACTGTGTCTGAAATAAACATTTTTTGATCAGATGGTGCCTGCAAAAGACTCTAAAGTATTCCCTGTAAGGTTCACTGAAAAAACAATACAACTTTATGTCAAGTGTTTCTAAATTATATTACAACCTAAATAATTCGAATAGCAGTGCGCAAATCTGACAAAATAATTTTCACGGTAGAAACCTGTTGTGAGGAATCTACTGTAACGCACTGCTCTAATGAAATTATTGGGACAGCATCTTCCTAAAAAAAAACTTTTCATACTTTTGTCTATAAATACATGGAAGACAAAATGTGTTTGGATGCACGGACACATGCATTTCTTTACTTGGACAAGAATGCTTATCTACGGCATGTATTTAAAAGCATATTCTAATGCTGTGCCTTTTCTAACATCTAGGCAGGGTGATCATTACTTCTGCTAAATATAAATGAAAGCATCAAATGGTTCTAAAGTAGTAATCTACTACCATTTTCTCAAGTGTATAAAAGCGTGTGAAGAAATTCAGAGGAAAAAGCATGTCACTTGTTCTGTGTGTGGGAGGAGGGAATACTGTGCCCAGGAATATCCTGTACTTTCTAAGAAAAAGTAGAAAAGACATATATACTCCTAATTACTTCACAGGGGATTTGCTTTCAAATGAGCATGTGAGGAAAGGGTGCATGTATCATGTAAAACTACAGCACAATGACTTCAAGATTGGTCCTTTGCTGTTAATGCACCTATTCCAAAGGTGCCTTCTTTCAGATGTGGCGATAGTTGACATTTTTTTCTGTCCAGAAAGCTGATACAGTAAACATCCCTTTATAATTAATATTGGAGAAACACAGGATTTGTTGCTGTGACAAGCAGGGTGTGTATGTGTGTGAGAATAATTTCTTTTAAATAATTTGGGGCAATATCTGTGCATAGCTAATAAATGTGCAGTTAGTATATAGTTACCGTCTAATGGACATGGCCGTCCCCATTATCTTTTGTCTCCAGTTGTCTTTTAAATATGCACTTGGCACGATTGAGTGTACTGCTACTGCAAAGTGCCACTGAATCTTTACTTCAGTAGCCTTGAGGTAGCTGTGGTTTAGGAGTCTGGCAATTTGGATGCAATGAGATGTCGGTAGCACTTAAGTATGAAGGCGCTTAAAGATGTACAGTGCTCTACATGGGGATAATTATACACAGAGAGGGGATGTGAAGATGTAGACACTGCTCAGCAGTGCTCATTGACTAGTGCAGATACTCATGACAGCTTCTGTCACCCTCCCAGCTCTGACTTCACTACTATTGCTCTTTACAGACTCCTTGAGGTGAGATTTTATATTGGAGTTTTTGATTTAGCAAGGATGCATATGAGTGTTTGTGTGTAAACGAGAAAGAGAGAGAACGAGAGGGCACTTTCTGACTTGTATTTTCAATAATCTAGAAGTGGTGCAATAAGGACTAGCCTTGATTATATATTTGTATGACTATGTTTTTTAACCACGTTTAATGAAATAAGCATTTTTCAGAGAAAAGAGGGTCCTACTTGTATCCTGTAACATGTGTTAATTTCCTTTTTTATTATTAAAACAATTGAACTGTAAGTGGCATGCTCAAGTTCAGGAATACAGTTGAAATTTCAGGCCCAGGTCTACTGGAGGTGACATTCTGAGTCCCAGGGGAAAAGGCCAACTGGCTTTCATGAATGCATAAATTATAATACGACGGCTGTGGTCTTCTAAGCAGCAGCACCATCAGCAAAGACAGATGCTTGCAAGGTATCTGGTGAAAAGATAGCAATACTTAATTTGGTGATGGGGGGAGCAAAGGATGACACGGGCAAGCAAAATGATTGCGGAAACTCTGAGGACAAGGAAAGCTTAGCAGATGGGAAGACAGAGCACAAAAGAAGACAGAAGTCCAAAGAATATCCACAGCTAACTATAATGATCTTATGAAAAAAATGAGGTAATTTTGTAATTTTTAAATATTGATTTAATGTGCACGATGCCGCAACACAGAATGTTCTTCTTGTCTGTAAACTCAGCTTAACAGGCCAGGGACAAGGAAGTCTAAACAAAAGTGTTCTTTCAAAAACACTTTAAAACTATTGTTTACCACAGTAGCTACTGAATATATATCTCAACTGAAAAATGTCTGTTAAGTAAATTGCTTGTGTATCGGAATGTGCTTTAGTAGTGACTGCAAAAAAATACACATTGATTGCATGTATATAATAGGAAAAGTAGGTACATGGGCTGTAGATAAGTCATTTTATTTATTAAAATATTTTTAAAAGATGGGCTGTTACAGGGTGTGATGTTGCTTAGCTCTAACATTATAAATGCATGCTTAGTATTTTTGCTTGTTTACTGAATCTAAGAATGACTGGGTGCATCACTGCTTGGAACCAAAATTTACATCTTAATTAGAATCTACGTTTAGCAATATAGGCAGTTTAATACTGCTGATAATTAAGCTTCCACTACTTCTTTTTGCTATATAGTTTTTTCGTATTAAAAATAGGTCTATTTTTCTTCAAGCATAGGTAGGACAGTTGCAGATGGCCATGGCATAAGTATATTACACACTAGAAGTTGTTCAGCAAGGCAGAGATGCAAACATGTCCATTGCACTTATATATATTTGTCTTCTCTTCTGTCATTTTACTTTGGTAAAAGCCGTCAAATAGATTTGGAGACAGCTGTTGTGTTCCCATTTGTGAATGGCATTAATGCATTCTGAGGGTGAGCACTGATTTGTTTTGATCTAAAAGATTATGCCATTTGCATCACGGAGTACTTCACTCAGGGGGGAAAATGTACAAGCAGCACAGCTGAATTAGTGAAAAAAGTGCCTTCTGTGATTATAGTAATTATTTTATCACCATCTATAGAAGCTATTTATATTCAGTAGGTAGGTGTATATCACTACCATTTAAACATGTGAAATTAACAAAAATGTAGTTGGATAAAGTTGTGCTGTATTTTATTCTTGTGGCACCTTGTAAAATGTTTGCTGCTCATCTGAAGACTGGCATCTATTTATTTGCATTAAATGGAATTGTTTGGTGAGGGAGGTCAGCAGCTTTGATATGCCGTGGCTACGGGTGGGGAACGAGGGGGCTGGATAATTTTCCAGGCAGGGAGGCAGATCATCAATGTATTTGCATCCATCCTTGGAAGAGATTATTGAGGGTTTTGTGCACATCTGCAACTAAGGCAAGTATGGTTACACCACAGCATTAAAGATTTAAGCAGACACAACTTGATCCAACATATGTTTATTTAGAATTGTAAACCCTGATTTCAGTGGGATTTATACCTAAGGTACTGTAAAGAGCATTGAAACCTTGGGCTGATCCTACTGTATTAAGGGATAGACCTAAGTTTCCCTACAATTAATAGGATATCAACTCAGTGCTAGCAGTACTAAAGATATTGATCAATAAGATCTTTTTTTGGTTGTTCTTTCAGGGAGAGGCAAGTAAAATATGCTTGTTCTTACATGCATCACTGTTTGCAGGCATGTATCTCAAGAGGTGCATGTTCCTGTTTCTGCATGAATGGGTTTAAAGTACACATTTGTTTCTTTTTAGTTCCTTGTCATGCTTTTTTCAAGAGGGTGATGCAAATACAAACACTGCTGGTCTTACATGTTTACAAAACTCTGCAGTTCAAAACTAGCACAGAAATCCCTTAACCCAGTTCTTAAGACATGTAAAATAGAAGGTAGGCAAATGAAATCAGGGACGCAAAAGAAGCAGGAAGTTAACAGTCCAGTCCTGTGTGTTTATTCAGGGGTGTTAAGCATTTCAATCGACGGGCAAGCTCAACATCTGAGCGAATCAGACTTATTTCTGAGTAAGCGCCGATTGATCCAATCCCAACTCAATTCACTTGGGGCTCCCCTTCTTGGAAAGTATGCCTTTTCGACTCCAGGGTCCGAATCCACCTCTGACCTGGGGGGAAAAAAAAAACACCCCGCTGAACTCTGAACGATCGTCCTAAAACTGGCCAGCTAGGTACAATCGTGGTTAATCTCTACTAAAACGAAACGGACAATGCAGCAGCCAAACGCGAATGGGAAAAAGGAACACAAAACCCACAAGAGCAGCAAAAAACTTATCCCAGACGAGGCGATCCCCCCCAAAATGACAACTCCTTCCTCCCCAAATGCATTCTGACGTGCAGAAAGCACTGATTAGAACTAGCTGTCCTAAGAGCTACCTCTCTTTAAAAAACAAAAAAAAACACGTTGCATCGTTTCGATCTGTCGTGTGCATGCTCAAATGCTGCTCTTCTTTCTTTCTTTCTTTTCTTTCCTTCCTTCCTTCCTTCTCTCTCTCTCTCTCTGCGCTCGCCGACCCGCTCGCGTCCCCCCTGCCCGCCCCCTCGCCCATCTCTCTCTCTCTCTCTCTCTCTCTCTCTCTCTACCTGCCGAGCTCCGCTCAATCTGTGCAGCCCCGGCGTCCTGGGCGCCGCTGATTGGCCGCCGCCCTATCCAATCGGGGCTCCGGCTGGGCCAGTGGGACCTGCATATGTAAAGCTCTACTTCATATTTATAAGCTCCAACCGGGGGCTTTAAGTCCTTGATTAGGAGCGTGCGAGAGAGCGTTTGGTCCCAACTGGCTGCGCCTATAGGCTTGTCACCGGGAGAACATTTTGTGTTAATTGCGCCGCGCGCTGTGTCAAGGAAAACTTTGATTTATAGCTGGGGACGCGCAAATAATGGTGGCCGAGCGCACATGGATCCGGTAGAACTTTGCCTTCCTGAATCTTTTTCCTTGCACTACGAAGAAGAGTAGGTACCTTTCTTCTTATTTCCCCCCCACACACACTTCACTGCCTTTCCTTTCCATACCCCCCCTTCCCGTTTTCTGCCTCTCCCCCCCTTTCCCCAAATTGAAGCCGGGGGGGGGGTCCCCAGCTAAGATAAAGGCTCATACGGCTGCAGCCAGTGTTAGTTTAACGCGGTGTCAGGTAATGCCTTCTGGCGTCTGCGTGCATGCCGGGGGGGGGGGGGGCTGGCTGGCTGGCTGTTGTGTGTCTGTCTTGTGTCCCTTTTGTGCCGGTCTTTATCTGTTAGTTCAGTACTAAGTGGGAGGATTGTTTCTCTCCCCTCCAAAGGGCTACCTTTGGAGTTGCGAGCGGTGGGGGCTGTCAGTGGAAACAGCTGTGTGAGTGACAAGTCGCTACTTATCCAGGTGCTAAGAATAGGAACTTGGCACCAGCGCAGAGTGAATTGTTCAAATAAACCATTCAAAAAGGCACATCCTTCTTCCCCCCCCCCTTCTTAATCCCTCCCCACCGGGCCAACTCCCGCCCCCGTTTCCATAGAAGTTTAGGGTTAGGGTCCCTTCAAAAACCCGATTTAGATATTGAGGGTCTTTTTCCCAGAACGGGAGATATTTTTTTGCTCTTGTCTGATTCTCTGCCTGCCCAGGCAAGGGGGGGGGGGGAGAGAGAGAAGCAGCCCAACTATTTAATCCCACTTTAAGGATAGTGCTCTGTAATTAAGGTCTAATGTAAGGTTCCAGTCATTTACTGACACAAATCAGTCTCTTAAGTAGTGGGGGGGGGGGGGAAGAAGGGGAAGTTCCTGAGCTTGTGTGTGTGTGTGTGTTGTTGCTGCTGCTTTGTTTGAACTGTAATACATTGTATATAAAAAGATCTCCCCAATAAATAAAATGCTCATTTATATATAATAAAAGTAAAGTCCAGTGCGTACAATATATTAATAAACCTTTCTAAAGTGTACTATTTAATGTATGTTTCTTGTCATTACTAACTGACAGGAAAGTAGAAAGGAGCAATATTCCTGGGCTGAGGGAGATTTGGGACCCAGATGTAGTCCTAGAACTGGCGAACTTAATTTTGGCCTAAGTAACTACTGACTGTGGAAATTTGTCAGTTTGTTCAAACCTTAGGTAGAATGTACATAGTGCAGCTATACCCACAAGGGACTGTGTATGGTGGGCACATGCCCACTAGCTGCCCTTAGTGCCTTCCTGTTATCTTGGCAAGTTGCAGTCCAAGACATTTGTGTGGGTTTCTCCCCCTCTCTGAATGCCTTGGATGTGGGGAAACAATGTAGGTAAGCCTTAAAAGAGTCTGCTAGTGAGAACCCAGTCCGCGTGTGCGTGCAGGATTTCTTGTTCACCTGAAGAAGAAGGTAAATAAATAGTATTTGTGTTCTTATTTAGATGTGGTTTATAGATCAGTACTGAGTAAACTGATGTAGAGCACTGTCTAAAATGTCTTAATCTCTGCATAAGTGCAGTTGTCACTGTTCCAAGTTGAGATGAGTAGTTTTCTTCGATGGGTGAAGAGAAAGGGGAGGGGTGAGACTCTAAAGTTAGGAAGATGTTCTTTTTTTAAGGAGCTTTCTTGAATTTACCTTCTTAGAGCTAATTTGAATGATTAGTTTTGATAAGCCTCTTAAAGTAGATGCATTTAAATGAAATCAGGGCACGTGCCTTTTTGGCTCTGGTGGAAGATTCAAACTATCCACCCTCCCTGACCACAATTAGCTCTCTCCATTCCCCCCTCCCCACCCTGCACTTCCTTGCCTGTTAAAAGTCTTCAGGATGTAAGGCTGGATGGATCTGTGGTTCATTGGGCAGGCCATAACCATTTAATGCCCAGCAACACATCTGTCTCTCTGTCTCAATTAATAAACCACAGAACCTTACTTGCTATTAATATTGGTAATAGTAATTGTGCTTTTGCCTTGTGGCATATGATGCAGAGACAAAATGAAAGTAGAGGATTATTATTCAAGTTTGCATTTTGTGGAGGGGGGGTTGGCTAAAAGCTGATACAACATTTGGGGAATACACAGACATCTGCCTTACTGTCACTTGGTATGCTTTGATGCATACTGAAGAATGCAAAAACTTAAAAGCCGTTTGCAATTCTTACTCCTCCCTTTTCACCAGAAAAATTAATGCTAATAATTTCAAAGAGCAGTTAATAACAGAACAGATGCAATAAATATATTGGCTGATGTACGCATATGTGTTGCTTTAATCGTTCTAAATGAAACAGTGTGCTTATAATACGGAATCTCCTCCAACCTCTGATTAAAATGTAACATTGACTAAAGGATTATACAGCAGACTTAATTTTACTGACTGTTTTAACAGTTGTCACAGCTGTTGGGAGAAGGAAAGGCAATTGAAACACTCCAGAAAAGAGGAGGGGGCACTCTTCTAGAAAATTTAAACATGATATCTGAATGCCAGGCATAGAAAACCAAATAGATTTGTGACTTCAGATATCTTCTCTGTACTGTGTACATTTGCCTTTGTAGTTCTGATCCTTTCATGAATTTGAACCCTCGACCTCTTCCACACTGCCTCTATTAAAACACAATATTGAAATGAGGGAAAGCTAGTATGTCACAATACCCATGATACAAAACAAAACAGCAACCTGGGAGACACATGAGATAAATTTAGAGATTCCCAGGAACTGAAACTTAGGACGGATAGTAGAAATTTCAACAATGAGCACTGATATCAAAACTGGGAGACAAAAGATGCTTGAGAGCTTTGAAAGATTTGTACACAGATTCAACAACATTTACTCTTGACCACACTGCAATGCTTGTGAGCTGCTTTAGTCATTTCATTCCCCATTTCCATATTAATATCATTCTTTAAATAGTCAGATAGTGTAATTAATTTTTTACTTCCCCCTCTGTTATTAAATAGTTGTTCTTTCCAGTAGAATTTGATCTGGAATTACGTGCAGGCATGTGTTGTGGGGGAGTAGAGCTTATTGAGTGGAGAGGAAGTTAAGTCTCTAGAAGGTTGGGATAAGAGCTCCCATTATTATAGAACTGATAGATGTCTTACGTATACATATATGAATATTCCTGTGTTGTGCATAATGTGTATGCTAATGTAAAATGCAGTTGATAGGTATATAAAAAAAGAAAGACCGTTGTCCCCAAAGCAAATGAGGCAAGGTGTAACTATGCCTGCTGACTAAACATAAATTGAAGGATTTATTTTCGTAATCAGTCCTTACATATTCACCCCAGTAAGCCTTGATATACAGTCTGCCCCCTCCTGTTACTATATTTTCCAACTTTGGATTTATGCTGCTCATGTGTCTTTTCTCTAAGTTTTCACAGCTGACAGAGTGCAAAGTGTCGATGCTGAAATGGCATTCTGACAGTTTTTTATTAGCTGGGCCTGACCCTCCTTTTTTAGTGCTGGTTGCTCATTTTAATGTGTTTATGGTTCTGTTCTTTTATTTACTGAGCCTGGTGTGTTGCAACAGTAATTAACCTGTGTTATTAGTAAAGCCCTTGTGAATATCCATTAATTCTATTGAATGGATGATCATTTTCCCCACACAATTCTCTTCTCCCTCCATGCGTTATCCATTTTAAAATCGGTCTTTATCTTAGGACATTTTAAAAAGTATTTTTCTTTTTTTTTAAAGTCATATGATAAATCAGGAAAAAAATAACAAAATTACAGTTGCTAACACTATTGATGGGTTGTTTTTTAAAATATTGAGTAATAAAAAGGGAGACAGGTCTGAAAAAATTATTTTTGATAAAAAATATAATAAGAAATAAACCTATTGTTCCTTCTTAAATATCATTTTGGGGGCAATTGTAGATCAGGTGGCTAACTGTCAAATTCATCTGATTTGAAATTGTGTTGAATATTATGTTGGGCATTTAAAGAAAGGAGAAGCAAATTAAGACTACAGGGAAAAATACTACTTCTGGACTTCTGAAGTGTCTTCTTTGCCAACCCCACTGCAATTAATTTTTAAAATTGCATGACAGTATACATCAAGCAAAAGAGATATCTTGACTGTGAAAGTTTTGTAACAATTCTTGAACCCCTTTCCTCTTTTCAAACCTGATATACCTAATATAGTATATAGTACCTTAGACTGTAATAATACGATGCTAGGCTCTAATTTACCCTGCATTGTTTTTATTAAGAGTATGATTAAACAGCCTGGCAAACTTCCTGGTATTGAACATTTCTGATGAACAGTAACCTTTGGCTTTGGTCTCACTGTGTAAAAACAAAATAGAAATGAAAAATATATACATTATTTATTGATACTTTTTAAACCAGCCCCTTTATGTATATTCTTGTGAGGCTGTTACCAGTCATTACAAATGTTGGAGGTAACAAATCTAGGGTGAATTGGGTCCCTGTTCAAATTTAAAGAAACAATTTTATTATGCATGCTATGGATTCTGCTTCATAGCACATGCATTGGGGGACAGAAACAATAAAATGATGATCTGTACCAAGAGCCTTTCCAGCCCAAGCAGCTCTCAGGAGGAACTCTGTGATTATCCTGGGATGGCTTGGTTTTTATCTCTTTTACATCCACTGGCCTTGTATTAAATTGTCATTGTCCTAAAGCACATGAGAGAGAAATGAATTGCACTCCTCGACATGCTCTGACAGTGAAATATTTAGCTTCTCTGTCTCCAATCATACTCATGTGTATATGTTTGATAGTGCTGGAATGACAACCAGCAGCTTCCTGTAGACTGGAATCCCATTTTAAATGTTTTGAGATGGGTTTTCCCCTTCTCTCTCTCCCCCCCATAGCATACAATTTTACCTGACTGAGGCATATCAGCTTTTACTTCCATTGATATTAAAGCAATCCAGTGTTTTAATCTTAGCTGATACTTGTTGTATAGCATATGGGTACATGCTCTGTATATGAAGCCCTGGATTATATATTTTACAGTTATATGTAGCCCAGAAGCCGTCATTTTCGTATTCATATTTTTGTGCATTAGTAGACACTGTACTAAAACTTTTCCGAACTTCTCCATTCATCAGTTAGAACAACTAGGTTTTTAAATTTTTAAATATTCTGAAAGGATAATGGAAGGCGTAACTTTTCTGACATATGCTCAATTTTATATTAGAAGTATTAAGCTTGAAAGGGAAAATTAAAAATGTGTTAATGTAAACATATTGTTGTTCTATATATAGGATACAAACACCTTCCTATTTCCTTTGATCTATTTTATGCTGAGTTCAGATGCATAGAGAGAATGTTAACGAAAACCTTTTCTCCAATTTTGCTCCAATTAGTCCAAATTGTGTAATGTAATTCAGGTGATAATTATTTAATCTATTTATAATTATTTCACCTTATGAAATAATTTGTTCCATTTTTACATAATAAGGAATGCTTCAAGTCTAAATCCTCCTAAAAGGCTGCAATTCCCCATTTCCAAAATGTATGTAATTAAGCTCCATCAACGGGACATGCTAGTGAACAACAGGACTTAAGATGGCAACATAGCCTTATTTGCTCACATAGCATATAGAACCCAATTCAGTTATTATGTATTCTTTGCTTTCCAGTTTTAAAAGACTTCTCATTTATAGGCAGAATAGGCTAGTGCTAGATTTAGGTTCCTCTGTCTAAATTAATGTTTTTTTTAATTGTTTGCCCGGTTTAGTGGAATAAAAGTTTTGTCTTTAATTTGTGTTTTCTTTTTCAAGACTCTTGTCCCTAAGACTTAGTTCTAACATTAAAATGATAAAGGGTTTGTGTGCACATGCATGTTTAGAATTTTCTCCTATATGTTAATATTTTGGGTCATAAGATACTTTGCTAGCCCCCCCTCCTTCTACCTTTCCTTTTTGTCAAGAGCTGTATTGAAAACCATGCCTTGAAAAATGGGGGAAATAATGATTCTGCTAAATGAATAGCATGTACACTTCTTATCAAGATGTGCTCTTCAGTCGAAGCAGTACATACATGCACACGGCATACATGCACACACTTACTGGAAAGGTGGTCATTGTTCTGCAGTGGTTTAGAATTTTAGTTGCTACAAACACGTTTTCTCCCCCCAATTTTCTCCCCCCAATCTCAATCAATACATTTATTATTTTATTATAGAACTGCATATCTTTCTATAGGCATTTGAAAATCTGATGTCAGTGTATTTAAACATCAGACTAGTCTTAGAATTTTTTTCCATTAAAAATGACAAAAGGGATCTTTTCCTTATTTTTAATCTGGAGTCTATAATATGACTAACTGGAAATGATGGTCCATCTATTCATAAATATGCATACTTGGACTCGGATCCTATAAATGTGACTCCAGATAACTTCATGTATAAAAGCTCTTGCGACTGTATAGGAGAATAGAGCTATTTTTTAATTTATCCCTCTGTCCGGAGTCTACGCAGCAGTCCATCAACCTTTAGAGGTAGAATTTGGAGGGGAGGGGCAGAAATAGTATACAAGAATCTGCAACATTCCACACAAGTGGAATTTCCTTCTGTAGTGGAATCTACGGATCCACACCACTGAAACAAATGGAAGTTTCCACGTGAATCACAGTGGGAGATATTGGTAAACCAAAATCTATTCAGACCTTTCTCAGCATTATTCGTCTGGAGGCTGCTGTCTCACTTATTCCTCTGTGTCTTTTCATGTTGCTTTGAGTGAGACAAAAGTGCACATCTTTTTCAGCACTTTGATTGGAACTACATACCATATGTAATGTGTTTTGGCAGCACTTACCTAGCCAAAGAAAACAAATTAATATTAGCCATGCTGAGGGGCATCAGAAGTATCGCAGATGTGTCGATTTAGCTTTGCTCCATCACACGCCCTTTCCTTAAACAACTGGCCAAGCTGTCGCAAGATGTTGCACGGGCTACAAAGAGATTTTAATAGGTGTGATCAGAGATTGATGGCTGTGACTAGTTAGAATGAGAATATGTTGCCAATATGTGGATGCTTGTTTTCAGCCCCCATAAGAAAAAGGTCATCCAGAAATAAGACAATCCCAATTCAAACTTTATCTCCTTAAAAGCAAACAAATGTGCAATCTGTAACAAATATAGGGGTGACAAGTCACATGAAATGAAATTGACTGGCCCCTGAGCAATACTTAAATGCCTTCTCATAGATGAAAGCTTATAAAGACGTAATATGGCTGGAGAAAGAGGTGACAATATGGCTTATTTTGTAATGTTTGTTTATATTCCCTGAGATCCTGTTCCCTTTTCTCCTCGTACCTTGTTGATAGAAATAATATTGAAGAAAATACCTACTCACATCTAGTATCTACAGTGTTTTTAATCATTTTTGTACTGTACATAGAATGCTAAGTAAAATGTGAATATTTTAATGTAGCATGATTTTTCAGTGCATTCACGCTGCTATGTAATGTTCCATTTATGGATATGGTGTCACAGAACAAGGACTGACCTACGTATCTCTGTATGCAATTTCCTTTTTATCTTTGCTCCCAAGACATTTTTGCCTTTTGTATTTTCTTGGGATTTGCTGCAGGTTTTAGTTTGATTCTAAAGTTAAAGGTTCTTTTTTGTCTTAAATATTCCCCAGGTGATGTCAGATGAAAAGGGTATTATGGCTGAAATATACACCAGAGGAATTCATTTTGGCAAGCCTGGTCCATGTAGGTTAGTGAACCAACAAATAAATAATTTGCTATGTTTATTTCAAGTTAAGTAAAGGTAGGGGGGAAATAAAACAATATAAGGGAGATGACTTTTGAAAAAATGGAAAATCCGTAATTACAGTTGATTCTGAATGGTGGCAATATCAACATGCAGATAAATGTTATGACTGATGACAAACGCTATGCAGATTTCATGCAGCAGATATTGTCCAGCCTAGCTAGTTAATTAAATATTTTTTCTATTAAATATTTATTTTTGTCAGTGTTTTTCATAGCCTTCTACCTGGAAAGAATTAGCATATGCTGTGATATGCAGTGAAACACCATTTCTTTCAGATTGTATTTTTCTTGAAGCAGTGGCGTTGGGACATGAGACTTCTAGTATAGAGAGGAAACCTATTGGGCACTATATTGTAGTCACATTAGGAATTGGTTTTGTACAAGAGTAAGGTCATATTAACAAGAGCTGTACATCGCTTACCAGAAGTTTACATTAGCATGAGTGACACCTGTCCCATTAATCATGAGGACCTTGGTTTCTCAGAGAGAAAGGTAACAATCGGTTGCATTACAAAGCACAGCACACATGGCTTAATTCATCTCATTGTTCTCCTGCAAATCTATAGGAGAGTTCATTTTGCTCCTTGAACTCAAGCAGAAGAACAGGATGGGCTCAGGTGGTGGCATGTGCCTGCCTTTTTTTTTTTTCCTTTGGTCAGAGGTGCTCAGCAAAAGAAGTCAATGGGTGGGGGTTGGGGAGCATTCACATACCCAAGCTTTTGCCATCTCTGGAGCTAGGATTGTATAATGTTTTGTCAAATGTATTGTTGAATGTGCAAGTGGTTATTTTCTGTGGTTACCAATCAACAAATGCAGAAAAAACAATTTGTAGAGGTTAATAAGCTAAGACCATAATAAAATGCAGTGCAGATAGACATGTGCATCTTTGATGTCAAAGAAAGACGGCATGCCTTTGAAATCAGAAAAGTGTTGGAATGTTAACAGTATGGGGAAGTAACATTAGAACTGTTAATTTCTAAGGTCCCTGTGACCCACTTTCCCCCATGCATGTTGGAGTTATGCTTTTGTAGAGGTTTCCTAGTTGTACTTTCAGGTTATACACTGCTGGTAGTTATGTGACTCTAATATTGAGCAGCAAACCTGTGGCATGTTGAAATACGTCAGCATTTCTTCGAAGATACAGCTTCTATTTGATTGTGTGTAAATACAGTTAGTTAGTTGGGTTTATCTGATAGCCTGGCAGAAAGAGAGAGAAGCAGGACAAACTGTTTTCAGTAACTGCGCTGTTCATACACCTGATAAGATTGAGAATGCTTTCAACTGCTGATATGCTTTGAATAAGAAAAGAATAATCACTTCCACTGGCACCAGCTTATCAGGAGTGGAGAAAAATGCCAACACTTTTACATTAGCAAAAGTAAATGTTTTAGACATGTCATGCCTTTTTTCCATTTAAATTGAATAGTAGGGTGCTTGTGGGTATGCAGTAATAAAGGGGAGGACTTATTACCTTGAATAAAGTGCAGGTGAATATATCGAGAAAGGAGCCCTTGGCAACAATAACAGCTCTTTTGATAAGTGGAATATATCTATTTCAAGCGTTCTTCAGAAAATTTCAGCATCTTTATCCTCTTCCATTCTATTAAATGTATGTCCTAATCTTAGTAGGGAGCATTCACTTCATAATCCAATATATCCAGCTTTGTGTGTGTGTGATAAGTGAGGCTCAGATTCAGTTGTTATCAGTATAAGTTAAAATTAAAGCTCCTGTAATTTTGCTGTTACCATTTTGTAACTTCTTAAAGAAAATTGTTCTTTCGTTTTGCCTATTTTATTGTACGAAAATTATAAGATTTAAATAGACACCATATTAAAACAAAAATAATATTGCGTGCGAAATTAAAAAGTTTTAATATGTATAAAGTGTTGCCATCCAAAATGCAGCACAGGTTGTTTAATAGTTTGAGTCACTATTTGTAAAGTTAATTGAAGACTTACCATTTAAGCTTCTGGTTTGGTGAATATTTTTGACAGCATTCTCATACTAGTGTTTAACATTGTTCCACTTCTCTTAAAGTATGCAGATAACTTGGGTGTATTCAGGTTGACAAATTGTAGTGCAAGCCACAATAGATTTATTTGGTATTTTTATTGATTACCCACAGCAAGATCACTGTTAACAATTTACATCAATAGCATTTGATTAATCAAGGCATCCCTGTTCTGTACCTTTTACTGAGACAGGGACTTTAGAAGCGCAGTGTTGACAAGCTGATAAACTGTTCTGATTTCACTAGTCTTTTTTGAATATATAAATATATATTCCATTGGTAAGTTTATTTTCACAATTCAAGAGTGCCATTTAAAGAAAAGGTCTTCAGTTTAAGGTTTATCAAATTTTAGTTAAAAACAACTTGGCTCCATTTGGGTGTAAAATAATTTAAGTACTAACTTGAGGCAAACTTCATGCTTTTATAGCTGTTGCTTAGAGGTTTCATTCTACTATGAAGATGTCAACTGTAAATATAAAAATGCATCACTGAAAATGTAATGGTTTAAAGATTCAAACTGAAATAAAATATCCTGCCTGGAGAAAACACGGCAATCGGAACAAAGTAGTTCTAACTCCTCCTAAAGGAGGCATATTTGAAAACACAGCTTGAAGGCAGTGAGAAGCAGCACTATATATTTTTTTCAGCCTTGGGAATCATATAGCCATGGAATCAACAATATTCTATCAAATAAAACAGATGCCAAATTATTGATGAATTAATGCTGCTGACGGATAAATATGTAACGATAACTCTTTCCCCATGATGTTATATTACAAAGCATTGGTTCTGAAATGCTAAACTTTTGGCTTTTTAATTGATCCAGAGATTTTTTTTTCCTGGATTCTGAATACAGTATTTTACAGAATTGAATATTGCAACTGATTGTGAATTCAGTTTGTGGTTGCATGTCTGCCTTTTAAGCACTAGTCATAAGAGAGATTTGTGTTTGTGTGTGTGTGTGTGTGCGGGGCAGACCTATTTGGGCTTCTGGAAAATCTTTTGTTTTTGTTTTTTGAGCTATGTACAGGATGATGGAAAGTTCATTAATGTCATTTTAAAAGATTGGCTTCTTTCAGTTGGCTGCAGATAAGGGACAAAAGGTTATGAATTGGCATATGGTTCCGTGGTTCATCCTCTTGCTGCAGTGTGACTAGGAAAAAGCTGTGCATATTCTCTTCTGCCCTCTTTGCAGATTTAGAGTAGTGGAATTGTATCAGAGATGATGGATGGCATGCGGTCATCTCCCCCCCCCCGATTATAGGATCGCTTCAATATGCAGTGCCCTTTGGGGACCCAGCAGTCAGTTGTGAAGTCAGTGGTCATGCAGCTCTGGAAAACAGGACCATGTGGAAGTAAGTGAGATGAAATTGGCAGATTTTGTTGCAAAAAAAAAAAAGACTTAACAGGTGATAGGCTAGTTACTCTAAAGAGTAAACTGAAAAACTGAAAGTAATTGGCCTAGACATGGGCTCTTTAGGTTCACTAAGTCTAGAGCTAGCATTCCAAACAGTTACGAGACGTATTATGGACATTGAATTTTATGAATTATGGAGCGCAGCTGATAGGTCTGGTTCCCCATTGTCCCCTTTAAAATAGGACAACCAGCTGCTTTCCCCATGCTGCTTAAATTCCACAAAACCACAGGGCTTTTTCTCTGGCCAGATGTAATGTCATGCCTGGTGCTGTGTTGTATGGTTGGTATAACGGAACCCCTTATCTCGAAATACGTTGTCCATGTGAGCAGGGTGCTTTGGAAACCCTTACTCCCACTTCCACTGTCCGCTTCATCAGGCAAAAAGTATGTCACCTCAATAGTAATAAAGCTGGAGGGAAAATCTGAGCTGGACAAGGTCCTTTTATGTTATCAGAGGAGGTGGTTGACGTTATGGAACAAGTAGCTGTTTTTCTTGGGTCAGTTGTTAGGAGGTGAAGCCCTGACCTTGAACGAAAGTATTTTTTTCACGCTCCCTGTGAATCCAGAAATCTTATTTTATATACCAAAAAGGGATTATTATTATTATTATTATTATTATTATTATTATTATTATTATTATTATTATTATTATTATTATTATTATTATTGAGGTCTGTCTAATCTGCCACAGAGCTGCAACAGCAGTATGGGGGTGAGCTGTACCGCAATGGTAAACCACATATTTTGCAAGTGGAAGTTACTACGTTCAACATTGGTCTTTGCCAGAGTGGGCTGAGAAAGATCATGAATTGGGGGAAGGGCTGAAGATCTAGCATCTGCTGGAACATTCCGGTGATTTGTAGTAGATCAGCAAGGAACTGTGATCCCCAAATTTATAGCATGACAACTGTGACTGTGTTATAAAAACACTGATTGCAAAAAATGTTTAAGGGCAAGCTGGACTGAATTTTTCCATTAAAGAACTTGTAAGCTTCGATACTGAACACACATTTCTGGGCTGAGCATATATTTAAAGGCATGCTGTTTCCTAATTTGTCATGAATATTGCTTTGCCTGTGCCATTATTTTGAACCTAGGCTCCAGCTGGTGCTGTTCAGAGTAAATATTTTTAAATATATGGTGTAGATCTTGCAAGCTTGAAGTCTTCCCACTCCTGGGGTACTATGTTGTCACTTGATCAGCACTGGACCAGTACTATAATAGAATAATTGTTCTGCCATACAACCAACTTACCTTTCCTTTGTATTTATTTACCAGTGTTGCAAGCCTTAGGATAGGACCAAAGCATTTGCATGACATTTATTAAGGCCACAGAGAACGGGCAGTTATCAAGACTACAGCAGACAAGAGTGTGTGGATAAGCTGGAATCATTATAGTACCATGAGTATGTGTTTTGTAGTGGTATTGAATTTACTTGAAGCTTGCAACCTTTTTGCACTTATTGCATGTAATTGCAAATGGAAGTCCTGGTCATTATTATTTCTGACCATGGAATTGGTTTGTTAAAACTTTAATCTACGAAGCATTATAAAATTTTCACAGAGGTAGGAAAGTTAGTTTAAAAAGGTGAAGTTTAATGAACTGCTATTGAGACTGTCATTGAGAACTGACAGTTACTTTTTTCCTATTCTCCATCTCTGAACTTCAGCATGTAGATTTGTTTGCCATTTAATAGATCAGAGGTAGAAAAACTTTCCATCCCCGATATAGGCTTGGAAATTTACAGAGCTAGTTGTCAATAAAGTTGCATATTACTATTTTTAGATCTTAGTATTCTAATTGGCATTGAAAGCGATTTTTATTTTTATGTCCCATTAGTGTATTTATGAACATGTGTGTATGTATGTGAGTGTGTGTGCGTGTGCGCAGTTTGTGCTTCCATTTCCATTCCTCATTGTTTTATTCAAACCACTGCAGGCAAAATCTGAACCTTGTCAGTTGAGTTGTATGTAAATTCCCTTACAAAGATTCATCAAAAATAAGGCAAATTACTAAATACTTGTCTGACAGATACATAGTTCCTATCAGGAAGTATCTACCTTCATGTGATAGAGTTGATACTTCCACTAAAGTGTTTTTTTCTTAAGCGACACAGAATTTGTACTAAATGTGTTTTTGAAAAAATTGATAAGATTAACAGGTTTTAAGATTTCAGGTTTTAAAATAATTTCAGTGTATTGAAAACTTGTGTAGAGCTCTGTACATTTTGGAGAAGTAACTGAATGTGAAGCTTACATCTGTAGACCACACACCCTAGAATCAGCTTTTGTTTTGGGTTCAGCAGAATGGCTTTTGTTGCTGGTCAAGGTGGGGTTAGTAGAGATTCACGTAAGACAGCACAAACGGTAAACCATCAGCAGGTTGCTAGTCAGCAGCAGGTGTGAACAACATAAAACAGGATTAACACTGAACCGAAGTGTGCACTAAAAACATAAGCCCTGCCTTTCCTTTAGACAGACAGTCAAATAGAAACATGCACTCATCATACACACCCTATTTACTAAACACTGTCCAATGAGCTGTGTAAATGCTGTTACTCAACTGCTGCAGAGAGGTAAGTAGCCTTTTAAATACCCTGATTCTCTGCCTTTGTCTGTTTTCCCCCTTTGGGTGGCATATACTTTGGACATATTGTATATGGGGTACAGGTCTCTTTTGAATTTTGTGTTATGAACATCCCAGGGTCTATTTGTGATATTTTAAGAAAAAACTAGTTATTCCTATTCGTTGTTGTTGCTGATTTCATTATTTTGTAGATAATATGACTCTGTTCAGAAGATGTTTTTTTTTTAATTTTTGAGATAGCATAGTGTTTTATTTAAAAGAAAAAAAATACATAATTCTGTTCTCCCAGATGTTAAAGGTAAGATGGGAAACAGATATGTTATTATTTTTAGGGACAAGCTATTGTGACCCATGAGATTGAAAGAAAAAGTTGAGGGAAGGACCTGAAAATTAATACACTGCTTTGAATAGGGTGTAGCCAGGTTCTGTTTAGTTCCTGTGGCATTGAAATATTAAAATAAGGTTAAAAAGTACCAAAGTCAAGGTTCAGCAAATAAATATGGCACTAGGGAACAAGTAAAATTGAGATGCAAGGTATTATTAATGATTTTTCTAAAAAATTTGATGCTTAGGATTTTATTTACATCTTTATGCTTCACGCACAAATGTTTGTCTTTAGAAGCATCATATGAAAGATAGAACAGAATGGGAAAAGAATTAAAATGCGTTTTAATGGATATACATCTGTGTTGAAGGTTGCTAACTTCCACACTCCCCTAATTCACTTACATTTGGTTGCAAGAGAAATAAATAAGGGGTATTAAAATTGTGCACATATTTATCTAAATTATTGGTGTGACAATTTCTGAATGTTTTTTTCATACTCCCCTGTATTTAATGGACATTTTGTCGGACCTGAGCAATTTTAGACTGTTACAGTAGTGTTCATTTAAGGTGCAAAGAGTGTTTTACCTTAACAAATATTCTATATAATTTTCTCTCAGCCCAAGGATAGCTGGATTTGTTTCCTTGTCAACCACAAATGCTCCTCCCTCTTCACTTGAGCACCCGAATACGTGAAAAGATTTTGGAAAATGCTCAGCTATCTTCTGTAGGTGCTTGGTAACAAAGCAGCTAGGTTTTCAAAATTGCTGTGCACCCTGCAGCTCCCACTGAGAAAAGTAGGGGATGCTGAGTTTCAGCGCCTTTGAAATTCTGACCCCAATTGCGGCAGCTGTGCACTGCGGTGAATTATGGTATCTAGAGTCAATGTAGTTAATTTAAGAGTAGAGCACTTTTCACACTCAGCAGAAACATCTTCATCTTAGGAAAATATCAGTATCAGAAAAGATACTGATATTTAGGAATTATTCTTCAAATACTATTTTGCCCTATTTTTTTCTGTGCGCGCGCGCAAGTACGAATAATAAGAATAATGAATAATTAGGGGTATTTTTTTGAATCTATAATAATTTATGATGTACACTTAAGGACCCATATATACAATTAAGGCCCCAATCCTAATTCACTAGTAGAAAATTCTCAGTGAATTCAAGGAATGTTACTTTTCAGGAGAGTATAAGATTGAACATTATAAATGCGAATGGGCCATCAGGTGTTATCCTTTAAAATCAATCCCGTGTTTTCAGGACTTGTTCTGTTAACTTAAAGATAACATTGTTGCTCAATATATGTATAATTTTGAAGCAGAAAATGAATACTTTTCATGATATAATAGAGATTCAGGACTATCATTCTCCTAATGCGAAAAAATGTGTCCAGGAAACACGACAAATAATTCTATGAATGCATAATAATTGTATTTCAATTCTGCACAATATTAAGGAAGTGAAAATTGCCATATATGTATATCTGAAACTTTTGTTCTGCGTGTTTAGAATGTTATTGAAGGGTATCACATAAATTCCTTAAATAAATTCACACAAATATGGAAGTTATTTGTGTTTTCCTTCTGATTAAAAAATAATTATTATGTAAAAATATAGCTAGAATCTTATTGCCTAAACATGGCGCAGAAGGGAAATTGCATATGCATCTTGCCCCCGCCCCCCCCATTTCTGGCAGTGTTCCTGTTCTCAACTGGTTGCTCACTGGTTATACAACTGGTTACACAATGGTAATACTATGGGGAATACCCAATTTCTTTTTTATGTTTTTATTTGGGCAACAAGATACTAGCCCATATTTTTCAAATATATCTTTAAAAACCAGCCATTTGAAAAGAATACACACAAATGATTTGTCAGACTGAGAAAATATCAATAATATTAATAATACTACTTCTGAACTGTACATTTTTAAATCATTATCCTTCCTATATTATAATGTGCTCATCTCTTCGCCCCTCCATTTTTGGCATAGTGTTGACAGGGTTCCCACATCTCTGATTGTTTCTACATTCAGATCAGCAGAAGGAGATTACTGTATATACTTCATAGACTGAATTGCTCCTTCATTGTGGTCACCATGAATACATACACATTGCTAGAGTTGAGTGAAAACATGGAGCTAAATTCCATTTATTCCAGCATGAAAGCAGCCTGAGACTTTTTTGGATGTATAAATAGTATCTGTTTCTCCTGTAGAACACATACCAGGCCTTTTAGGAGGTATGAGTCATCGGTAAGGGCTGACCTCCTTCCAAGTGGCAAGATGCTAGTCTGAATAATAACCAGGCATGGTAGGACTCTGATGGCAGATTTCCAGCTGTGGTTGGATCCTACTGTCTTTCATATAACAATTCTAACCTAATTATTTGCAAACTATCCCACATTACAACTTCAGGAGTGAAGTAAAGTATAGACAAAGCATGTCCCTGTAGGCTTTGTAAGATAACCTAGTTTTTTTTTTACTCTCTGTGTATGTGCATGCATGCTTAACATCCAGTTTTGTGAAGAATTATGTGCACCTTATAAGATTGCATATCACATTGGAATTCTGGTTAATTTAATAAACCTATTTTACCATCCCTGTGGATTTTGTTTCTGACAGTCCCCTTCTCTCTATTCCTATTACTATCACAGACTACTCCATACAAAGCTGAGAAAATAATTGTTGAATTCCTTTTGTAGTTCCAGTGCTTACTTTAGCATTAATGACAGGCAGCCTTTAAAGGTTCAGAGCCTTAAGCATTGCTCCTAAGCGTATAAAAGTTTGCATGCTTATCTGAAGCTTATCCGAACTGCTTAACCTCTCTGGCCTCAAAATCAGTCTGGAAATCCTATGAGAGCAGACTGTCTCGCGAGATTTTAAATAGAACTATGTTTGTGCCAGGTCAGAAATACACCAAGAATTTTTTTAAATGGGATTTCAGAGATTCTACTTCTTTTCCCTCCCCAACCTCACAATGACCCTCCCTTTTAAAAGATACAGTGAATTTGCATTTTCTCCCTATCCTTTTGCCATTTTAGAACAGTCTCAATGCTTATTTGATCAATTTTTACGGTGTTAGTACTGGAATTAAAAAAAAAAACAAAAATACACAATCTTTTATATATTAAGTTCCATAGCTTAGTAACACTTTCAAGAAGCTCTATTTTTCTACATTGATTAGCACTGATGACAGAAGTTGCTATGCTATAATTATTCAAAAGGGGAACCTTCACATCTTGCTGCTAGATCTCACTGAGCGCGATAGATTTTGACTGAGCGGACATGTATGAGAGAGATAGAACTTTTCTCGTTTGCAGTCTCAGTAAAGCAGGCCGGCGTGGATGCAAAGACGTGGCTAGCATGTGGAATGACAGAAGAAAGTGCATGTGGAGGACAGGAAGTGTACGCATTTCTGAAGTGGGGACAAATATTGGTGATGAAAAAGGAATGCACAAGGAGCAGGTACAGACAAAGGAAACTGTCTAGATGGTCAGTCAACAGTGCGTGGACTTGTTCCCATATTATTCATTTCCTGTTCCGTCAAGAAATAAAATCCAGTACCTGTTCATTCCAGTGTATTTTAAGATCTCAAACTGGCATAGTAGCAAAATAATATTTGAATATACCTTGAAGCTGGAGGTTAGGTGATATTCAGTGCACCTAAAACTCTTACTGAAATCGGTAGGGATTGGGAGTTCGCAGGTAACAAGCAATATAACTTTGGGCAGAAACCTAGAATGGTTTTGAAAGTGATCTAAATGCATAATGGTTTGCAAATGGAGAAATGGATTTCAGAACTGGAAACCACAGTATAAATTGATTTTTGTGCTTTAATTCAGAAGCTGCAAATGTTTCACTCTATTTTCCTGTTTTGCAAAGATCTTATTTATCTGTTTCTTGTAGTGCACCTATGTTTCTGAACAATATACTTGTAAAATAATACGAGGTGGGTGGGTACTTCTTTGAGATGGAGAAAGAAAGAATTACGTTGGGTTAGAAAATGCCAGTGAGCAGCTGGCCATTTATTTAACTAACTCCTGTAGTTTTTGTACACAGATTTTTCTCTCCTCCCCTTCCCCCTTTCTTGCATACCACTTTCTGCTACACTGATGATAATGTACCTGGAAGGAAAAAGCAGCACAAGCCAAGGCAGCCAGCGTCAGACAGGGCGGTCTGCCATCTGTCCCACCTGCTGCATTCATGTGTCCATCTGGTTACTGCAATTGCTTATTGCAAGCTTCAACAGAAGAATGTTCAGCCTGAAAAGGAGGCAGTGTGAATTATTTAGGGACCTCTAGTGTAAATAAAGAAAGGGAAATAGAAGGTGGACGGTTGCGGGGGGGGGGAAGGGCAAAGAGACACAGTGAGCTGTTCTCAGTCCTGGGTGCTTCGGAATGTGTGAATGCATGAGAGCGTTTGATTTGCATATAGATTTAGATGCATGTGAAGAATACAGACCAATACATTTGGTCTAGATGTAGGTATATAGCCTGATTTCAGCTGGAGAATCTTTTAGGTTTTTTAGCCTAAGTGAAACTGGTGTAATCTAATGCTTAAACGCGTTAATTTAGCAGAAATAAATGCTATTTAAAGGGCATTTGCGTTCCCTTTGTTAACCAAGAGTCGAACATTACTGGAGTTTTACCCAGCATGTGGTTCTTTAGAACAACCTTGATTTTAATTATTGGTTAGAATCTTGTTGTGCAAGTTATGCCATGCAACCCAGATGATGATATCAATCATGGCCATACGATAGCCATTTCAGTGGTATTAAAATGTTCCTGTTGCTCCCTCTAGGATTCCTAGGGGTCCCCTTTGTCCCATGGAAGCCTTCAGGAGCCACAGAATGATGTAGGAAATAATTTGGAAATGGACTCTGCTATCCATCCCTATCCTGAAGATGACACCCAAGTTGCATGGTGCAGCTCTGCCAACAAGATTCTGGTCACTGTGGTTTATCTCATTGCCTAATAGGGATGTGAAGAATGCTTCCTAAATAACTTGGTCTTACTTAGTCTGTATTAAATTTATAAGACACCGTACCAAGAAATTTTTTGCAAGATTCTTCATTTCCACGATGAGAGCAAGATGAGCAGTGCTTCTTTTTCTTGTCAAAATTCTGCTGTTTTGCATACAGTGACTCTGTGGCAGCCTGTGTAAATGTAACATCCCTTACAAACACACACTCGCAGCAAGTACAGAATAACTAGCTGATTTTTAAAGAAAGATGCGAACAACCCATTCTGTGTTTCTGGTTCTTTACACTCTGCACAAGGCAGCAGTTGGAGTTTTGAGTAATCTGTGCACAGTGCACACTTTGCCTAACAGAAAATGCCTCTCTCTCTCACAGGATGAGGAGAAAAATTCCTCATTCATACTTGTGAGAGCGAGAAAAACATATTTGTCTTTGTAGCCACCAAGGGTCTTATTTCCACCCTCCCTTTGTAACAGGATTATAAGTTACAAACATATGGGGGCATAAACACATATGTGCAGGTTATCAATTGGATGTTTTAGAACTTATTTGATAATTGTGCTCCAGTTTTATTTTACCTGCTTAAGAAATGTGTTCAGAAGGTTTCTACAGTAGTGTCTTAAGCAGAGAAAGCAGAGTTACCGTATTTTTCTGTGTATAAGACACTATTTTTTCCTAAAACCATTACACTAAAAGTTTAGGGGTGTCTTATACATGGAAGCTGAGGAGAGAACAAAACTGTCCGTACCTTGCCTCTGTAAACAGGCTTCCTTCAGTCACAAGGCTTAGCTTCCTACACTCAGGAGACTCAGTTTCTTCCAATCACAAGCCTTATGGAACCGATGTCAGCTGATGCTGAACACGCCTTGTTGGAGATGGAGCCTGTAGGCTCAGATGCAACAGGGATTCATAATGTCTGAGCGTTCTGAGCCCAGAGTCTGAATTACTCAAAACTAAGTTAAGATTTCTTAATTTTTGGATTAGAAATGGGGCGTCTTATACATGGAAAATATGGAAATGAAAAATAGTTGAGCTCAGTATGTTTTAGTCTGTATTGAAAATTCAGAAAGAAATTTGATGATCTGAGGTCATAATTATTATGGCTCTTCAGTTTGTTTAACAGGCAAAACTCTTGCTTTATTGCAGTTTTTATGATACAGAAGATAATAAAGGTTTCACATTTCTATGTGAGAGAGGTATTTTCAAAAATTCAGCAGACTCCATCCTAGTCCAATTTTATTTGTCTTCTTCTGAATTTACCATAAAAGCAGTACTTTCATACAGTGTATGGATGCAGGGAGAGGAATAGTGCAGGGTCAAGTGTCATAGTTTTCCTCAGAATCTTTATATCCCAACTGCTGACCAGTGTATCACAGATTTGAATGAAAATCAGCTGCTGTCTTCTAAGTGATTTGAGTGGATTGGATTCTTCCAGGTTAGTCTTATCAAACCTACTGAGTTCAATTTTGACACAAAACTCTTGTAATATTTTTAAGCAGTAAGGCTGAAGCTACTATTAGGACAACATCATATATTTGCAGTAGAATATTTATGGTAGAAGATTATTCTATTGGCATGTGGGACAAAGTGATCATCCACTTGTAAGATTTCATATTGGGAGTCAGCATACATTTCGTTCTGTGTTGACCAAATACAAAACATTTTAAAACAGATTCCCAGTTGATCAAATGCAAAACGAAAAATACAAGCATATTGACAGTGGATTTATGTAACTAATGATACTTCAACGTTAGTTGTTTTCCTTTAGTATGTTTAGTAGGACTTATGTAAAACTTCTTAGCAAACACTTGAATTGCCAGACATTTAATTTTTATACAGTTTTCTTAATTGAGCACCACCCAGAGTAGCAATTTGCTAGATGGACAGTGTACAAATTGAATTAATGAATGAATTAATTTTAAAATATTGGCTGCATGTGCCATTAAAAAGAAAGGGTAGCTCATATATCTCCTTAGTCATTCACCAGGAAATGGGCATTGGTAATATATACAGTATATATACATATCCACCCTGGCTCTATCAAATACCTGTCTGTCTGTCTGTCTGTCTGTCTAATTTATATGTATAAAGTTATACAGAAATAGTGGATCCATTATAGGGCAGGCCATGTATGCAATCTCAAACACATTTAAGATGAACCAAACAGGCAAGAATGTATAGCAGTTTAAGTAAAATTGGTGTCAAGCATTGTGTGCAAAAGAGTTTTGAGACACTTTGTGGAACATAATGATTTGGATTGAGGACACTGCTTCCAACAGTATACTGTGTTTCTCCTTAAGAAAATAAGTGTCTTGTATTAATTTTTGCTTTAAAAAAACCAGCATTAGGGCTTATTTTCATGGGATGTTTTATTTTACAGTCATGTCATGGTGGAGGGATGGGTTCTCACTTAACTGGGACTTATTGGGGGGGTAGGGCTTATATTACGAGTATCCTGAAAAATCATACTAGGGCTTATTTTTAGGTTAGGTCTTATTTTGCAGGAAACGGGGTAGCTTCCACATAAAGACTCACTTAGTGAGTACACGTTTCCCATGAGTACACGTTTCCCATGTACTCACTAAGTCACCATGCACATTTGTCCCCAGTATAATTACTTTCATGCTACTGCTAAGCATTTCTAGGATCCTTTGTATCCACAGAGAAACGTTTTGGTAACATTCCATAGCATTAAGGCCTTTACACCTCATCCTTTATGTGCTTGCTCATCCACTCAGTGTATATTACAGAACAGCAACTTTTTCCTGAATTGATCATAGAGATAATGTAAGATTTATATTTAAAAATCAGTTAATCACATTCTATCAAATGTCTGATAGTAGGGATCCATAGCTGGATCCATAGCTGCAATACAGCAATAGTAATAATGTTGGGTTCAGATGGGTCCTCTGTGGGGGCCATTCAGAAAGCAAAGGCTACAACTGTGCAAAGGTCCTTTCCCTTTTTACTACTGATGGATAAAAACAAAAAACAAACAAACAAAAAACAACCCAAGTTACAAAGCTATTCTTTAAGGAGCTTGATGCTTTTGAATTGTGTTGCTGGAGGAGGCTCTTGAGAGTCCCCTGGACTGCAAGGAGAACAAACCTATCAATTCTAAAGGAAATCAACCCTGAGTGCTCACTGGAAGGACAGATCCTGAAGCTGAGGCTCCAATACTTTGGCCATCTCATGAGAAGAGAAGACCCCCTGGAAAAGACCCTGATGTTCGGAAAGAGTGGAGGAAAGAGGAGAAGGGGATGACAGAGGACGACATAGCTGGACAGTGTCATCGAAGCTACCAACATGAATTTGACCCACCTCCGAGAGGCAGTGGAAGACAGGAGGGCCTGGCATGCTCGGGTCCATGGGGTCACAAAGAGTCAGAAACGACTAAATGACTAAACACACACACCACTGTAGTACCAGCACTCCTCCTTGGACCATGGGTAACTGCTGACAATAGGACTTCACTCCTCTCGAGACTGAGTCTCAGAGTGTGGTTACTTAAAAAAAAAACAATCCCACACACCATATCTGAAACTGTTTAAGCATACAGTACTTTAAATCAATGTTTAAATAGGTGATGCACGTTGAACCATGTGGCTACCGCAAGGAGAGTCTATAAAATGAAGAAGGCTGTTGCTTAGTTCCATGGGAACATCAGAAGCATTGGAGGGCTTGTTCCATATTTGTTAACTATTAGCCAGTTGTCCATACTTGCTCAGTGTCTTGAGTGTGTTCATACTTGTTTAATCAAAAGGGAACACACTGTTTGTCTTTGCCTTTTTGTTTTTTAAATTGTTTGCTTATTGCACAGAAACATTTTTTATAATTATGAAGACCCTGACAAAGCGGGGGGGGGGGGGGAACACACCCTTCCTTACCTTGCTTTGCCATGGAGATGAGGAGTCTCATGGGATATGAAAATATTTCATTACAGTTTCTGAGAAAATCTAGATTGATAAAGAAAAATGTAGTATTTTTAAACTAATAGCATCAGTAGTCTTGTCTGGCACGCATTAATTTTGTTATTTGTTGTCAGATGCTGTCAAGTTGCCCCCCCCCACTTACGGGGACCCTATGAAGAAGTAGTCACCAAAATCTCTGTCCTCAGCAGCCGTGCTCAGCACTTCCAAACTCAAGCCTGTGGAATTTAGGAATTGTTCCATCTTGTACTTGATTTTCCTCTTTTCCTGCTTCCCTTCACCTTTTCCAGCATTATTGTCTTTTCCAGAGAATCGTGTCTTCTCAAGATGCGCCCAATTTATGATAACCTCAGTTTTGTCATTTTTGCCTCCAGAGATTGTTCAGGTTTGATTTGCTCTGGTACCCACTTATTCATTTTTCTGGCAGTCCAGGGTATCCACAAAGCTCTCCTCCAGCGCCATATTTCAAACGAATCAATTTGTTTCCTATCAGCTTTATTAATTTTTCAGCTTTCACACCCATACATGAAGAGAAATGCAACAGTATCTGAATCTCCAGTGACATATCCTTATACTTCATGATCTTTTCTAGTTCCTTCATTGTGTTATAGTCTTGTGTGTATGAATGTTGATCCTCTTTTAAACCAATCACATTGATGATGGAAGAAAATTCCATGGTTTAACTATTCAGTATATATGCAGAAATGTTTATTTTTTTCTTTCTTTCTCAAATCTCTTACCGCTTATCTGGAATGAATGACCCTGTCTTTAGGTGTTATGAAAGAAGGAAAAACCTGCTCTCCATCCCCTACCTCCACACCACAAATTGTGTTATTCTTGAGATGCTGAAGAAGAAATTCAAACTTTTCATGTAAATCGGTTCTAGATTAAATCAAACTTGAGCTCTCTCTAAGAAGAAAAATAATTATGAGCCTGTCATACTTTGGGCATGTCATGAGAAAAGAAGTTTCAGTAGAAAAGATGGTTCTAAGAAAAGTGAATGGTAGTACAGAAAGAGGAATATTGAACCTAAGAGGCTTTGATTTAAGCAAGGAAGCCACGATCTTTCATTTGGAAGATCCAAACAGTGTTGCTAATAGCAGAACCTTTTGTAGGTTATTAATTTATAGGACTGATACATGGCAACACATGACAGCAAATGGTGGTATGGAGATGAAAGTATATATATAGATGCAGTGGTGAAGCACAGGGATATCCACAAGTTTTTTTCCAGGTGGAGCAAATCTGCATGCTACTGTAATTGGCAGTACAACACTATCATCTGTTTGTGTACCTTAAAACAATAAAGAAATTTAAAATTACAGATAAAAAAGGCACTCCGCTCCCTTTAACCCTGTGTACAACTATGGCAATATGGTACACATAAAATGTCTTGTTATATAAGGCAGCCACCCTGTAAACGTGACAATCACCTCCACATAGAAATCTTCTAACGATGTATCCATTGTTTTCAACTAACATTATTTATCAACTAACAATCAATGTTCCTAATTGTTTTCAATATATGTATTAAAGAGACTTTCGTGTCCAAGGGATTTACATTACCAAGTTTGACAGTTTTAAGACAAGGGAAGGAGGTGATAATGGGACAGGCAAAGATAAAATGGAAAAAAAATGCAGTAACCTCTTTTGTTGGATATAAAAAGTGTGGAGCTAAGCCATTATTAGTTTATAAAACTTTCTGAAACAAGACTAACATCATGGGGTAAGTAATTTACAAAGGGGGGAAAAGATGTGTTGTTCTTTTACACAATCCTAAGAAAAAGGTGGGTGATAAAATCCCATCAACAAAAGTTCAAAGATTACCATGGTTGCTGTTTAAACATCTGGAGGTGGGCAGTCTGGTGCTCTCCAGATGTTTAAACAGCAACCATGGTAATCTTTGAACTTTTGTTGATGGGATTTGTAGTCCAAAAACCAGCAGGTGCCCCTAATTAATATTATCAGCTTAATCTATGTTAAAGCTCTGAATGGTGCTTTTACCTAGTAAATTGTTATTATCTAGCAAATAATAACAATTTATAAGCTTAATGTGGTCTTTTAATTTTGATGTGTTTTTATATTATTTGTTATCTATATGTATACAGTATATATCATTTAAGCCAGTGCTTAAGACTGTGACATACACTGGCTGAAATCCTGTTACTTGGTGTAGTGAGGTATGACTAGTATAGGCCCATTGAATCGTGAGGTGGAAGAGTTGTGCGGCTGTTGTTCCAGAAGCCCTTTAGAAAGGACATTTTCTCTGCATTTCTTTAAAACATTGTTTAGCTGAACTCATGTATTTCAGGATTTTGGCAGTTCTTATTTGTAAGTGTGTCTACATCTACTCAGTAAGTGACCTGGCAAATTAAGGATAGATCATATATAATAAAATTGGCTTAATTAAAGTTTGGCTTTCTGTACTTGCATTTTGTGCTCAGCTGTTTGTGAATGAAATGGAGAAGGAGGTGGAGAAGAGAAGCAAATTTCTTATGGAGACCAAGTGACTGTGTTACCTCAAATGACTTCTGAACTCTAGCAGGAGAAATGAGTCATACTGAAAATTAGTCTGGGATGACTTGAATCGGGCCCCACTTTTCTTCCTTCTGCAAATTGCATATCTAATGTTGCCAGTCCTTTACTTTTCATAATTACTAAATTCCTTCTTTTAAAATTAAGGAGGAGTACGGGGAAAAGTTCAGAAAGTGAAGGCATTTTGTCTAAATGTGGGATGCATTGTGAGGCAAACACTGAACAAGAAAATGTACATATATATATAACTCTTTTTAAAATTATTTTTCTTTCTTCTTGCTCTGTTAAAAAAAACAAACCAATGTTCCATTTAGAAACTTTGGAAGACCAGTTTGTAACACTTGCAGGGAAGTATAAGGTTCTCAGTGAGACATAGAGGATGAGCTTTTCCAGCAGGCATACAACCTGTGCAACAATCTAAAAGGGCCATGTTCTTTGGGAATGCTTGAAACAATGACAGCATCTCAAGAGCCTTTTTAAGAAAAAAATGGGCAATTATTAATTTGCCATGGAACGTTTTGTTACAGTAATCTACTCAATGTATAATCAAATTCTAACAACAAAAATAGAAGAAAAAAAGATATTTTTAAAAGATGTTCTAGTATGTCAGCTTTGTCTACAATTTTTGCCATGTTTGCCTGATTTTTTAAAGGAAGAAAATTTTCTGTATTTTCTTTCTGTAGATGATAGTTTGGTCTGATAATCATATCTCATCTTAATAAGCCACAGTATGAATGAGACTTTTCTCTTGTAACATGATTCATGATTAAAATCAGCAAGTCAACCATAGTTTCCTCTGTTGGACAACATGGGAAACCATGGGTTATCAGAAATGTCTTAATTTAATAGTAGATTAGGGGGGTGTAGGTCCAAAGTGAAGAATGTGCACAGGAAAAAACTTCAGTTTATTAAACCGAGGTATGATGATCCAACGACAATCAGTGTTTTTCTTGTATAACGATGAGGAAAAGAATGAGGAGTGATTATTAGTTCCCCTGGATGAAGATGTTCAGTAAGTGTATGTGTGTGAGCTTGTGTATTGCAGGCACACAGTTTTAAATCTACTCCTCTCTCCTTATATTTGATTGGACCGATACATTTATTAATTATCATCATAAAGTGTGTCAGTTTGTATCAACTAAAACATTGCAGGTCACTCTTACAGTCTACATATTAGAAATGAAAGCTTCAGATATCATTTCAGTCAGCTTTCTCTAGTACTCACTGACACCTGTAATTATTTTCTGGTTTTGTGTGCAGATTGATTTTCATTATTGAGATATTTTAATTAGATCTTGGTTTAAGATAGCAATTTAAAATAAGGAGTGTTTGTTTTAAGTAAAATGGGTGCTCTTTTTAAGAGATGCTTTTTCTCTGTCATACATTTTGAGAGTGTAACAAAGGTGAAACTGCATTAGCAAAGCCACTGTGTGCTGCTCTTTTATAGTATTACCTGTCCATCTGTCCACTGGAATGAACCACTTATCATGCTTCTAGGTTTTTCTCTTTCAACTTTAAGAATTATGAAAGGAAAATTCCAATTTTTCCTGTCCCTTTGTGACAGGTAGACTGAAGATTGTGGCCATTTGGATTAAAAACATATCCATCACCACCAGCCGACAGGTTATTATTATGTCTCCTTTGAATATATGAATTTCATCTGCTATATATTGGAAGTCTGAGAATGCCAACTTTTTATATAAATAATTATCTCGCCAGTGATGTACTGCATACTGTTGCCATATTTTTTCTCTTTTACAGCATTCTTGGCCTTATCACCTGTAATATAAATCTTTAGCTTTCATTTTTAATAAAAACCTTTAGACTCACAATCTTTCTGTAATGCAGAGCCAACCAATCACACATTATCGTCTGGCTATCATTTATTTGTTTTTTCCTGACAGATGTTTTAGAAGATATTCCAGTTTAGGTTTGACGACATGTTTGATACATTCAGGAATAAAGGAGAGACCACATTTATTGTCTAAATTGAAAGTTTATTTTTTTTCTCTTATTTAAGTAGTTTCCAGATTAGAAACTGGAGTTTGGGAAATGTTGATAGTGTGATAGCGAAGTTTCCTAATCTTATTATATACAGTTTCTGTATATATAGGAAGCACAAGATGTGGCATACTCATCTTCAATCAGCAGTTGTAGTTTGTGTATGGGTTACAATACACTGGGATATTCTTCAAGACAGGCAAACCTGAAATGTATGGGAATTCTCCAGAACACCACTGATTCATTTAAGTGGTGTTGTGTAGATGCATTTTCTAGCGAACAGCACCCTTAGTTTTTTATAGACTAATCTGCAGTGATGCAATTTTGATGTCCTTCTGTACGTGAAAACTACCGTATTTTTCACTCCATAAGACACACCTCTCCATAAGACGGATCTCATTTTTAGGGGAAGAAAATAAGAAAAAATGTTCTGGCAATTTTGGCCCGCTGGCCCCGCAGGGGGGGTGGGGGGATCCTCTGAAGGGTCCTGGAAGGCACTCTTGGACTCTTTGGAGGCACCTCTATCTCCCCACAGAGCCAGTGGGAGCAAAATCGTCAGCTTCCAGGACCCTTCTGAGGCTTTCCAAGCCTCAGAAGGGTCCTGGAAGGTCATGATTTCACCCCCATTTGTCCCGTGGGGGTGGGGAAAGCCTCCAAAGGGTCCTGGAAGGCCTTCTTGGACCCTTCCAAGGCTCCCCCCACCTCCACCCCCGCTGGGCCCTGGGGAGCGCTGTTCACTCCATAAGACGCACACACTCCCCCCCACTTTTTTGTAGGAAAAAGTGCATCTTATAGAGCGAAAACTATGGTACCTTATAAAATTCAATTGTCTGCAGAAATTAAAAAAATGTTTTGGATCCCCCCTAAAAACGGTAGTATAATCCTTCAAATAAAAACATTATATGTCAGTTCATTTTGTAGATTCCATGGATTCCAGACCAGCTAATACTGTATATTGTTATTATGTGCCATGAAGTTGCCTCCAGCTTTTGGCAACCCTATGAATGAGTGAGCTCCAAAATGTAGTCTCCTTCACAGCCCTGTTTGGCTTTTGTAAACTCAAGTCTGTGTTTAGTTAATCCACCTCATACTTGATCTTATTCGTTTTCTGATGCCTTTAACCATTCCCAGCATTATTGTCTGTTACCGTACATCTTGCCTTCTCATGATGTGCCCAGCTTACGACAGGCTCCATTTTATCTCACGCTTACTTTGCTCTAGGACCCACTTATTAGTCTTTCTGGAAGTACAAGGTTTCCACACAGCTCTCCTCCAGCACCATATTTCAAACAATATTTTTAATATTAGATTTCTTCACAAATTACCTACCTGGCAGAGGAGATACCATAATCACAAAATCTTTCATAATTTCAGTTTCTTCAATGTCTGCATCAAAGTTGGTATAATTCTTCTGTAGTCATGAGTTTTGTCGTCGTACTGTTTAACTACAGCCCTGTTTTGGCATTTTCCTCTTTTACTTTCACCAAAACTCATTTCAAGCCATTGCTGCTTTTGGCCAGTACAATAATGATGTTTGCATACCTTAAGTGTTGGTTTTTTTTCTACCAAATTTCACTTATTTTTCTGAACCTAGTCTGGCTTTCCATGATATGTTCTCTGTACAGGTTGAACAGATAAGAGGTTAAAATGCATCCTTGTCTGACACCTTTGCCTATAGGAAGCATTGTATCTCTCTCTCTATTCTGTCCTAACAGTAATTTCTTGTCCACAATACAGGCTGTGCATCAGGACAAGCAAGTGCTGAGGCACACCCATTATTTTCAGTACAAACCATAGTTTCTCATAGCTTTGTTCCAGTCTATAAAGCCCAGACTGATCTTCTTCTGAAATCCTTTGGTGTGCCCCAGGAACCAGGAGGTGCTTGCTATATGATCTCAAGTGCCTCTTCCTCTTCAGAATCCAGTTTGAACGTTTCTCACTCCATGTAAGGTAAAAGCCTTTGTTGCAACACCTTGAGCATCACTTCACTTGTATGGGAAATTAGAATAATGGTCCTAGTTACAGCAATCTGTGGCATCTCCTTTCTTGGGGATTGGAATACATATTGAACTTTTCCAGTGTGGGCCATTGTTTTTTTCCCTGTATTTGTTGGCATATTCTCATTAGGATTTTGACAGATTCAATCTCTGTGACTTGTAATAGTTCTTTTATTATCCTTTATATCTCTGGTGATTTATTTTTACCATTGCTATCACAGCAGCTTTCACTCTACTTTCTAGAATTCCAGATTGTTCATCTTATGATATCATCCTTTTATCTCTTCAGAACAAGTCTTTGGTATACTGTTTCCATCTTTTCCTTATTTTCTTCTGGTCAGATAGCATGCTTCTCTGTTGGTTTAAATTTCCCTTTGATTTCTTGGGAGAAATTTGATTTCTAGAAGACACATATTGTTTTTCTCATTTTGTTGTTCTCTTTAATAGTACTCTTTGTCTCTATGTGATGGTTGCTGAAAAGCTCCATTTAGAATTCTGTCCCTACTTCTGTCACCTTTTATTTTTGCTTCTCACCTGTTTTCAAGAAATTTAGATGTTTTTTCCATTACACATTTAGGTTTTTCTTTCCCTTTTACTACAGAAATTGTCTTTTTGTCTTTTTATTACTTCTGGTTTCAGTTGACAGTTCTTATGTTTCATGATCAGTTGACTTTAGTAATGCTGTTCTGTATTTTATATGGAATTTGGATTAATCAAGGATGTTGTTTCAGTTATACTTTTGCACTAGAATTCTTTAGTGTTCTTCTTCAGCTTTACTCTAATGTTTGATATTAACAGTTTGTGATCAGTAGCATAGTTATTTTGGCCAAGGGCATACAGCTTCTCCATCTCTTGCTTCCAATTACATATTCTATTGAATTTCTATGTCCACATGTACAGTTGTCTGTTCAGTTTCTAGAAACATGTATTTGTGATAAACAGATTGTTGGTTGCACAGAACTCTATGAGTCATTCTTCTGCTTCATTCCTGATCCCTAGACCAAATACAGTATTCCAACATTTGGTTCTGCTTTACATTTCCTACTTTATCATTCCAGTCACTTATGATTATATAATATTTTGGTGTGTGATCAATTTCTTCCTGGATGCTTGCATAAAAGCTGTCAATTTTATCTTTTCTAGCATCTTTAGTTGGAGCATAGATTGATTGATGGCTATATTGATGGGTATTACAGTGGTGCCTCGCATAACGAGCGCACCGTTTAAGAACAAATTCGCATAGCGATCCATTTTTTGGGATCGCTAATGCGATCGCATACCGATGCCTAGATAGGCAAAAACTCACTTTGCGACAATCAGTAAGCGTTTCGCTTACCGATCTTCGCATAGCGTTTTTTAAAAATCAGCTGTTCAGCGGTTCCAAAATGGCCGCCAGAACACCCAAATTGGCCGCGCGCAGCGTTTTCGCGCCCTGCCCTCACTTACCGAGGTCACGAAAATGCCTGCGCTATGGAGGAACATCGCATAACGGTAATGCGTCCCAATGGGCTTTTTTGTTCCGTATAGCGATGTTTCCCCATAGCGATGGTTAATCCGGAACAGATTAACCTCGCTATGCGGGGCACCACTGTATTTGAAAAGTTGTGATTATTATTGGGTCATAGTTAGCTTCATGGCCCCTAACTGCCTGTGCTACATCTTGCCTCAGTATTAAAGCCATTCTATATCTGCTAGGTTTGTAATTTACACAGTTAAACACTTTGTTAACTGAAAGTGTCCTGTTCCAGTCTGGTTTAGTTTACTGATACCAAGCATTGCAATGCTTAAATATTCTTCCTTTATGGTTTCCAGATTACCTCGATTTGTGATTCTTACGTTCCGTATTTCAATTGTATGTGTTGTGTAGCATCAGATTTTCCTTTCACTACTGGGCACTTCATTTTGAACTGTCTCCTTTTAGAGTTTTCAAGGTAAGAAAGATTCGGTAGAGTTTTATCATTCTTCTGCACAGTACTAACAACATTTAGCTTGAGTGACACTGCCATTGTCTGTGAAAGGTCCTCTGCCAGCATCATCTTCAGCCACGGCTGCTACCCAATAAACGTCCTCCAGAAGTTTCTGTGCCCCCATCAGCAGTGGAATTATATGTTCTTTCGAGATTAATACTAAATTCATTCAAGCCTTTCTTTTGCAGGATATGTTTGCAAGTATTTGTGTGTAAAAATTCAGAGAGCACATAAAGTGTGTTCCTTTTTTTAAAAAAAATTATGGACATCTATGTTTGTTTAGGAATAAAGAGATAATCTTGAAATCTCCCTATCATGTGAATTCACTTGCTTTATTCATACAGACACTGAAGACCTGAAAACCATTTATGCCAATTCTTGCCTGACCTTTGCTCTGTGAATCCAAAGGCAAAGCTCTGGCACATAATGGCTAATGGGACAAATGGCTTTGAATTACACATAGTAATATGTGAACAATGTGTAACTGTGAAAAGCCAAAGGTTTTATGTTTTGCTTACGCTCTCACAAGATGCTTGCTAAAATCCAAGGAAGGATGAAAGCCTTTTTGATTTTAAATACATTCTCTCTTTGCAGTTTTTTTATGTGATTTATATTAGTTCATGTATATAGTCACCCAAAGAAGTGCCAGCTAGGTTATTTATTTAACTACTCCAAGCATAGACTGAAATAGCTGAATATTTAGAAGGGTGGCTAAATGGGCATTAATTTCCTGACAGCAGACTAGGCTGTAAATGCTCGCCCTGTTTGATTTTCACAGGCAGGAAAGAGGGGTGGCAAAATTATTTCTCTTGCTTTGTGGCACTCTTGAAAAGAAATAGAACAACATTTTTTCCCCAGAAAGAAAGCAAAATTTCACAGAATAGTGCTTTAATGCTATGAGTGCTTTAAAACAAATAAAACAACTCCTGAAGAGTGATGGTGGATTGACTGCATGAACGTCAAAGGACTAGAAGCATCAGAGGGAGTATTTGTGTCTCATTCAGTAACTAACCTCCATGCTTGTTCTGGGTGAGGGTGTGTTTGTGTGTATATGCACATGTGCATATGTGTTTGTGCTTTGCCACTCAAAGGGAAAGCACACTAGTTTTTCCCAGGTAGTTTACACCAGTTATGGAGGCTATCACAAGCAAAAATAGTACTCATCTTCCTGTTACCTAAAAGTGACGACTGACAATTCGTAGGAATCTGAGGCGTATCGTCAGTTAACATATATTTGTAAAGCCAAAGTTATACTCACCAGCGTTTTCATAGTAGAACAAGCATGAGTGTATTAAGATCCTGGACTAAAAGTATTGAACATACTGTATTTGATTGCTTTCATGGATATTTGTCCATCATCCTAATTATTTGCACTTCAGAGTCTTTGTACACTATTGTACTATATCACAGATTTACCTCTTGCGGCGTGGAGCATCCAGAGCACAGCAGATGGGCAAAAACTGATATTTTGAATTTCAACTATCCTCTAACCAGCATATCTACTGCAAAAAAGATAATGTTTTAGGAAAAACCTTTAATATTTTAATATTTGTGCTCACATGGAAGTCAGTAATATGAGAGTAAACGTGCCCCCGCCTGCTCCAGATCAAACCAAGGTTCCATATCTGGCTTCTAACACTGAGAAACTAGTTGTCTCAAGGAACCTTCATTCAAGGATGAGGGCAACAGCTTTGGGGAGAATCCATATATCACTATCTGGAGTGCATATTTATATCATAGGCTTAGCTCCTGCTGTCTATCAGTTAGGGGTCTTGTAGTGAATAATTGGAAAGATTTCTTCAAGACATCTTAGAAATCCTTAATCCAAAAGAGCACACAGTGCTGAACTAGGTGACCTAAGTAATCTGATTTTAATTGTGGTTGTTTCAAACAATTATCTTCTGTTAGTTGCAACTAGTGTATTAGGAAAATATATGCTATTCTATTTATCGATCATAGCTCAAAGCGGTTATGCATAAACTTTTCCAGTTTTTAAAAATACAATGTTCACCTTGGTTGCCTTCAATACAGTGGTGCCTCGCAAGATGAAAGTAATTTGTTCCACGAGTAGCGCTATCTTGCAAAATTTTCATCTTGCGAAAAGCGGTTTCCCATAGGAATGCATTGCAATACATTCCTATGGGAACCTTGCAAGACAAATGAATTATTTTCATCTTGCGAGGCATTGGTCTTGCGAAGAAAAATCGTCTTGCGAAGCACAGCCATAGAAGAAGCTGTCTTGCGAGGCACCATAGCAATTGCAAAACCCATTCGTCTTGTGGGTTTTTTGTCCCGTGAGGCCTTTGTCTTGCGAGGCACCACTGTACTATGATAACTGTGTACATGTGTTCTTCAGTATGCTTTGCTGTTCTGGTCCTCCAACAAGTATTAGTGGAAGGGAGCTTGAGGAACACTCATTCTCCATTCTTTGGCATAATTTGTAGCATATTCTCTTTCATTCTATTGTGTACTGATGCTTGGGAACAATTCTTGGTTCAACCAATCAAATATTGTCTTTGGTCAGTTGTGTTTTTGCTTTCTTGTGCTTTTTTCAACTCAGATTTAGTCTTTCAGGTAGGCAATTTGGACTAAATTAATTGTCTTGTGCTTGGTTGAAAGATGCTCTAATAGAAGCAAACTCTGTTTTTCTTGTTCTTTTAAATGAAGCATATTCAGTGAAGAAAACGCTTTTTTAAAAAAAGATCAAATAGTTCCAAAAGCTGAAGAGAATTCCCTGTATAGTACTTTGTGCTGCTAACTATTAACTAGACATATTTACTCCTTCACTTGAACCCTGAAACTTTCTCTTTTGTGTGTGTTTTTTACTACTTTAAATTTTAGTGTGTCTGTATGATATGATTTATCTTAAGTATTTTGATCTTGATTCCTTCTCAGTTTAAAGTATACTTATTACTGATTATTTTTCAAACATCATATTTTTTCTCTTTGGTGTTTTCTTTCACCCATTTTTGTTGTTGAAGATTTCTTTTTAAATGCAGAAACCTGAGGGCTTTTCACAACTGCTTATTGCTCACACATTACTCTCTGGGTTGGCTAAATCTGTTTGTGCCACTAGCTGTTTTGTTGAGTGGAGGGAGTCTGGTTGCAAAGTATGGATTATATCTCCTGAATACTGCAAGAAATAGAAAATAACATTTCAGTTTAAAAAAACATTTCAGCAAACAATAAAGTATTTTCCTTCTTCTTGGCAAAAGAAACATAATCATAAAATTCTCCAGTTGATTGAGTGAGTCAGAGAATTTGTTTAATAGGGTGCAAAGTATATTGTTTGGAAGGGATCCTGCTGCAGTCATTCAGGAAATTCCTATTGAAGTCACTGAAAATTATTTTCAGGTACTATAGTAACATGTATACATTTATATTAACTGTCAGTAGCTCTGATATTGAAGTTGTAGTATAACTGAGTGGGGTAATTTGTATAGTCTCCCGCTCCCCATCCTTTTGAAAAAAAGGATCTCCATGATCCACTAATGCATACTTAGAAATGCAAGAAGTAAGCATGCAAAATTATTATTTTCACCTCTGGGATAGCAATATGTTTTCTGACTGTTATTGATAAGAAAGTTTGCATTCGTGAACATAATATTTATTGTAGCTACACTGCAAACGTGAGAGCCAGTGTGGTGTAGTGAATGTAGTATGTAGTTTGGACCTGGGTTCAAATCTTTCCTTGGTGGTGGAAACTCACTGATGAGTGGCAATGATAAACACTCCTTGAACACTTTACACACCTTGAATATCCTATTAGGGTTGCCTTCAGTTCCAAGTAACCTAATGGCACATAACAACACACTGTGAAAGCTGTCAGCTTTTTGAAATGCAGACATTGGATAAAGTTGTTTCTGTCTTTTTAATCCTTCAGCCAGTCCTGTGCTTGCTGAAGGATGTGTACCTGTGATTAACAACTTTTTAGCAGGCCATCTTATGGTTTCAAGACAGGTTGTGTTGAGAATTAAGCAACATTCTTGACCACCTTAGTACACAGCAAGTGTGCATTCTCTGGATCCTTTCATAATAATGGAACAGTTCAGGAGAAGAATGTTGAAATTGCTTCTTATATTTTCTGAGTTTAAATTCCTTCAAGAGTTCAGCTGCAGCTGAAAGGATAGAGCCATTAGGAAGAGTCCATCTTAAAGGTATGTGTTGACACTAGGGAATCTTTGACCTGCCAGAGGTTTTTTTTGGGGTTTTTTTAATTACAGCTTTCAGAATCCCTTAATATTGCTGGTTGGGGCTTCTGAAAGCTGAAGACAAGAACATCTGTGGCACCAGAGCTTCCTCAGCCCAGGAACATGTAGTACTGACAACTAGAGATGTGCCTACAAGACTGTGTATTTCATTTCTTAGTAGTACCCTTCCTGGTCTTGCTACAGACTCTTGATTTCTCAGATCCTTGTTTCTGCCACTTTTCCAGCTATTGGCATCTGATGCTCATTCTGGATAATGGGACAGCAGAAACAGCCAGTGGTGGCAGGAAAGTGAGGATCAAAAGTACGTTTTTGTACATACTGTACATGCATGCACAGATGTATATGTTCTCTCTGTTGCTGCCTCTAACACACACCTGCACACAAACAGTGTAATCAGGCTGGGAGTTCAGCAAGAAAGGAACGTTAGTGGGGTGTTGGCCCTCTGTCCTTGGTAAGGGGGCAAACAGAAGTGGATTGGTTGAGGATAGACTGAGGCGGGACAGTGTCCCATTTGCCCTTAATGAACCAGCCTCCACTGCTTGCTTCTCTATCTGCAACTTTGAGAATTTGGCCCCATCTTAACGTCTGGTCTATTTAACCAAATTCAGTCTTCCCCCTTAAAAGGCTCTGTCCAGTAACTAAAAATCTCTTTCTTCCCACTTCCATGCCCTGTGCAGTTATTATTTGCTAATTACTAAATTAGTAAATTTCTAATTGCTAAATTGGCAAAAGGATAGGGAATAAAATGAAGAATCTTCAGAGTCTGGAGTGGTCACTTTTGAAAAAGATTGAAAGGGTTGTCGTGTTCATACATAGGTTGGGATCACAGCAAGGAGATGCCCTACTCCAGGAGTTTGAGATGAGGTGCCCCATATTGCTCCCAAACTGTCTGGCCCAGACCTATGTGCACGAGGGGCAAAGAAGAAGCCTCCTGGATTTCAGATTTTTTTTCTTTTCTGCTGCACGCTAGTTTTTACATTGTAGGCTGCATGTGATTATTGCTCATTGTATGAGCACGCAATCAGATACCATACATATGCATTTTGTGTTGATTTTGCTATAGTGGAATTTTTAAAAAGCATTTTCACAATGGTATATTAGATGAATTTGTGGTTTACAGTTTTTGAAGGAAACATTTTCTCTTCCCTCTTGTTGAATATTATACCCTCGACTCATTTTCGTTCTCTTAACAAAAATACAATTTCAAGCTTTCTGTATGAGACCATGACAAAGTGATTTTATAGCTAGTACTGAAAGTGACTAAACTTGACAACAATTGTATTTTATGACAACCTCTGCTTTCATGTCCCCAGCCTGCTTTCCTATCACCATTTTTATTCCTTTTTGGTTTTCTTTCTGTCTCTTTCCCTCCTCCCTTTCCCAAATGCAAGGAAGTCCATATCTCTGCATTGGCTAAGACAAATCCCTTTACCCAGGAGTGCATTTTAATGGATAGCATGCTTCGCTTAAGTCACCAGAACCTTAACTGTATAATATTCAATTTCTTACCAACTCAGAACCAAAGCTTTTCCTTGAGATCCATGTTCATAAGGGGTAGTGGAAGAATTAGTTTTACAGAACTAAATCAGTTGCAGGGCTGGGGGGGGGCAAGTATGAATTAGATTTTGTAACAGATGGTGCAGTGGAAATTAAAGGCGCTTTGCGAATGGAAGCGACAGCAGCTTGCCGCTTTTTCTCTGTCTTTCTCTTTCATACACTTGATAGACGGGTATAAATCACAACAATCCCATTTTGACAGCCAATTTTGAGAATTTGATCTGGTTAAAGACATGGCCTTTCCGCTCTGAAATCGGCTTTTATTTTAGTTTTATAAAGCACCTTGTCATATTTAGGAAAGCAGGATCGCCAGCCTCTCTTTAATGAAATTTTCTTTAATTAAAGTTATAGCTCTTTAGCGTTAATTACTTTTCGATTAAGCCTGAATTCTTCAGCATCTCATCGGAGTGCTTTCTTCTTCTTCATGCGGACACATATGCTATCAGTTTTTTAAATATTCTTTTCATTGTCAGAAGTTGTTGTGATATCTGTTTTAATTAGTTCTTAATTATTAAAATTGTTATTGTGTATAGAAAAACAATTGCAAACCACAAGTAAATTTAAATATTTTCTTTTTCGTTTTTCTTTAAAAAAATAATATGTCTCGCTTTTGCCAGATCTAACAGGAGCTTAATAAATTGCTCACATTATCATAGAGCTATTTGTAATTTCCTGGGTCCTCCCCTTTTTTTTCTGAAGATCAAAATGTAGTTCTAGACCATATATTTGTACTGTATATGTAAATGGATTTCCTCATCACTCCCCTGAAGACAGCTTTTAAATTCAACTCTCTGGTGTGCTTAATATATTTCACTTATTGCATTTAATATGGCAAGTTTGCATTTGTGTGGAGTGGACTGCATGTTCGTAAAGAATGGCAGACTTCCCCAAAGTTTAGAAGAGAGGGGAGTTGGGAGGGGGGAAAGAATCCTCTTTCAACAAGTGAAGGCGAGATCCACAGAGCTGGCAACTAACAGTTGGTGGAAATAAAGCTTCCTAGTGGTAGTCAAATCAAATGTAGTAACAACTCAACGACTCCCTGCTGGTAGCTGACAGCATGGTGTAACACACTGGGAAAAACATTCACTTAAACGCTGATTGCAGGAAAACGTCATTTCACAACTTCCCATGCTTTCTCTCTCAGTCAGTCAGTTGCATAAACAAATGGGAATATGGGGGAAAGAGATGGGAGTAGGGAAGAGGATCAGCTGCGGGACACATTCCCCCCCCCCCACTTAAACTCTTTCTTCAGTAATTACTACAGATACTTGTTCTTTCTAAAGTACTTTGTATGTTGACATTTTAAAGGGTATGTTTTCTTATTGCTTTGTCTATGACAGACACTGTTTACTTGACTTGAGCACATGTGGCTACCTGACGTATATACACCCTCCAGTGTTCTCCTTCCAAAGAGGAATAGAAGAAATAAACTAGGTTATTGATACTATCAACTGATATTCAGTGATTTCAGTGGGTATACTGTATTGTAATTATCTGTTAAAAAGACAAACAGTTGAAAATAAACTCTGAGTCTGTCTGAAGATTCCTGCCTATATTTTTTTTCTTTCTCTTTTTTATTGCTCCTTCCTTATTCCTTTTGAAAATGACAGACAAATAGGCAGTCGTGATCCAAAGCAGCAGATTTGTGACTGGCACAAGTAACTGCTTTTGATGTTGTAATCACTTCAATATAATCCTTATTTGAAAAGCCTGTTATGTCCCGGAACAAATCTTCCGTTATTTTTGTAGTATCTTTATTTTGTTTTCTTGACTGAATGCAATGCTGACGTTCTGCTACTTCAGATAGTTTTTTTTTATAATCAGAATACAGCTTTCCTTCTAAGATTTCTTATCATTTGTGCCTGTCCTAGTTTTGTGTGTGTGTGTGTGTGTGGGAGATTTGATGAATTCTTGTACCAATTGGAGTGGGAGAGGCAATAGGATAGGAACATGGTTTCAGTATCTGGTTGCCAAGGCAGAGGCTGGTCATTTTGATTCCCCACTGTGCGTCCTTTATAGAGGCTGGACTTGATGACCCATTGTATACCTTTCAGCTCTGCAGTTCTAAGATGTAGAGGAGGAGGAGTATATGCAGCCAACTTGAGTTGCCAAAGGCCACAACTTCATTGGTTAGAACTGAGGTTCCATGCAGCTACCATGAAACAGGCCAACTATATGGCAGTGTTGTCAACTGTTGAGCCGTTAGCAATGGAAGTGCAGTTGGCCATCTGCTGTATAAAATAGGATGAGAAAGAAAAAGGAGTATACAATGTAATGCCCCATCAGCTGCTTATACTACCTGTAGCCACAAAATTCAGCTTGTGTCTGGCAGCTTTAGCAGACTTTAAAAGATCATTGCTGATATCTCCACCCCCACATGCAAGAACTCTAGCTTAATTTCTAAGCCTAGTAAATATATTAGAAAATGATGGTCAATATTTTTAATTTTATGGCAGATAGTAATTGAAGAATGGATGTTCCTCAGTTTGTTCAAACTTAAGTGTTAACTGTTATCTACTGCTGTCAAATGTCAACATTATCCCTTCTCCTATGTGCACAAGATTGGAGTGCAACTTTAAGACCAGCTAGTCCAACTCCATATTCAGGCTTTGGAATTCATGATGCAGCTACACTATATCTGGCATTCAGCCACTACTTAAATAATTCCAGTAGAGGAGAATGTGCCTCCCTCAGAGTACTGTAGTCTCTTCCATTGTAGAACAGGTCTCACTGCCAAGAAATTTCCCCTAATGTTTAGGTACAATCTCCTTTCTCGTAGTTTCTACCCAGTGATTCTATTCCTGTCTCCTGGTGCCACAGATAACAAGTGTAGTCTATTTTCTACTTAATAGCCTTTCATGATTCTGAAGACTGCTGTCATTACTCCCCTTAGCTGCTTCTTCTCCAAGATAAACATGTCCATCTCTTTCAGTTGTTTTGCCTAAAACTTGGTTTCTAGACACTTCACCTTCCTTGTTGTTCTCTTCTGGATACATTTTAAGTAATCATTGCCCATCTTTAAAAAGGGACACTCAGATTTGGAGTTTGTAGTCTGAATGTGATCCGACTTGTGTGTGTGCTTGTGATGTTCCAGACACTAAGGAGTAAACTAGAGATAGAGAGATCAAGTCATGAGAAGCCTTCATTCTTTAAATTTATTTATTATTTATTTATTTTATTTATATCCCGCCTATCTAGTCGATAGACCACTCTAGTCGATAGACCACTTAAATAATAAAAGTCATCTGACTGTCACAACAGGATCTATATTTTCCACCTCCCATTGTTTGCAGTTTTGCTTTGTTTTGTAATTAATCATCTGAAAGTAAGCTTGGGCATCATTGTTTGAGTGCAACTTCAGTTGCATAGGAATTTGAGCTCAGACTAGGAATGTAAAACTTCACTTACAAAGGCATGGATTCTTTCAGTGCTAAAAATATCCTTGCTGGGTGAACTTACAAGGGCTTTTGTGATTCTTTTGTGTTATAGAACCCTTTTGTGAAAAAAACTAGAGCTTTTTAATACAGGTTGGGTTTTTTGTTTTGTTTTGCACATTACCCTATATTTTGTCCAGAAAACCTTTTATTTTGTGCATAGATTCTTGTGAACCCTATAGCTGATGAAAAAATGGCTGATCTTTGAACTCTTTCTGATGAAAAACATTTTTTGTAGTAGTCACCCATTATTTGCTAGCATGTCTCCATATGCTGTTGCATTATTAGCTTGGCAAATCTTGTATCTGGAACATTAACATAACATGCTAGCTGTGTTTGACTGCTTCTGTTGATACATCCAGTGATTGCATCCATTGTCTTTGCTGCTGAATTCCAATGCTGGGTCATGGATCTAGGAAGACATATGAATCATTTTAGATGCTGGAAAGCCAAAGCTTCCCTTTCCAATACTTGTTTTAAAGATTTTTTTTTTAAAAAAACCATAAATATAAGTCTTCACATTTATCTGCTGAATGTCATTTCATTAGCATCAGCTTGATGTCTCTGTTAGCTCATATCATTTGGAATCTTGATCCTGTCTTCACTGGTTTCTGCCGTCTCATCAAGCTAGTTCCTAATAACGTCTAAATATTTTCTTTTGTGTATGGTCTAGTTTTACTGGTTTTCTCCTTTTGTATGGGTCCAAACAGAGTATTGCTATTGTGAGATAATATGTTTGGTAAGCAAGGTTTGTTCTTCAGTTTTTAAATGCCCCTTGCAATTGTGAAAGCAGGAAGTTTAACTTGATATTGAAGGGCCTTCTTGAATATGAAAATAGTGTCAAAATCTGAAATACTGATCATCCTCTGCTAAAATGATATTGAATAATGAAAAGTAGATGTCACAGTTTCCAACAAAATTTTGAAGGCCCTTTAAAATGACTGCTATCACTATACCCTCATTTGTTATAGATCTGTGAAAGCAAAGAAGTTATAAACATAGATTTCTGTCCAGGGAAACCCTGTATTGATCCATATTTCTCTTTGAGGGCTTGTGATTCATAGAAATGTTATGCTTCCCTCTTCAAAAAGCTAAAGAGGACATCTTTTAACTAGCACTTTGAATTGGTACCAGTGAGTGAGGGGTATGTGTGAGAGACAGAAAAGACAGAAAACCACGTTGAGTATGGTATATTGTGTGTATATATATACAAAATTGGATTTAATCTTATATATTTATCTTTATTCAAAGTTACCAGAGTAACTTTGTTGTATTAAAAACACACAGGACAAGATGGACAATTAGTTACAGCATTCTTCTTTCACCCTCCCCAACAAGGTCCTGCAGTCTTGTTTGTTTCATCGAAAAAAGACCATTTGCGTAGTATAAAAACATTTAACTTGATGCCTACTGCTGCTGGTATTCTCGACCTTGCAAGCAAAATCTAGCATCATGCCCTGGCCTTTAAAGATCCATCAGCTCCGTCTACTGCAGAGATGGTGCATGTCTAAGGACACATTTAATTAAAGCTGCATTAGTGCATATATACAGACTTGTTAAAACACTTAGTTTGTCTCAATAATATTGATTAAATAGCAGTAGTTTGTTTAATCCAAGTGTATTTCTTCAATTATTACATTACTTAAAAGTCATCAGGGTAATGGTGATTATCAGTGAAATATCACGTTAGTTATAGAGTAATGCCATAAGAATTGATTTGGACTTGGCAGGAAAGAAAGGCACATACATTCTCTCTGTGTCATATAATGCCAAAGCCTGATTCAGATGATTAAGACGAGAGGTTTCTATAATCTTTATTCATATAAAATGTCTGTGTTTTATAGGCTTATAGGTTGCTCTGAACTACCTAAATAGCCATTATATCAATGAACACTTCAGCCAGTTAGTTATGCAAAATATTGCATACATAATTATATCATATTATTATGCATTTAACAGTTTTATTGATCTGCCAGTTGCCTATGTATAACATTCAAAGCAATAAACAAGAGATGCTTAGTGCAGACTGGAATAGGCCCAAGAAAATTAACTGAAGATAAATTGTGCATTTACAACTTCTGATTTTATCCCTATATATGCTGCAATAGACTCAGCTCTTAATTTGCAGAATCCCATGATGTCATGGAGGCCAGCTTTATTTCTTTTCTTGAGGGATAGATTCATTCATGCTTATTTGAAATAGCCTGTGAATGTGGACTACAGTCTTGCTTTTTATCTGAAGACCACTCTGTTTGAAACTCCACTCCCACATATTAAGTTTGCTCTACAATTGTATTAAAGCGAAAGAGAATGGATGCAAGAGAAGGCTAGGTTTTAGACACTTTTTGCCACCATGCAATTTTTAATTTAACAATACATTTTTAATGAACTGAATCAGAGAGAACACATAGTTTTAGCCATAAGGCTTTTTTCCAGGAATGTCTACATATGTTTATTAAATAAATTGTCCGTACTTTCTCTAGATCAGGATTAGATCTGATTCTTTTGTACTAATGGTCTCATCCATTAGGTTAACCAGACAACCCTTAAGATATTTCTTATTAAAAAGTGTGGGGTTTTTTCCTTTCTATTCCTTTCCCAACTAAGCCAGTGCACCTTAATGCAATGATGATATGTTAGACATAGCAGTTGTCAAAGCATCGTATTACAGTGATGCCATAATGACACCCTGTCTCTCTAAAGTAGTCATGTTTTCTCAAATCACACGTTGCACCGTTGATTTCTGACATGACACTTCATTCAGTTGCTTTCCTTTTCTTTGGCGTTGCCATTCTCTGACAATAGCAGCTGGTGCCCATTTTCTGCTAAGTGATTCACATTTTGCCACTTTGCTAGAGTGCAATTAGCTGAAGCAGAAAAAAAAGTGCTCATTGTAAAATAGCTCAGCTGAGATTGTGACTCTTCTCTGTGATAAGGGCTGGTAAGAAGGAGTCAGGGTGAGTCCACTATGTGGGGCAGTTCTTGGAACATTTGTATTTCCTGACACCCAAACGTTCTGTCTTCTTGTTGTCACAGAAGAACCTCTAAATAAATAATCATTGTCCCTTTGAAGAAAAACAAATTGACAGGCATCTAGTCCGTTCTTGTAAGAGTAAAAATTGTAAACTTCTTTGGGTTCAGGGCTTGGATCTCTGTAAAATAAATTAGCAAAAATCACATTGGATATTTATGCACAGGCAAGAATTATGCATGTTGATCTGACTAATTACTAGTTATTGAGAAGATTCCAGGTAGGTGTCAGGTTGCAAGGTAGAAGTTGGGAGTTCAGTTCCCCACTGTGCATTCCAGAAAAGCCAACCTATGCGGCCTGGGCAAAGGGCGCAGTCCTGGGGTGTCTCCAGAAGAAGGGAATGTTAAGCCACTTCTGAGTACTCTATCTAGAAAACCCTGAAAAGGGTAATCATAAGGGCTTGAGGGCACACAATTATTATATGTATTAGATGCGTAATCAGTTGGACAAATGATGTGCAGATACCACCTTGTCAATTAACTGTGACAAATTCTGTGATTCCTCTTGCACATCCATAAATATTCAGTAGGATTCTGAAAATCTATGTAACTGGATTGGCCATGTCAACATATGAGGAGAGAAGGCCACTTGTAAAACTAATTGTTCTTAATTGCCTCAAATTAAAACATCCTCAAACGATGTGTATTACTACTATGGAGGATAGCAGCTAAGCTCACAGGGAACAGGTAAGCCCTGAGGAAGATGGCCATAGTCTCCACTACTGAAAAAGTCTCTGGTCTTTGATCCTGTGAGCCCTAGCTCCACTATTTCACTACTCTTGTGCTTCCCAGTGCTACTTGTGAATGAAAGGAGTTGTTCTATTCACAGAATTACTAATTTGGATCTGACCAGTTGAGCTGTGTTCAGACTCAACCATGCTTAAGAATAAATCCATTAAAATCAGTACAGCAAAATAGTCATTATTAATTTAAGTTCCATTGATATCCATGGGTCTATTCTGAGTGGGATTCAGTTTGAATCCAGTTTATTTTATCCAGTGGATGTTATGAGATTTGCACAAAAAGAAGTAATACAGTGGTGCCTCACTTAGCGAGGTTAATCCGTTCCGGAAAAACCCTCGTTAAGTGATTTCACCGCTAAGCGATATTAAAAAGCCCATAGGAACGTATTAAAACGGGTTTAATACGTTCCTATGGTTTTAAAACTTACCTTTAAGTGGAAATTCTCCATTGCAGCGGCCATTTTGGGTGCCTCTTAAGCGAGGCAAAACAGCTGTCGCCATTTTGTTTTTGCAGCGGCCATTTTGGAACCGCCGATCAGCTGTTGGAAAATGGGGGCTTTGCGGCAATCGCGTCCCCGCGATCGTTACAAAGCGATTTTCCCCATAGGAGCCATCGCTAAGCAATTGCTCCAGCGATGACCCAAAACCCATTGCTAGGCGATTTCATCGCTGCATGGAGCGATCGCTAGGCGAGGCACCACTGTATATGGAATGTGTGCCAGTGATTAGGGCCTTGTATAGTATGGATTGCAATCCACAAAATCTGATTATAAAATAGAAACAAGATTCTTTTCTCCTTTCATTAATAAACTGAAGAAGACTACAATCATAGAATCATTAAGTTGGAAGAGGCCTATAAGGCCATCAAGTCCATCCCTCTGCTCAGTGCAGGAATACAAATCAAAGGATATCTGATAGGTGGTTGTTTTAGTTTCTCTTGAATGTCTCCAGTGTTGGAGCACTCGCCACCTTGCAAGGTAATTGGTTCCAATGCTGTATTACTCTAACAGATCTCTTTCTTCTTTTTTTCAAAATTATAATCATGAAATTGAATAACTTAAATAATTTTGGTGAATATTACTGTCATACACTTAGAATAAAAATGTTTACTTTGCTTTTATTCTTTTTCATTCCAAGGAAACCTGATTGAAATAAAGAAAAATGCATATCTGCTAAGCTCTGTTCTTTTATGCAAGTCCAATTGCTTTTGAAAGTGAATTGCTCAAAACATAGGCAGTTCATGAATGGGGCAAACCTGGTCGCCAAACCTCTCTAGATTCCAAAAAATATTCCCATAATTGCCAATTATGCAGTGACCATCAGCCATTCATCATAGGTGTGAAAGAGTTAAAAACTTTTTAAACAGCTTTTATAAGTAATTTGGAAAAAGTATCTAACATACACAACTTGTTTTCTCCATGTTCTATAATGTGCATTGCAAATGGAACAGAAAACCATTTTATTGTCTTTGGCTAGGATCTGTGGATTTGTCAAATCCTCAGTGTTGTCTACCATGACAAATAAAGCCAGATAAGAGTCTTTTTCAGCCAGTTTGGCCTTGGATTGACGCTGAAACCTATGGCATGCAAAAACCATACCTGCTAGGCATTCTGGCCTCTGCTCCATGGCGAAATATTTTGAAACAGTATAAGGAATGGTAGAATGAAGAATAGTCTGATAGCAGGGATGGGAAATGAAGGAAAATAGGTTTTTTTTTAAAGCCTATTCCCTGTTTCCTCCTTGCCTTGGTTAACTGAACAAGAATTGTTCAGAGCAATGTGTTTTTTTATGCACCCTTTCCAGCTCTATAAACACATCTTAAGATGCAGTGACTAGAACTTTGCACGATATTAAAGAAGTGTAATCACACCACTGTTATGTTTTAAGGGGTTTGCAATATTGGCACTTTTGTTTCTGATTCTTTCTTAAGGATCTCCAACATGGAATTTGCCCTTTTCATGGTTGCCACACATTGCGTTGACATTTTCATAGAGTTATCACCACAAACCCCAAAATAATTCTTCTAGTCAGTCACCTCTGGCGCAGACCCCATGTGCATCACTTTACACTTCTTTGTGTTGAACTGAATTTGGCATTTTTATGCCTGTTCCATCAGTTTAGAAAGATCCTTTTAAGAGTTGTTTACAGTATAATGTTTTGATAATTTGTTGCCAGTTCATTGCTGACTACCTCATTTATGAGCAAGTTAAAAATCACCAACTGTAAGTTAAAAATCACTGGTATTGGGGTACTCCAATGCTGACATCTCTTCATTACCCCTCCATTTATTCCTAATCTCCCCTTGCAGTTGCAAATTCATGAGAGGACATCTTATGCAATGATTGCTGAGGTGACTTAAGGGCCTTAAAAATTCTCTGATACACATTAACCATTATCCAGGGCAACCAGTTTCACATAGGAGTTCTTTTAATTAGAATTTTTCTATCATATCCAGAGCTATTTCTACACTTTTCTTTAGCAGTTTCAGATATGTTTTTGTTTATACAGTTGTGCCCCGCATAGCGACGTTAATCCGTTCCGGATTAATCGTCGCTATCCGGAAATATCGCTTAAACTTCATTTAATGCGTTCCTATGGGGCGAAAACTCCCTGCTCAGCGAAGATCCTCCATAGTGCCGCCATTTTTGCCGCCTCGGTAAGCAAGGAAATCGCGCGAAAATGCTTGCAGCGGCCATTTTGGGCATCCGGCGACCATTTTGGAACCGCCGATTAGCTGTTCTAAAAACATCGCAATGCGAAAATCGGTAAGCGAAACGCTTACTGATCATCGCAATGCAATGTTTTCCCATTCAAAACATCGCAATGCGATCGCATTAGTGATCACAAAAAATAGATCGCTATGCAGATTCATTGTTAAATGGTACGCTCGTCATGTGAGGCACCACTGTATAACCTTTTCAAGTTTTTGTAGACGCTGGAATATTTAGAATAATATGTAAAAATAGTATAGAACAATAGTGAATATCTAAAAATATATCACTCAAAATAGCTTAAATATTGAAATATTGAAATAATAAAGAACTAGAAATCAGCAACTAAAAATTTTTGTATCATATGATTATGTTTTTATTTGCTACTTAAGAAGGCCACATCCTTATTTTGTTTAGTTTTTTTTTAACCACAGTAGGACATGGCCTGTATCACGGTGATAGCAAAAGGTCTCTTGTGTTAGCTGGTGCACATTTATAGAGTTTGCTCAAAGTATACACTGGAGCCTCCTTTGGAAAACTAGTTGCACAATGTGGACTCTATGGTTGCGATGCTACTTGCACTATTGCTTATACAGTGGCTTAATCCAGCACAACTACTTATGGAGCTGTGGCTAAAGGCCTCTCTCTGTAAATTAAAAAAAAAAGACAGACTTTGAATAATTACTGACATGAACATTTCCATGGGAAAAACATTAAGTTAAATTAAAAGGTCCTTACATACAGTATATGTAAATCAAATATAACCTTTTTTAAAAAAATTCAGTTTTGTGTAGTTTTCAGAGAGAACATGCTCAACTCCTAGCCTCATTTCCATGCACTGTACCTATATATAAATATCTTTCTGACTACAACATGGACCCAGCCTTCTGGAGATAAATGAAGAAGAACAATTAGAACTACTAACTAACTAAACAACAACAAATAAAAGCTATCTAATCATGGCTTTAAAATAAATATTGCATGTTTAAATATGAGACACATTATTTCTCATTGCAAATGTTAACTACATTTGGATTTTTATTAATCTGCTGTGACCTTAAAAAAAATTGTATTAACAGCACAATGTGGAATTGGACTTTGAATACAGATAAAGCCATCATCTTGAGAATAGCTCTTTCTGACAAAAAGGTGTTCTTTTGAAATAAAGTCCTATTCACTACATTCCTCTTAGAGTTAATGTGAATTTTAGTGCCTCTAATTTTAGATTGAAGTGAGGTCTGGAATAAAAATCACTGGCTGACAATTGAATTTATAGACAGTTGTGAATATTTCAGGCTGGCTTAAAAGAGCTGCAGAAAATCGTGTACAGAGAAAAAGGAATTAAATTTGAACTTCTGTTTTTTTGTACAAGATAATAGTAGCTCAAGGAAGCCTTCAGTGTAGTGAGCTAAGTATTAATTAGGAAGCATCCTTCTTATAGAGGCGTATTTTGGATTTTATTCTTTCTAATAACCGTCTCAGGTGTTGAATGATAACAGGATTGTAGCCAAAATAGAACCACTTCAAAACAAGGGAAAGGTACCAGCATGCTGGGCAGTACCACAAGAGCTAAAGAAGTACAACAGTACAGCTGTACTGAAAGTGTGGACTAGAATATTCCAGGTATCATTTGTGGGAACTGGAAGGAGACAGAAAGTTGGTCGGGAAAACTATTATTTGGTAAGCAGAAGAAAACCATTCCAAACTTCTGAGGTTGGAAATCTCTCTGTTAAACCAGAGGGCCAATGGTTTGAAGACTTTACAGCTGCACACCCTGTCCCAAGACAAACAGCCTGAGAGATGCCTCTGAAGTCCTCTTCTGTAACTGGCCATCTTGACTGATTTCTCACCAGTGTTCCAGGATGGAAGCTGGTCATCACATCTCTTCTAGATTGTAAAGTGAAGACAAAATAGGTGTGTGCAACAGGCAGACGACTGTGCTGATCTTTCTCTAAGCTCTGTTTGGGGAAAAAGTGAGTACTGTAGCTTGAGCCGAAGGTCATTTATAAGAATCCAGGTGACAGGTCAAAGTGGATAGAGGACCTCCTGTAATTGTTATTGTTACTTGGAAACTGAAGTTACAGCCAGAATCCAACTGAATATTTTCACCAGCCTAAGTGCAGTGGGGTAACTTGTAGTCATTAATAACTGCTAATTCACGAGTCCCCAGTTGAATTCCTAGTTGCACACCAGTTGCTTGACTCAGTGCATGACTAGCAATTCAGTCAGGGACTTGTTTTTTATCAACTGTTTCTTGGTCCGAGATGTGCCATTGCACTTACGCTAGCGTACATATTCAGTTAGACTCTGACCTGCATGTTAAAGAGTAATACATAAGGATACATACAAATTTACTTCTCTGTATCTATCAGGTGCCCAAATTTGCTAGATTTACAGTAGTCAAACAGAAGCAGTGTAGGAGTGCCTTGGGAAAGCAACACTCTAACCCAGTTGTTAGTGGCCCATACCCTCCTCCAGAGGAGGCCTGGGGATGGAATTTAGGGCTTTTGTCTTTTTAAAACCACGGTGTAAAAGATCACTGTTCAGATGAAAATATGGATGCAAGCTGTTGGGCATTCTCCTCATCAGCTGGTGGACATTCAACCTCAGTGTATTAGCGAGTGAATTTGTAGATTCCAATGGACAACCAACCAGAGCGTTTCAAAGGCAAACATTTGTCTCGAACATAAGGTGCTGCTTGGTTGAAAGAATAGAAGCAAAGTCATGTAAAGCCTTGTTTCCTTCCCAACTCCATTGCACAGTCACTTTTTTAAAAAAATGAAGCATTTAAACTTCAAAACAAATCTGATTGTCATTCATAACCACAGGAACCCTTTATTGATATGATACAAATTATACATGAGTTGATTGATTGATTATGTTCTGTTAAATGTCAAGCAGTTAATCAGTTGGAATTTTGTAATGTTGGTAACAGTTTCCAAAAGGTTTATGAAATCTTTCACAGAAGCATGGAGTTTGAAGGTGCTTATAAGGCTGTTGAGTGGAACCCTCTGCTCAGTGCAGGAATTCAAATCAAAGTATGTCTGACAGATGGCTGTATAATTTTTCTTGAATGCTTCCAAAGTTGGAGTGCTCACAACCTCCTGGGGTAATTGGTTCCATTGTTGTACTGCTCTAACAGGTAGAAAATTTCTGCTGATACTCAACTCAAATCTGACTTCCTGTAACTTGAGTCTATTTTTACGTGTCCTGCACTTTGGGATGACCGGGAATAGATCTTGCCTCTCCTCTGTATGACCGTCTTTCCGTTACTTGAAAAATGTTAACACATCTGTCTTCAGTCTTCTTTTCTCAAGGCTAAACTTGTATACAGTAGTTCTTTCATAACTCACTTAAGTCTTCTTTTCCCAAGAGTAAACATGCCTAGTTCTTTCAGTCTTTCCTCAATGGACTTGATTATCGATCCCCTGATCATCTTTGTTGGCCTCCTCTAACTTGTTCCAGTTTGTCGGCATCCTTCTTAAAGGCTGACCTAACCAGTGCCAAATAGAGGGGAACTAGTACTTTATGGGATTTGCAGCCTAAAATAGCATTTGCCTTTCTTGTAGCCACATCACAATTTTGATTGACAACAATCCCATTATTCTTTTTTGCTTGTAGTATTTCCTCATCTTGTAACTGTGTGCTTGGTTCCCACCCCCAGGTGTAGAATTTTACACTTCTCCCTGTTATATTTCACCTTGTTGTTTTCAACCCAGTGCTCAAGCCTATCAAAATCTTTTTGAATTTTATTCCTGTTTTCCAGGGTATTAACTGATTTTAGCTTTCAGGATATTAGATTATTTTATGTCGTCTGCAAATATGATAAACGTTCTCTAACCTCCTCATACAACTCATTAATAAAAATGTAGAAGAACACCAGTCCTAGGAGGAGGTAACAAGTGAGGTACCATAAAGAGCTTTATGGTACCCCACTTGTTACCTCCTCCCAGTTTGAGATGGAGCCATTGATAAGCACTCTCTGAGTACAGTTCTATAACCAACTGTGTATTCACTTGACAGTTGTTCTATCCAGTGCACACCTAGTTAACTTGCTAATCAGAATATCATGAGGCACTTTGTCGAAGGCATTGCTGCAAGAATTCCTCTCCTGTTCTGCAGCCTGTTTCACATATTATAGTTCAATTGTGAAACTTTAAATGTTTTCACCCAAAAAAGCAACCTGTGTATCAGGAATGTACATATGCCATAGAACTGTAATCGGATGCAGTACATTATTGAATGTACACCCAATTTAGGTTTGCTTCTGTTTGAAAGGCTAAATGGCTCTTATTGCATAGAATAATAGAAAAGTGAAGTTGAAAAGGGCCTACAAGGCCATAAAGTCCAACTCTCTGCTCAATGCAGGAATACAATCAAAACATTTCTGCCAGGTGATTACCTAAATTTTTCTTGAATGCTCCCAGTGTTGGAGCACTCACCAATTCCCGAGATAACTGGTTCCACTGTTGTACTGCTCTAACAGTTAGGAAGTTTATCCTGATATTCAACCAAAATCTGGCTTCCTTTAGCTTCAGCCCATTGTTGCGTGTCCTGCACACTGGGATGACCCAGAACGGATCTTGCCCCTCCTCTGTATGTATCATAAAGTTAAGCTGCAGTATTTCAGTCAAGGCTCTGCTCAGAAACCTTGAGTTTGATCCCAATAGATTTGGGTAGCTAGCTCAGGTTTTACTTAATCTTCCGCCCTTCCAAAGTCAGTAAAATGAGTACCCAGAGTACTTTGCTGGGGGCAAAGTGGTTGTTGTATAATTATGTTGTAAACCACCCAGAAAATACCACAATGGGACGGTAAGTGAAGCAACAACATAGCAAATGTAGTGATAGCAGCAAGAATTATAAAGTTGAATTGCCATTTTTGTCTCAGTTAATGGAGTAGCTATTAATATCTAATACACGTTGGTACTACTAAGAAAAACTCAGTGTTTCACTTACCACACAACAATAAATAATTTTAAAATTCAAATGTCTTTGTGCTGGTTTAGATATTAAAATTTAAAGAGCACTGATACAGTCAATGATGTAATCTTTCTCCAAGTAAAATTTTCATCTTTCTCCTATTTTTAAAGCAGAAGAGATGTAAACCACCTTCTGAAATACTGGAAAGTACTTAATATGCACTTTCAGATATAAGTGATGCTTGCCTAATTATTGTTAGTTAGTTTTGAAAATAATGACTGAAAGTAATAAATAGCAGACAAAGCTGATGAATCATTTCACTTAGATTTTGTGAAACAAAAGTCAAACTTTAATTATTTCCTGGAAATTGGGATGATCTACTACTAAATAGTTCTCTCTCTCTCTCCCCCCCCCTGCCCCCCAACATAGATGTAAAATGATTTTCTCTGAAGCCCAATCAATAGAAAATGCAGTTGTGCTTTACTGAAACATGCTGACGAACTGTAATTACTGAGAAAACATTATTCAAATATAAATATATATGAAAAAGTTTTTACTTGTATCTGTTGTCGTGGTTGTGAGTCTAGGAACTGTATGGTAGTAAATTCATTGTCATTGCAAATGACAGGTACTGGAATGTAATGATGAAAGGAAAAATCACAAGGCAGGAACAAGGAGAAAAAATAAAAAGGATTCAGTTTCTTGAATTTTTTTTGTTTACTGCTTGTCTGAAGCTTTGATAAAGCTCTGTCATGCCCTTATGCTGATTACCTTCATGTAAAACAAGAGGTATTGACTGATGAATGAATGATGTGTGGTCCTTAGCCCTTTCAGTGCTGCCTTTAAAGAGTATTGTCTTTAATGCACAGAAACTTGTCTCTCCCTGTCTCTTTACAATGCAGGCTTCTCTGCAGAATGTCAAGCAAGGATCGACACATTGATTCTAGCTGTTCGTCATATATCAAGACGGAACCATCCAGCCCCGCCTCCTTGACGGACAGCATCAATCACCACAGCCCTGGTGGCTCCTCGGACGCCAGTGGGAGCTACAGTTCAACCATGAATGGACATCAGAATGGGCTAGACTCACCACCACTCTACCCTTCTGCCCCAGGCCTTGGGGGTAATGGTCCTGTCAGGAAACGATATGATGACTGCTCCAGTACCATTGCTGAAGATTCACAAACCAAGTGTGAATACATGCTGAACTCAATGCCCAAAAGACTCTGTTTGGTGTGTGGTGATATTGCATCAGGGTACCACTATGGCGTGGCCTCATGTGAGGCCTGCAAGGCTTTCTTCAAGAGGACAATTCAAGGTCAGTAACTCATTTCACTTCACTCGCCCAAAGAAAATCAGATAAGCACAACTTTTCTAATTATTGCCCATTACTGCATTTTTGGGGAAACATTTTATTGTGGTCAGCTGTACCCATATCAAACTATATGTTAATCTGGCAGTAGCTGTGTGTGGTGAGGACCACCCAGTGTAGGTTGTTAGTTTCTTCATCTTTGTTGCAGAAATGTCCTGCACTTCATTTCCTTCCTTCCTTTCTTCCTCCCTCCCTCCCTGTACATGTGGAAAAACTACCATGAACAGTGACGGCACCGTCCAAAGTAGCATTCTATGAGGCTCTAGTGTCTGCTACTGGATCTATATTATGAATTTCTTTCATATTGTGCATAAGCTTTCTAACACATATTTGACTTTTCAGTTTAGTTCTGTGACCCTGGGTTTCCAAAATACAGCTTTCCTTTGACATGGCTCTGACTTACTAAGCAGAGTATAAATGAATGCAGTTTCAAGGAATACTATGAGATTAAACACCCCCACAATGCTACTGTAGATTTTAACAAGTTACATTTTATTCAGTTACTAAGAAAGAATCCAGATGGCATCAGCCTTAGCTGTGTTTCAAGGCCATCTTCTCACATAGTCATGTCTCATATTTTAGCCCAGAAAATGGCAAAACTCAAGCAAAATGTAGATACAAAAAAAGATAGTAAACTGCTTTGTGCCCAATGAGTTTCTTTGTCCATCTAGCTCAACATTTTCTAATATAACTGGGGACAGCTCTACAGGGTTTCAAATAGCAGTCTCTCCCCTCACCTTCCCTTCATGTGATATCTAACCTGGAAAGGCTAAGAAGTGAACCTGGGACCTTCTGTGTACAGAACACGTACTCTGCCGCTCAACTGTGGCCTTCTCTACTATGCTGCAGAAGCATCCATTCAGAGAGCAAATTGTTCCAGACTCAAGCAGGGAACAAAACAGAGCATAAAAGAGGGTGTCACAGGGCCAAGTGGTCTGGAGGAAAATGATTCCCAGTTCCAAAATTCAAATCATTGACTATAAAGCATGGCCAAATCCATCTGTTAAGGCTTCCCAAAGAAATTAGAAGCCTTCTGTCTCATTGTCCCAAGTCCCAGATGAAGAAAAGAAACCCTCTTCCCCTACTTGGTTGGGAGAAAACAATACTTGCTGAGAATTCAGAATGGGCTAGAAGTGAAAGACAAGTAAAAATTCAAAGTTAATAACTTAATGTGAACATTTCTTTTTCATTTGTTGTGGGGAATATGCTTCTGAAATGTAATAAATTTAGCTTGTTTATTTGTTTATTCCATTGTATGTAATATTTCTCCCAGTTAAAAAGGTGAGTCATAATTTATTTAAAAAAACTGACTAAACCCATGATAAATTATTATATTAAGTATTAAAATAATTAGTTAAAACCGATTTTAAAAAAGACCACAAAACATATTAAAATACAAACAAAGTAAGAATAATAGTGTCCAGCACTGAAGATAAAAACTCTTCACTGCCTACTTGTTAAAAGGTGGTCTGACAAGGACAGTTTTCACCTGTCACCAGAAGGACAAGAGGGAGGAAGTCAACCTTGCTTCTCAAGGAATGGCATTCCACAGGCTGGGTGTGGCCTCTGAAAAGGTTCCCACCAGATGTGCCTGTAAAGGTCATAAAACTGATGGACAGGCTTCCCCTGAAGATCCTAGAAGCTGAGGGGGAGAATAGGGAGAGTGAGGGGGCTTTGATGGGTATCTAACAGACCACTAGGCATGCTTGTTATCAAAAGGATAGTCTCGCAGACTTTACAACCAACCAAACCTTTATTGCCGTACTATTTGCAAGACAATAATTGGACTCATGGACTCCACTCAATCCTTCTGCATCCTATAGTCCAGTCTCTTTGTCATGTCCAGGGGATTCTCCTTTCCCTCTAGTGATGCTAAGCCTGAAACACAACCAGAAAGGGGGAAAGCTTATGGTTTAATCTTTCCTTCTTTCAGGTTCTTGGCCATCTGTTGCAGTCTTTTAAACTGTCTCTGGTATTTCCACCTTCTCATTTGGCACTGGCCAATGTGACTTCTACAGTTGGGGACTCACTCGGTGCTGCTGGCAAGATCTCCCATTCTCATTGGTTAGAGACAGTCTGGTAAAAAGTAGGCATAGGCGTAGACCTGTGAACTGTTGGCCTCACTTGCCATCAGCTTATTCTTTGGTTCCACTCTGCTCTGCCTCCATTGAACTCTGTCTCTACACAGTCCCTCCCACCCTCGCCCTATCTGGTTCTCTGTCCATCTTCCTCATAGGCTTCTCCTGTTTTCCAGTAACTTCTTCTTTTATAGTTTCCTGGGCTGAAAGCTCCATACATGGGAATTGTCCTGGACTTTTCATCTTATGTATTTATTTATTATTTATCTGGTTGGTTGATTTATATACACAACACTTTGCTGCAGGCTGCTAAATGGATCCACAAAGTCATGTCATTAATTCTGCACATATAAGTGGTTTTGGGAGCCCTGATTACAGCAGCCTTGTGTGCCACCTGGAGAACTCCAAATTAATCTATATGAGATAGGCGAAAGCTACATTTGACAGAAAGGAGAGCCGAAGTCCAGTCCATTCCTAATGTATTTCCTGGGTGCCCAGGTGAATAGGACAATGAGAGATAAATAAGTAAAATACTGGGGTTTTGTACCACTAAATTTAAAAAAAGCTTTATAAAAGGCTTTGGCATTTTGCACATGATTTTGTCAACAACTATTTTTTATTGAAAATTTTAAAAAAACATGGTCTAGCCAATGTAAAGCACAGTGACTTTTCATAGGAGACTTAACACACAATTGGAGCACAACTAGATGGGGAAACCTGGAGTTATCTGAGTCACATTTAAATGGCTCTTATCTTCGGTGCGATCTATTTTATCTCTCACTTGAGCAATCATTACATTCACACCAGAGACAGTTCTTATCCTGTTAGCACTTAAGATTGCCTGGATTTCTTTCCTTTTCAATTATTGAAGCCCCTGCCCCTTTCCCACCTTTTGTCATGACAATGAATGTAAGTAGCCATGCCGACTTCTGTTTTTTTGTTTAATTTAGAAAGTGACATAGCACTACAGCAATATAACAACCTAATATGTATAGTCATGTATAAGAGGAAAATAGAGCAGAGGATTTCCCCACCATTCCTTCTACTGTCACAACCCACTACATATATTACAGCGTTGTCACTGAAAAGAATGCCAATTACAGCTCTATTTGAGAGGGAATTAAGCATCCACACAGGCTGTAGGATGCTATAATCAAGAGTATTCCCACACACCAAATAAATTTCAGCTTAGTATTGTACTACAAAGAAGCAGAAGAGGTAGCAAAAGGGGCACAATGGATTACTTAAAACACGCGGTCACCAGAAAATTGGGCAAACTAAACCACACAAAAAGTGAAGCAAATAGTGAGCTATATGCTCACCTGATTGCCTCCTCAGTTCTTGGTGGGACCTGAAAGAAGTTAATTTTGGATAGATTGTTTCAGTTTCTAAAATACTACTTTGGGTTTTATTCCCTTCCTTTCTCCTACTGCATAAAAATATGCTATTGATTTGTTGGATTCACAAAAGTGTGTGTGTGTGTATGAAGGAGAGTGTCAGGGGAGGAGAACAGAAATGGTGGGGAGATAGGCATTGTACGGCACTAGATACTTGCAACCAACATCATAAGAATGGCTTCAAATTTATCCATGGGAGGTGCTGATCATTCCTTCTAATCTCATTTAGTCATATAGTACAGACAACAGTTGACCAATGATATTATACACAAGATTATAAGTTTGATATTTATTAAGATATAATGTGTTAGCTTCTACCCATTTGTATTAATTGGCGCAGTCTAGATTTTTGCTTCTGTTTCTAACCATTTCGAAAGCAGTCTTTTGTAAAGGAAGCATTTGGGCATACATACAATCTTTTTACATCCAGAGTGAACTCCGGATCTCAGAACACAATAGTGTGTAAGCAAGTGTGGATAAGTATCTTCATCATAGCACTCTGCCCACCCAATTGTGTGTTTGGGCACCTGGTCTGCTCCACTGAATTGTTTGAAGATTAATCTGCAAAGAGAGGATAAGAGTGTTAGTGGAATTCATTTAACATTTCCAACAGCATATCACCTAGAATGTTGGCTAGCTTTCCTATATGACTTTTCCACAAACTTTACTCATGTAAGGAAGAACAGAGTACTGTAGTCATTTGTGATTGGGTAACTTACCTGATATGTAGTAGAAAAAGGGCCAAATGCCTTATTTTGAATCAGGCCAATGGAGTACATCTGTGTACTGATTATACCGAGGTAGGCAAAATATGGCCTGTAGGTTGCATGCAGTCCTTAGTACAGCATCCTCAGAAGTCTCAGATTGGGTGATCTGCCTTTCAAGCGATAACTCTGCCCCTTCAGGCCTATAACAGCTTTCTTTCTTGCTTGCTATTTCTTAGTTTCTCACCTGCCCGTTGCCATTTTCTTGCCCCGTCACATTTTTCTGGTATGTGTATGTCAGGGGATATCACCATTCAAGATCTTCAGGATTATGAAAATGGCATACAAATGTTCAGATGTTACCCACCTTCGTCTGACCAGAAATTTATATTTAATACAGTATATGATTTGTTCAAATGATGTGTTCTATGATTCTGTCTGTGGTAGTTTTAAATCTCAGGATGGAGGCAGGACAATGCAGCCCCTTCCCAAGGTCAGCTCTACCACCTCAGGTGTACTGAAGAACCAGTAGAATGCTGAAGTATGGAGTTCTGTGGACCAGATAGTCTGTTTTCTATCTCTTAAGGATGGCCTGCTGTGTACAGATGAGGTGAAGGGACAAAGTTGCTTGACCAATATCAAAATAGGTTTCAGGACCTTGTGTATGGGATGCACCTTGTCCTTTCACTCAAATAGCAAAAAGCCTTAGATAATTCTTCCTTGTGTATCTCAAGTACTAGTACTAGCCATGTTCTGTGGTAGTGATATATTATCTTGTGCAAAAAAAAATGAAAAACATGCATTTTTCCTTGCTACAGTTGAGGAAACTACATGCAGCCATGCTGTACGGACAACTGTAGTGTATCATGAAAGTTCTAATTCTGGCTTTGATCTTCACCTAACAGACCAGCCAGTTGCCCCATCCTCAACCCAGTAACTTAGGGGTGCAACAATTGCCTTGGTTTGTGTGCCCCTTTGTCACCAGTGCCAAACAGAGTGAGCTGAGCCTCCACCTGGAACAGAACTGTGTAATGGTTGTTGTGGGTTTTTTGGGCTCTTTGGCCATGTCCTGAAGGTTGTTCTTCCTAACGTTTCGCCAGTCTCTGTGGCCGGCATCTTCAGAGGACAGCACTCTGTGCTCTTCAGTGCTGTCCTCTGAAGATGCTGGCTACAGAGACTGGCGAAACATTAGGAAGAACAACCTTCAGGACACGGCGAAAGAGCCCGAAAAACCCACAACCACCATTAGATCCCAGCAAGCATCAGCACCCCAGAATTTTGCACCAGCCATGTTCAGTAGATGCAATTGTTCAGCTGTTTCCAGCATAAATGAGACTAATACCCTAACATATTTGTGTTAAAACTAGGAGTCTTTTTGAAAAAACAAAACAAAACAAAAACCTAAACTAAGCAAAAAAGAAGAAGCTTTGCGCTAGTATGGTTGAAGACACAGAGACTCAAATATAGTCTTCTAAGAGTTAATCACTCTAGGCCTATATGAATGAATCTGTTTCATTTTGGCAAATTCTCACTCTCTTATAGTCTCAGACTCTCGTGAAATATTGTCAGTGATATGCCTATACAGTTTGGGTAGCTATCCATGAACTTTAAAAACCAAAACCAAACCAAGGTGTCATATGGTTTGTCTAATACTAATGTTTGCTTTTGATGAGATGACCAAAGCTAGTCCTACCCCCTTAGTTAATCTTAGTTTTCTTAGGTATTTCTCTTGCCTTTCTATTATATACTGTATGCAGCATACTCCTATTCACATTACATGAAGAAGGAATACTGTGATTAGTGCTGAATAAGCCTGTGTGGATATTGCCCACAGGATGAAATGTGGCTGGGGCATACTTTGTTTGATCATGCAGAAAAGCCTCACTGGGCAATAACGCAAGATCGTAGCTTGTCTCTGCCCTCTTAAAGCTGATGAAAAACACTAAAAATAAGATACATGGTTTATTAATAGCTCAGAAGGGAGTAGGACTGCTCGCTGACATAATTACTATTAGAATTCTCACTCTGCTTTCTCTTTGTTTTAAATATGATCCTGTCAGATACACCAGCCCTAAAGAGAAAGTAAATTGTTGTAGTCATAAACTACAGTAGACTAATTTCTTAACTTCCTGTGCTGTATCACCTCTGAAGAATGTACTCATACCATGGGTATATTAGTAGCAATTTCACCCATCTAAGGTGGAGGGGTACATTACTAATGAAAAGACAGAACTGCCTAGCTTCTGTGCCCACCATGTTTTGGAGTAAACTTTCTGTATGCCATCTGTCATTCGTAGGTAAAAGGTAAAGGTGAAGGTTCCCCTTGACATTTTTAGTGCAGTCGTGTCCGACTCTAGGGGCGGCACTCATCCCGCTTCTCAAGTGCCTGTCCGAAGACAGTTTCCATTGTCATGTGGCCAGCATGACTAGGGAACGCCGTTTTACCTTCCTACCGAGATGGTACCTATTTATCTACTCGCATTTACATGCTTTCGAACTGCTAGGTTGGCGAGGAGCTGGGACAAAGCAATGGGAGCTCACTCCGTTGTGTGGATTCGATCTTACAACTGCTGGTCTTCTGACCCTGCAGCACAGGCTTCTGCGGTTTAGCCCACAGCGCCACCACGTCCCCTTATCTGTCATTCATAGTAGCCTGCAAATGTTATGCCATCTACATACAAACCAGTGTCATCTCACTGATTGAATCTTATCAGGGTTTCATTTCCTCTTCTATCTACTCCTCCAGTCTTCCAATAATGTCTTTCTTATGTTTGAACACATTTCTCCATTGTCTTTTTCATCCTGGACACGCTCGTCATGACTGTTTACTCCTATTTAAGCAGAACCCATATGTGATTACTGTTGTTAATTGTAAAGGCAGAACAATTTAATTTTTTTTTTTCATATGTGTTCATTTCCCTTCAGATACTCTGTTACATGTTGTGATGTAATTCTTCACTTGTCTCATCCTTGCACATGAGGATGAGGGAAGTGCAGAAGTTTTTTTCTTGCCTTGCAAGAGGATGTGATATTTTGTGGTGTTCTCAGCAGAAGAAAAGATTCAACAACAGTGATTCTTTTATGCATAGTAAACAGAATTGGACAGATAGTACTTAATGCGAGTAGTATGCTGGAACTGTAGAACTGGAAGGGCTTTGTGGGTAAATCCACCCTCTGCCAAAGCAGGATATCCATAGCATAGAGATGGTCATCTAGCCTCTAACACTAAGATGACAAAAATAATCTAATGAAGAACAACACAATTTTAATGCTGACAATGAAGAAACTGAAATGGTTAAAGATGTTAGGCCTTGGCTCAATCATCAATCCAAATGGAAACTGCAGCTGGGAAATCAGAAGGAGATTGAGACTACGAAGGGTAGCAATGAAGGAATTTAAAAAGATCATCAAATACTGTATATGAATGTGTCACTGGAGACCAAGACAATCCATACTCTTGTTTTTCTGATCACCATATACAGCTGTGAAAGCTTGACAGTAAAGAAACCTGACAGGAAAAAAAAATAATGATTTGTTTAAAATATGTTGCTGGAGGAGACCTTTGCAGATATCCTGGACTGCCAGAAAGACAAGTGAGTCCTAGTCTCATCAAATTAAACCTGAACTACGTCTGGAGGCAAAAATGTTGAAACTGAAGCTGTCCTTCTTTGGCACATCACGAGAAGACAAGATTCTCTGGGAAAGGCAGTAATGCTGGGAAAGATTGAAAGCAGCAGGAAAAGAGGACGACTTTATGAGATGGATTAACTCCACAAGCTAGAATTTACAAAATCTGAGCAAGGCTGTTGAGGACAGGATATTTTGGAAATCATTCATTTATAAGAGTCACCACAGGTCAGAGGCAACTTGACAGAACATAACAACATAGACATTTTTGGGCCTTGTATCCCCTTCCACATGTGCATTTAGACATTACATCACTATTATTTGGGGCATACAGTGGACCCTTGACTTACAGATGGCTTGACTTACAGACTTTTTGAGTTACAGACTTCTCTGGCCGCAAAATTTAGGTTTGACTTGCAGACTGACATTTGACTTACAGACCAGAAAAAAAACCAAAATGGAACAAAAACGGCCTGTTACGGGATTAAATGGTTTTCAATGCACTGTAGGTCAATGGAGACTTGACTTACAGACTTTTTGACTTGAGAACTGCCTTCCAGTACGGATTAAGTTCTCAAGTCAAGACCCCACTGTATGTTGTCATGCAGACAGACATACCTGGAAATGCAGTGCACGTTTGATTCAGTGCCACCTGCCTATAAATGAGGGATAGCAGTGTTGCCATGTACTACTTAACTGAAGAAGAATTATGGCTCAAGTAGCTCTGAGGCAGATTATAGATCATATACTCTGTATTTGTTAAATTGCCTTATTTCTTACTCCACACTCGTCTCTGATTCTATGATTTTAAAGATGTGTGTAATTTAGCCAGTACAAGCCCATTTGCACTACCAGGATTCATTTTCAAACATTATTTGGTATAAGGCAGAAGCAAGGAAGCCCCAGATTGATAAGAATCTCACCGCAAGGCAATGTCTGCATGTAAAGTGAGTTTGGAACATGTTTTTATTTTGAAACATCACACTACCTGATGTTGTTGAGCTCTTTAAGAGAAAGCTATAAAAATCCATTACATCACTGAAAGGAGTTTACAAATCATGCTCCCGCATCTGAGCTGGGGGCTTTTGATACATTCTGTTATTCTCTCAGCGAGCTAGGTACAAGATTAAGTTGCAAGTGGGAATTATATAACCTCCAAACCAATTGTACAAAATATTTTTAAATATATGACTGGAACCCAGTCCCTTCTGAGAACCAGGCAGTACATATTGAAGTGGGTATATGATTCTTGTCAGTCCCAGTGAAAGACTTGAATTGACAGGCTGTTTTTGTTTCATTTACTGTCAGTTGACTAACTAGAATCATGCAAGTTTGTACCATTAGTAGTTTGCCCTCAAACAGCATATCTAATTAAGAACACTCAGAGTGATTTTGAAAAGCCACAATGTGTGCATCAAACTCCATCCATAACTATATGGATTTGCAGACAGATTTTCTGAGCGATATCTAAAAACATTTTTATGTTCCTACAATTCTTAATAAAGTTTTTAAAAGGTCAGTATTGACTTTTGATCTTAATACCCCAAATAGAAAGTTTTACCTAAGCTGATATAAGAGTGTAAAGGGTATACAGAATAGCAGATTTTTGGAATAACACTCTTTCTCATTTATAAAACAAGAAAAAATGAAAGAAAAGTTTCAAGGACATGCTGGTTCTGGAAATAAGCACAAACCCATGTTCATCCTCTTGTGACCTAAAGTATTGCTGCTTGAGGTATTCTTAAAATTTTGGTAATTCAGAAGTAAATCAAGAAACTTAGACAAATCTATAAAGTAGCTAAGTCCCAAATTTAAAGCATAATTCATTTTGCCTTTTCTTTCTTTTCTTTTCATTCTTAATAGGGTGAATACCAATTTTGCATATCACTGATATAAAAATCCACAGTGTTCTTTATTTGTGGATGGCCCAAGTCATATACTGTATTATCATGGCCTGGGCAGACTTTATATTAGTTTCTTCACAGATCTTCCATGCACTTATTTGTCTCAACTTCAGAGTGCAGGCAATGACTTATTATAGCCATTGCTTGTCATAATGAAGTTTAACCAACTAGATGTGAGGAAGGTAAAAGAACACCAGAGGAAGTGGCAAATGGTGCCTAGCAAGTGTCCCCCCCCCCACAGACTGGAATCCTTTTCAGCTGGTGATGCAGTAGTGTTTAGTATTGGACTAAAATGGGTTCAAATTCTCACAACCATTAAATTCACCATGTGACCTTGGGCCAGCCACCTTCTTTCATCCTCAAGTACTTCTCAAAGTTGTTGTGAGGATGAAGTGGGTTGGATGTAAGCCATATTCTTAAAGGTACCGCCCAGAGTGGCCTGCCTGCCAGATGGTGCCAGGCCACTCTAAATAAATCTAAGAAAGAAAGAAGAAGGAAGGAAGGAAAACTGACTGGATGAAAGATCAATTAACAATGAGAAAGTACAAGGAGGAAAGGCCAAATACAAACAGGCTCTTATCATTCTGAATGGATTGTTCTTTATGAAAAGAGCTAGGGACTAACTCAAAGGACCTACCAATAATTCTAGCTCAAGGAAGAGACCAAAGCCTATAAGAATTCTGTAAAATCCTTTACTTGAAACCCCAAATATTGGTTTAGAAATCAAAATGTGATTGATTTTATAAGGTACAGTCTTTAAATATTTGAGATTTAACAGTAGCAAATAAACAAGTTAGGAAATACATTTTGTCACTTAGCCTTAACTTTACCTGCTGTCCATCATTTCTTGCCACAAACATCACTCTTTGAAACATTGGTACCTTCCATATGATGGGGAAGGATAAGAAATTGTTACAACCTTATCTCCAAGTAAGCCTGTAGGCTGGATCTAATCATTCATTCATTCATTCATTCATTCATTCATTCATTCATTCATTCATTCATTCATTCATTCATTCATTCATTCTATTTATACCCTGCCTATCTGGTCATTTCGACCACTCTAGGCGGCTTACAACATGGAGTGCAACGCAAATATAAAAATTTATAACACAATTACACAATTCAGCAAGATGGAAAGCGTATAAAATAAGTCAAATAGAAAAAGGGGGAAGAAAATCGGGAATTAGCTGGGGGGGAAGGCCTGCCTAAACATCCAAGTTTTTAACTGATTTTTAAAAGTACCCAGTGAAGGAGCCACGCAAATCTCCGGAGGCAGATGGTTCCAGAGGCGAGGAGCCACCGTCGAGAAGGCCCGGTTTCTTGTTTTTTCCTCCGGGCCTCCCTTGGCATCAGGCTCCTCAACCTCACCTCCTGACTCACACATGTGACACGGGTAGAACTAGGTGGGAGTAAGCGTTCCGCCAAGTATCAAGGCCCTAAACCGTTTAGGGCTTTATACGCAAGCATCAAAACTTTAAAGTGAATGCGGAATTGAATGGGCAGCCAATGCAGCGCGGCCAGAATGGGAGAAATATGGTGGTGTTTTCTCACTCCGCTAAGGAGTCTGGCCGCCGCATTCTGCACCACTTGAAGTTTCCGCATCAGCTTCAAAGGGAGCCGCATTACAGTGGTCTAATCTCGAGATTACAGGCGCATGAACCAAGGTGGTGAGCGCCCCCACATCGAGATAGGGCCGCAGCCGGGCTATCCGTCAAAGGTGGAAAAAGGCGGTACGGACCACGGACACCACCTGAGTCTCCATGGTGAGCGCCGGGTCCAGATGGATCCCCAGACTGCGTACCCCACTCTTTGCAGCAAGGGTCACCCCCCAAAATGAGAGGGAGTCACTCAAACCACCAATAGTCACTCAAACCACCATCTTGTCCGGGTTCAGCCTCAGCCCATTTTCTTGCATCCATTGCAGTACAGCCCCCAGGCAGCGCTGGAGGATGGCATCACCTGCAGTTGGAAGAAAGGAGATGTGGAGCTGTGTGTCATCAGCATACTGATGACACGATGCCCCACACCCCCTGATGACCCCACCCAGCGGCCTCATATAGATGTTAAATAGCATTGGGGAGATAATCAACCCCTGTGGAACCCCACAATTGAGACTCCACAGGGCCGAGACACTCTCCCCAAGCTGTACTATCTGGGGACGGTCCCCCAAGAAGGAACTGAACCAGACAAGCGCCAGGCCATCAATTCCCAACTTGGAGAGCCTCCCCAGGAGGATACCGTGGTCGACGGTATCAAAGACCGCCGAGATGTCGAGAAGGACCAACAGAGATATTTTACCCCTGTCAGCCTCCCTCAACAGGTCATCGTACAGGGTGACCAATGCCATCTCTGTACCGTGGCGCGACCTGATGCCTGACTGAAATGGATCCAGGGCATCTGTTTCCTCCAAGAGAGCCTGAAGCTGGTCAGCCACCACCCTCTCCACCACTTTGCTCATGAAAGAAACATTGGCAATGGGCCTATAATTGCCAATCTCGTCCGCCGCCATGTTCAGTTTCTTTCTTATGGGCCTAATGAGTGTTTTCTTGAGGGCAGGAAGAACCCCGCACTGCAGGAAAGACCCATTAATTATTGCTGTAGCCCATTCTGTTGTTATGGGCCTGGCTACTTTGATTAGCGTAGCCGGGGAAGGGTCAAGGGAGGAGGTGGTGGCGCAACAGCGATCAAGCACTCTGTCCGCAGAATCTGGCGTCACAGGCTGAAAGCGATCAAGGATCACTGGGCAAGATGGAGCGCTGGACATCTCTGCTCGACTCATCATCTCGGTTTCTATGCTGTTTTTGTGGTTGCAATCACCTGTTGATATACATCGGTAGGAGAGGAATTTGACCCTTGTGATTGTGCACTTTTGCTTTCCTCATGTCTCTAATATTAATATTAAATGCAGGGGAAGTTATAATAAGTTTTGTGGCATAGGAATAAAAGTGGTAAAGCAGGATTTTTCATGCCTTGAAAAAACAAAGCAAAGCAAAGCGTGCTGCTTTTATACCGCCCCATAGTGCCTCAAGCACTCTCTGGGCAGTTTACAAGTTAATTAATACACATTGCCCCCCCCCCCCAGCAAGCTGGGTACTCATTTTACTGACCTTGGAAGGATAGAAGGCTGAGTCAACCTTGAGCGGGCTACCTGGGATTGAACCCCAGGTCGTGAGCAGTTTTGGCTGCAGTACAGCAGTTTAACCACTGCGCCACAAGCTTCTTACAATGCTACATTCACCCCACTTCCTCAAGTGGTGAGACTTTCAAGAAGTACAGTGTTTACACAGATTCAGTTTCCTTTGGGAGATGTTTGCTTGAAGATCTCAGTGTTCAGAGATATTTGGATTGATTTTCAAATATACAAGCTGGGCATAGGTAATGAACAGCTTAAAGACTTTGAGAGGGAGCCAGTTCTGCTGACATTCTGATCTCATATCTCTTGAGATAAACCACTTCCCAAGAAGGCTCTTTCTCCAAGCTTGCAGAGCCCAAAAATTCAGCTCCTACCTTCTGATTCAAAATAACTGCAATCTGACCTTGCTATTTGCTGACCAAGGTAAGTAGCTTGCCCTCTCCATTTGGCTGATAGGGTTAGTGTTAAAGTTAAGCTAGCTTTGCTAAAGTTCTGGCCTTCTCTGAGTCGTTCACCTGCATGAAAGATAAAGCTATGATTTTTACTATGAAAGAAAAGATAGTCATTTTGAAATTATTGACCATCTGTGTTCCAGACTCTACTCTAACAATAATACGAGTACAGGTGTGACCAGTACTCTGATCATGGAAGTGATGCCTCCCCCTAGTGGGGTGAAGTGCCCCAGTATGCCTCCATGCATACATGACAGGTCACCAACACAATATAGTATGAGCACTTAAACTGAGTAGTTAATGTAATTTTTTCTCATTCTTGATTTGAAAAAAGCTTTAATAAAACTGTTAACCACTTAGATTTTTGTTTCGGTACAGGAGTGAAAAGACCAGCATTGTTAGCAAAAAAACAAGTAAAACACATAACATTGTATTTTATTCAAAATCCTTTTATTTTGTGTGAAAATACTGAGTCATGGAGTATTTTCACATTCCTCCTCAAAGTAGCTTGCGTGTGCTCTTTGCTTGTGAGTCTGAGAGACTGGACAGAAACTAAAGGAGTAAGATCTAATATGTGAGGTTCCATGCCACATTTCAGCTTTGCTGATTTACTCACATTTTAACTGTAATTGAGTGAAATACTCTTAATCCTATAGTTCAGTAATTCTCTGTGGGATGCCCATGGACTATGGGATTCTAGGCTATGTTCTCAGTTTGAGTGAGAGGTTAGCTGTACTGAAGTCAGTACAGGAAGTAAATTAGTATGCAAAATGACCCTATGAATTTGCATGTAAATAGGCAACTACATGTGATGCCAAACTGTATCAAATGCACAAAAACAACTGGCTTGTATTGAATGGGATAAAGTTTGTTTGCCCATTTCAGTGTTGAGAGCACACAAAAAAATTGAAAAATATTGAAGGTTGATAGACATTTCTACAGGCTTGAGCAAGCTGGATAACTGAAAGAGAATTAATTGGATAGGCCACATGCAAGCTCCCATCTTGACTTTGATAGAGTTAACTTTAAAGGTAGCACGCTTGGGATTGCAGCCTTATTTTAATTCCTGATGCAGTTAGAATGTCTCTGTGAAAAGTAATTTTATTTTAAGTAAAAAGAGAGGTGAAACAGAGAGCTGGGAGAAGCTACTAGCAGGAGTGAACTTATATGTCCTGGGAGCTTCTTGTTTCTATCTCCGTTATTTTTGGTAGAGATGTGCATTCTTTCAACTCTTCTTTCTTAACTGCCTATTCTACCACTATTATAGTTTTAGCTAGCATTCACAGGATGAATAACACGCAGATCATTTCATTTCTTTTTCTTTTTTAATGTGTTGAGTTGGAACACTAACTTAGTGCATTCCTTCTGCTGTGTTATATGTTAGAACATGCAGGGCCTCTTGGTCATAAACACATAGCCCCTTTGCTGCAGATATAAGCGGTGTATGAAGTATTATTCCTTGTTGAATTAGCAGTTGCAGAAGATTTGAATCTTTATATAATCTTGCAATCCGCTAATGTGATATTTAATGAGGAGACATCATTCTGGAGAAAGGTAGTCAATATAAATCAGTGTTTACAAAGTGTGATTAACTCTGAAATATTTCATCAATGCTGTGGTCCCAGGCAGGCTCTATGCTAATTACCAGAATCTATGCATGTTTCAAGGGACTTCCACAGATCTGAGTGCAGCAAACATGGAACAGCAAAATTGCAATTATGTCTGGACTGTCTCTGATGACAATTTATGCATTTGGTGTGATGACCTCCCACTTCCCAAGAGAGCAATGAACAGAATGCATTTTCATTAAGATACTAATGCACTTAATCACAGGGGAAAGGGTAAGAAAGAAAGAAAAATACCTTTAAAGCCAGTTGGGCCAGCACTTGATAGGAATTATTTTTTTTTGCATTGCAGGCTACATTGTACTGAATGTAGTTCTGAATAGCAGGACAGATGACAGCACAGTCATGTGATAGATAAGCTTCTTGTTATTGTTTTAGTAGTAGTATTAATAATGTATTTATTATTTGCATTTATACCCTGCCTTGCTTTGAGTAAGTGATGCACCTGATTCTTCTAGTCCAACTTTAACTTTGTAATAACCCTGTGAGGTAGGTAATAGTTAGGCTAAGGGGCTGCGACTGGCCCATGGTCACCCAGTGAGCTTCATGGCAAAGATTTGAACCTATGTCTCCTAAGTCATAGTCTGACATTTTATAAAATTCTGGCTTTTAAGCATTACATTAATTTTCTGACATTGGAGGAGAACGTAAAAAATCCCCCTGTTGGGTCAAACTGAAAATCCATCAAGTCCACCATAATAAATCCCCCATTGGCCAAAGAAATACCTCCACAGAGCATCCAAATAAGGTATAATTGAAAGCAAGAGTATGCCCCTAGTGTCTGGTCTCTGCACGTAGTAGTCAATAGCACTTATTTGTTCTATATACTGTATTCATGGTATTATTGATATAATAAAATCTCTTAAGTAGACTGCATTAAAGCACATACAAGTAATACAGCATGAAAAGAATGCAAAACAATTTAAGAACAATTTAAAGATAATCGTAAATTAAAATTAACCAGCTGATATGAAAACAGAATGAAGGAAGTAATCATTACTGGCCAGGGAATGTTAGCAAAACATGACTCTGTGTGTATTTTAAGTGGTCTGTGATCTCATAAGATAAAAGTATGTTTGATGTCTGCCATAAAGGTGGCCTTGGAGGGCTCCATAATAATAAAGACCTGGAATGTGTACAGAATGGGCTTTTATGCAACAAGTAGCTCAAGGTAGCTTATAAACAGTCACCCCAGATTATCTTCACAGCTAGGAAACAGTAATTTAAGCAGAGTGAACTTCATGGGCAGGATTTTTGAACCCACACCTCTTAGATCCATGACAATCCACTGTTGTTCACTGGCTTCTCAGTGTTGAATAAAAATAAATCCATAATTTTGGGGGCCTTCTGGAAAGGTGAGAAGGTGTCTAGGTCATATCCCAATGCACACACAAGCAGAAGCAGATGTAGTGTCTCTTTTCTGAAATTGCATTGATAGCAAACTATTTAAGTGTAACTGATTTAATTCACATTTGGAGTTATCCACAGGGACCAGAATTCCGTATGTTTACATAAGTTTTCCATAATTTACTGTGCTTAATTTCAGCCAACTGATAGAATGTTGTGACATGTCTTCATCGTGGGGTCTAGTCATGTTCTCAATTGCATGACTGAGATATGGCCTGTCACGATTAACCGCAGCAGCTGTTACAAATTTTACTGGCCAGAATCTTGTCGTACAACAAGATTCTGGCCGATGAGGAAAATATTGAAGTTCTACCAAACTTCAAGGCACATTAGGTCAGAATAATTTTAAGTGCATTATTTTTGCCTTTTTAAAAATTTCTGCATAAAAGAAGAATGTCAGTGTGGCTATGAGAACAACCGTATTTGTAAAATAAATCATAAAAATAAAATCAGTTCAATTGCTGGCAATCACTGGTGCATCACAGTGCATTGGCCACTGTGATCAATGCCATAATTATGTCCTGATTAGACTACTGTAACTGACTGTAGGCAGGGCTGCAGTTGAAGAGTGATTAGAGTCTACAACTCGGGCAAAATATGCTGGCCAGATTATTGTCTGGAATGCACATCTATGCATGTTAAGCCATTCTGAAACCAGTTATACTGGCTTCCAGTTTGTTTCTGAGCTGACCTCATGAGGGCTGGATTTGATCTTAAAAGTCCTAAGTATCTTGGGGCCAGGATATCTCAAAGGCAGGTGCCTTCACTGTGTTCCTGCCTAGAGTTTGAAATTCTCAAAATGCCTTTTATGCATTATACCAGAAGCCATGTTAGTGTATAAATAAGGTAGCAGCACCTGACGTATGTTATGGAGCTGGCTTCTAGGAAAGCCAAGCTAGATCTGTTCTTCAGCTTCATGCCAAGTATACATTATTTTTGTATGGAATTTTGTTTTTAAAACTGGTTTTCATTTGGCTTCTAAATAATGTTTTATATTTTTAGGTTTTTAAAATAATGTTTGTATTTACTGGGCATTGGTTTTGGGGCTTTGGTGAGCAGGAAAAGTGGTGAATGGATAGCTTAATTAAATAAATAAACCTTCAATCGCATGCATTTATTGTGTACACTTTCAGCAATCTATGTGTGACTCTGATTATATTAGGATGATTAATATAAATATATTCCTTCTTTTTCTGTACCCTGAATGCCACAGGCAATATAGAATACAGCTGTCCAGCAACAAACGAATGTGAAATCACAAAGCGCAGACGCAAATCCTGCCAAGCTTGTCGTTTTATGAAGTGTCTAAAAGTTGGCATGCTGAAAGAAGGTAAGGTTGACCACATCTTTTTATGTAATTTTGTCACAAACACTGTTATGAATGGCAGTTACTGGGAGGGGGCAGTTACCTGTATAACAATTCTGTCTGCGACCTTTCTATTTTTATTTATTTATTTTTTTACAATATAAACTTACAAATCTAGTACAACACCATAAACAGAGCAGAATAAACCCAACTAGTTGTTTCCTAATGATCACAACACATTTCTGAATAAAAAGGTTTGAACTAATCTCCTGAAAGTCTTGGATGAGCTAGCCAAGTGGGATTAATCATGAGGCAAATTAATGGAAAAAACCCTGGGAAATCCACATGCTGAACCTCATGTCAATAAGTGGAAACATGCAGAAAAGTTATTCCTTTAAGTACTCGGGACATTATATGGGGTTGTTTTGGAATAGAACTGGCATGTTGCGATGGAAATGACTGGTGCATCACAGGAACAGAAAACCTTCCTAAGTTCTCTTTTATTACTCTGTTCTGTTTTTGTGAATGGTTTAGACTCATTGGATATGCTATCAGAAATGTTTCTAGATCTGCTTGAGAAGTAAGCAAAACCAGTGACATTTTTAGGCACTTTTTGATTATTCCTTGTCTTCTGAATTTGAAAGCTCTGGCTGGAATGTTGTGTAATATCCAGTATTGTATTATATTTAGCATTGCTTTCAGCAATGAATTGCCACAAGTTAAGAAGCTGGCATAGGGGTTTCTCTACACACATTAGATCACGTGACTGGAAGTGGATACCCCAACTTCTTACATTTTGCCATTTCACTGCTACAAGTTACATTGATGCTGTTATACAAATGAATGTCACTAATAGTATTTTGGCCACGAATAAATAATACCATAAATGTCTTGTTGATATGTTTCTTCGGCCTTGCATTTCCCTGTGGCCAAGGTTGGTAAGATACGAAAGCTAGACTCATATTTAGCTCATGAACCTTCAGCAGTAGTCTTCAACCTGTTCAGAGCTGGTGTCTACCTTGAACACAAACATCTGTTGGTGACACACTTCTTCTGTATTTATACTGTCAGAGTGAATGGTGTTTACTCTGTGTGCAAATCAGTAGAGTTATCAGTTCACTAATTAAAGACCAATCCACTATTTGGAAGCTGCCTCGAATATTACCTGGGAATGTGGAAAGGGTGTGCATCCAACTAATGAGTGAATCCCTAATTTAAAATACACAAATATACTTTGTGGAACGGAGGGATATTTTCACAGTACAGTCCTATACATGAAAAGGTAACACTGAAGGAGGCTAACAAACATAATTAAAACGATTGAAAACAAAACAAATCAAACAATAAAATAATTTAAACCAACCAAATAAGCAAAATCATAAAAATCATAACAAATATACTATATTTCTGTCACAATTTAAAGAAGATAATTAAATTTAATTAATGGTTTAATTAAGGCAAATTAGATGTCTCAGTGTTCCTATCTAGAGAAATCCAAATTGAATTCTTCCAGTAGGACAGCTCATGTCCCACATGATAGTGTTAAACAATTGGTTTAAAGTACGTTTTCCAGTGAAATGTAATTAGATCTTCAATTCAAAAAGTGAAGCCTGCACCTTTTCCTAAACAACCAGTTTCCCCACAGCTGCTGTTCCCGGAAGAGCATGGACTGACAAAGAGAAGACAGAAAAAAAAATTAGGTCTATCACATACCTACAGACATATTCTTATTGGATTATATTTGCTAAGAATAAACCTCATTCTGTGTGGGGTTGCTTTGGCAGGCACTATGATCCTGCGAGCCAAAGCCTGCTGCCTTTCGTCTTATTCCGGAAAAAATCCTGTCTAATTCAGTAGGAATTTTGCTTCACTGAGTGATACAGGGTTTGGCAATTTTTTTTTAAAAAAAAATCAGATCTGGATAGCACTTCCTCCATGTGGAAAACCTAATTTTTTTCATAGGACAAAACCACAGTACACAAAACCTTTAATGGAGGCTTCGGATGAACCCAAAACATGAAAAGCATTCTTGAATATGATTACTTTTCAGACGGTTGGCAATGTTTAACACATTTGGCCAGTTGAAATGGAAAGCTGTTTTTGGGCGCTAACATCACCGTTTTCCTCCTTCAGGTAGCAAGCTTTTTGCAGCCATCTAGGTCTGTGTGAAATCTAGGTTTGTGAATGGACTCTTCTTCCCAGCCATTTGCTGTTCTTCTTCTTTTTTGTTTTGTTTTGTTTTCTACACTACCTTTGAGTGATATCCCATCTTCAAGGAAAATAGGCCCCAAAGCATATGTGATAATAGAGTGGCATGTCTGGAACTCCTGATAAACAAATATAAGCTTTACTATAGAAAGAGAAAACTTCAGCTCGAAAAAATTGATTGGAGAAATGTGGTTTCTTCTTCTGAGAAGCCTTTCCTTCTCAGCACCATTTCTCCATTCAGAAGTTACGCTCTTTGCAGTAGCAGAGGTGAACTTCCCAGACACAACTGCCCTAGTAGAAATCTAGTGATCTTGTAACTACTTTAAAGTTTCAAAGAAAAACAAACAAATCCAACCAATGGTTGTAATGTGGAAGATTCCATCTGTTGGCCGTCTGAAACCGTCTGAAGGGGTTGAGGGAAGCATCCATTTGGCTGAACTTCTAGAGAACAGAGACTCACTAGAACTTGTCTTGGTTTATGGATTAATTTCTCTTTTATGTTTTGCATATGGCAGCTAGATGGAATGCTTGGAATACTAGTAGTGTCCAGAGAAATAGGAGACAGAGATCACCTGTTCCATCAGGTGGAAATGTTGCAACCATATCTTTACTTTTACTGGTAAACCCAACCACAATTCTCTGGGGTCAATTTTAGACGAAAACAGGAGGTGTCACTATTATTCCTTATCCATTCCTTGGCCTCAGTATTTATTATGTCAGCTGCAGGTTGACATGGCGTGATCTAATGTGCCAAAATGGATTATAGTGCTCATGTGAAATATTTGAAGGTTGATGGGTGGAACTTTTATTTTTCATTTGTTGAAATACAGTCAGCCGTCTATTGACAAATGCATGAATATGAATATGCAAATTAAATAATCACTGATTATAATGTTTCTTCCTTTTCAGTTCGAAGTTTTTAGTTTATACTATTGTTTTTCCACCATGCAAACAAAACAACAACAACAACAACAAAAAACCCACCACACAAAGAATGTAGAGACATCAAGATAAATCTATTTTTGCTAGAACAGTTTAGTTACACTGGAACGATATAGGATTGACTGACTGTGCCTCAGATACGTTTTCAATATGAAACAAAGATTTTAATCCCATGCAGCGTGTCAGAGATCTTGCTGGAGGAAATCTATTCATATGTAAACTTGTTCAATTCAATTACCAGTCTATAATGCAATTTATTGTTGCAACCTTCACGTTGGCTACAGCAGTGCTTACATGCCGATGGCACAGTGTGACTAAAAATTGATAGCCCAAATCTATTTACTTTTAAAAAAAGTTTGAAGTGAGACCTGAAATGAAATCAGATTTCAGTTTCTTTGAGAAAATATATATCCTGCTGGAATTAAAGGACTATTCTCAGGTTGCTTGTTACATAAACATTTTTATAAAAGCAATAGGGAATGAATACAAATTAAATTAGTTCAAATGTCCATTTTGTCCAGCACTCTGTTTTCAGTTTCCACTTGTAGTTCTGACCCTTTGAGAATAAAGTTCCCGAAACAGAATACAGTATAGTTCTACACAAGCACAGTCTCCGTTCCTACTTTGTAGCTGTATGGACCTTACAAATAGATAGAGAACATACCACAAAATGCAGACAGCTTTTGTTTCACATTCTCAATAAGCTAGCTAATTAAAGTGCCAGCCATGCTATATTCCTGGGTGTGCTTTGCCATTCTTCCTATTTTCTCTCTCTTTCTCGACAGGTTAACTAGAATTCAATGGCTAATGCACATGCTTGGGTTCACTCTAGGCCCTTTCTTCCGTCCTTTATTTATTTATTTTTATACTTATGGTTAGAGAGGTTTGGCTGCTTTAACATATACATTTGGAAAATTATTTTGTTGTTAATGCCCAAGGGAAAAGCCAACATACATTTTAACAATTCACACTTGTGTTTTTATCCCATCCTTTCTACAAAAAGTGGAAGGAAGTTACATATGTCTATGTTAAGATAAGCTATTATGTGCTGTCAGATTGCCTCAGATTTGTGGGAACCCTATGAATGAGTGCTCTCCAAAATGACCTGTTCCCAGCTGCCCTGGTCAGCTCTTGTAAACTCACGCCTGTGGCTTCCTTTAGGGCAGTGGTCCCCAACCTTGGGCCTCCAGATGTTCTTGGACTTCAACTCCCAGAAATCCTGGCCAGCAGAGGTGGTGGTGAGGGCTTCTGGGAGCTATAGTCCAGAACATCTGGAGGCCCAAGCTTGGGGACCACTGCTTTAGGGAGTCTGTCCACTTGTATTTGGTCTTTCTCTTTCTCTGCTGATTTCCTCCTTTCCCAGCATTAGTGTCTTCCACAGAGAATCCTGTGTGCTCAAAGTAGGATAGCCTTAGTTTTAATATTTTTGCCTCCAGAGATAGTTTTGGCTTGATATGATCTAGAACTCATTTGTTTGTCTTTCTGGCAGTCCAGGGCATCTGCAAAACTCTCCTCCAGCACCTCACTTCAAATGAATCTTTTTTCTTTCTTTCTTAATCTTCCAGCTTCCAAACCCATATATGGTGATCAGAAATACAAGAGTGTGGATGGTGATGGGCTTGGTCACCAGTGATGATATTTTCTAATTCCTCCATTGCTGCCCTCCACACATCATAGGATCATAGAATAATGATGTTGGATGGGGCCTATAGGGCCACCAAGGCCAATCCCCTGCTCAATTCAAGAATACAAATCAAAGGATATCTGCCAAGTCATTGTCTAAATTTCTCTTGAATGCCCCCAGCATTGGACGACTCGCTGCTTCTTTAGGTAATTGATTCCACTGCCGTACTGCTGTAACAAATAGGAAGTTTATCCTGCTATTCAACCGAAATCTGGCTTCCATGTAACTTGAGCCCATTTTTGCATCTTCCTAGTCTCAATCTTCTGATTACTTAACTGCACTCTCCATTTGGATTGGCGATTGAACCAAAATCTCTAACTATTTCATTTCTTCATTGTCAATGCTAAAGTCATTCTTCTGTAGTCATGATTTTTGTCTTCTTAATGTTCAGTTATTTTGCTGTTAGTACATAAATGAAAACCCAATATACATTTTAACAAATCATACCTGTGTTTTTATCCCATTCTTTCTATAAAAGCTGAAGGAAGTTACATATTTATGTATTTAGGTAAGTAACCTTCTTGAACAACTCATGTTATTCTCCAGGAAGTGATCACAAGCACAAAATAAAATACAACAATAAAACATAGCTGCTAACATCTAAACTTTGAAGACAGGAAGATAGAAGCCTATATAGCCAGATAAAAGTCAGAATAAAAGCAGATGATTGATATTACCAATCCTCAGGCTGTGGAAAAGCCATTCCAGATAAATGAGTCTTCACTAGCCACCCAAAAAACTGGCTATGTGATCCTTCTGAAGAACGGACTCACACAAAGAGAACACTACAATTTCACTGTTTGTATTCCGGAATTTGACTATCTAAAGTTCCAGCAATTTAAATCTGAAAACTATATTCCATAATGGCACAGGAAATGAGAGGTGAAGGATTGGAGGAGTTAAATGGAAGAGGAAAAAGTCAGTGCTATATTTTTTTTATGTCCAGGGATGGTCATGGTCTGGGGTGGAAAAGGAGGGCACTTTACTTCCAAATTTCAGGGTAAGGCACCTCCCCTTTACTGCTTGGGCCATAAGTCACCTATGTTATGTCAGGATTAATCTTTGCTGTTTAAATTCAAAGCAGTGAACAATCTGCTGTCATTACAGTATAGTAGATACTTAGTAATATGAATCTGTACCTCAAAATATTTTCTTTCTTTCTTGATAGAGTCCTGCCTAGGTTATTTATTTAACAAGCTTGTATATTAAATCAGTTCTTAGAGAAGTAAACAATGAGAACTTGATAAAATGAAAATAAATGACATAGGTGAGACAATATAAAAACATGAACAGTAATTGAAAGTGGAATGTTAAAGCACAGTGTTAGAAAAGTGTAGGAGAACAAAATGACCTGTGCCGGGGGCCAAAAGAGAGCAGCATGGGGACCAGGTTATGGTGTTTGGGCAAGAGAAGCCATAAACTAAACACTGGTACTGTAAAGAGTGTAGCCAGCCACCTCACCTAAGATGGTGGACACTCTGAGAAATGTTTCATGGGCTGCCCATAGTCACATAGGAAGATTAGTGTAGGAAATGGCATTTTTTTCAGGTACCTTTGTCTTGAGTTGGTTTGGGAACCTGAAAATTTCACTTTGTGTGAGATGGAACAGATATAAACATGCCTGCATGCATATGCACACATGCTCATGCATGTGTGCATATACACACATTTTCTCTTATCAAACACACACTATAAACACTACTTGCTTTTGGTTCTAACGCTGCCAAGTATCAGATACAGCTATATCCATCAGTGGCTAAGGTCACTCTAGTTGGTCTTTCCCCATACATCAAAGGCCCTTCAATGGCCCTGGTTTCAAGAATCCAATTGAACCTATCTGGCTAAAAAGCTCGTTTTTATTCTGCAGTAAATATGGACTGCTCATTTATTATCAGTATGGACTTTTTATTCTGCCAGTAATGACTAAGATATTTCCTGCATATTAGCGTCTGTGCATCTACAGTTGCTATCTTTAATTACTTATGCTCTGCTGTCATTTGAAATTCTTGAGATCTTTTTTAATGGCTGGCCAGACTCATTTGTTAACTGAGGAACTGATGCATGTTCACTAATTGGATGGTATACCATAAGTTCATTTGATAATCAATCAGCACTGAGACAGGAGAGAAATAGCTCTGTTTTTGTTTACGCCTCACAGTTCCTTGTAAGTCAACATCAAGAATGCTGTTGCTGATTAAAACACACAGGGTAACAACATGCAGACTTTGCCATTCAACTCTAAATGGATACAAGAGTTTCAAGTGATAAGGAGATCTCTATTAATGCAATTGCTAACCTTGTTCCATTGTCCCTTTTTGTTGTGGTGGTTGCCATGATTGTAACACAGTGTACTTGCACTGACCCTGGAAAGCTTCTGCCAATTAGAATAGACATTATTATCATAGTTTGGATAACTTTTTTTGTACTATACTGTAAATCTGTAACTCCTAGCTGGGATATTATGAGAGTTCCTACTCTAAAAAGTAACTTTTCCAAACTCAGTAGCCTTCTGTTGCCTAAATTCATGCAATACATTGACAGAAGTGCAACACGGCAATATGAAGACAACTCTACAATGCACTCAGTTCAGACTATAATTTTACATTTGACATGAAATATCACATAATTATTGCTACTTATTAGTGGCTGTTGTTTATTTATTTATTTTATTTGTTGTGTCAGACTCTTCGTGACCCCATGGACCAGAGCACGTCAGGCCACCCTGTCTTCTACTGCCCCCTGGAGTTTGGTCAAATTCACGTTGGTAGCTTTGATGACACTGTCTAGCCATCTCATCCTCTGTCGTCCCCTTCTCCTCTTGCCTTCACACTTTCCCAACATCAGGGTCTTTTCCAGGGAGCCTTCCCTTCTCATGAGATAGGCAGAGTATTGAAGCCTCAGCTTCAGGATATGTCCTTCCAGTGAAGCACTCAGGGTTGATATCCTTCAGAATGGATACATCTGTTCTCTTTGCAGTCCAGGGGATTCTGAAGAGTCTCCTCCAGCACCACAATTCAAAAGCATCAATTCTTCAGCAGTCAGCCTTCTTTATGGTCCAGCCCTCTCTTCCATACTTCGCTACTTGAAAACCATAGCTTTGACTATGCGAACCTTTTTCGGCAAGGTGATGTCTCTTCATTTTAAGATGCTGTCTAGGTTTTTCATCACTTTCCTCCCAAGAAGCAGGTGTCTTTTAATTTTGTGGGTTCTCACACCATCTGCAGTGATCATGGAGCCCAAGAAAGTAAAATCTATCACTGCCTCCATATCTTCCCCTTCTATTTGCCAGGAGGTGATGGGACCAGTGGCCATGATCTTAGTTTTTTTTATCTTGAGCTTCAGCCCATTTTTGCGCTCTCCTCTTTCACCCTCATTAAGAGGTTTTTAATTCCCCACACTTCCAGTGTGGTATCATCTGCATATCTGAGGTTATTGATATTTCTTCTGGCAATCTTAATTCCAGTTTGGGATTCATCAAGTCCATCCTTTTGCATGATGCATTCTGCAAGTAAGTTAAATAAGCGTGTGTTTAGTCGTTTAGTCGTGTCCGACTCTTCGTGACCCCATGGACCAGAGCACGCCAGGCCCTCCTGTCTTCTACTGCCTCCCGGAGTTGTGTTAATTTCATGTTGGTTGCTTCGCAGACACTGTCCAGCCATCTCATCCTCGGTCGTCCCCTTCTCCTCTTGCCGTCACACCTTCCTAACATCAGGGTTTTTTCCAAGGACTCTTTTCTTCTCATGAGATGGCCAAAGTACTGGAGCCTCAGCTTCAGGATCTGTCCTTCCAGTGAGCACTCAGGGTTGATTTCCTTTAGAACTGATAGGTTTGTTCTCCTTGCAGTCCAGGGGATTCTCAAGAGCCTCCTCCAGCACCACAATTCAAAGGCATCAATTCTTCGGTGGTCTGCTTTCTTTATGGTCCAGCTCTCACTTCCATACATCACGACAGGAAAAACCATAGCTTTGACTATTCGGACTTTTGTTGGCAAGGTAATGTCTCTGTTTTTCAAGATGCTGTCAAGATTTGTCATCGCTTTCCTCCCAAGAAGAAGGCGTCTTTTAATTTCGGGGCTGCTGTCTCCATCTGCAGTGATCATGGAGCCCAGGAAAATAAAATTTGACACTGCCTCCATATCTTCCCCTTCTATTTCCCAGGAGGTGATGGGACCAGTGGCCATGATCTTAGTTTTTTTGATGTTGAGTTTCAGACCGTTTTTTGCACTCACCTCTTTCACTCTCATTACAAGGTTCTTCAATTCCTCCTCACTTTCTGCCATCAGAGTGGTATCATCTGCATATCGGAGGTTGTTGATATTTCTTCCGGCAATCTTAATTCCGGCTTGGGCTTCTTCCAGTCCAGCCTTCCGCATGATGTATTCTGCATACAAGTTAAATAAGCTGGGGGACAATATACAGCCTTGCCGTACTCCTTTCCCAATTTTGAACCACTCAGTTGTTCCATGACCAGTTCTGACTGTTGCTTCCTGTCCCACATATAGGTTTCTCAGGAGACAGATAAAGTGGTCAGGCACTCCCATTTCTTTAAGAACTTGCCATAGTTTGCTGTGGTCCACACAGTCAAAGGCTTTCGCATAGTCAATGAAGCAGAAGTAGATATTTTTCTGGAACTCTCTGGCTTTCTCCATAATCCAGCGCAAATTAGCAATTTGGTCTCGAGTTCCTCTGCCTCTTTGGAATCCAGCTTGTACTTCTGGGAGTTCTCGGTCCACATACTGCTGAAGTCTACCTTGGAGGATTTTGAGCATAACCTTGCTAGCGTGTGAAATGAGTGCAATTGTGCGGTAGTTGGAGCATTCTTTGGCACAGCCTTTCTTTGGGATTGGGATGTAGACTGATCTTTTCCAATCCTCTGGCCACTGTTGAGTTTTCCAAACTTGCTGGCATATTGAATGTAGCACCTTAACAGCATCATCTTTCAAGATTTTAAATAGTTCAATTGGAATGCCATCACCTCCACTGGCCTTGTTGTTAGCCAGGCTTTCTAAGGCCCACTTGACTTCGCTCTCCAGGATGTCTGGCTCAAGGTCAGCAACTACATTGTCTGGGTTGTCCGGGATATCCAAATCTTTCTGATATAATTCCTCTGTGTATTCTTGCCACCTCTTCTTGACGTCTTCTGCTTCTGTTAGGTCCCTCCCATTTTTGTCTTTTATCATGTTCATCTTTGCGCAAAATGTTCCTCTAGTATCTCCAATTTTCCTGAACAGATCTCTGGTCTTTCCTTTTCTGTTATCTTCCTCTATTTCTTTGCACTGTTCATTTAAGAAGGCCCTCTTGTCTCTCCTTGCTATTCTTTGGAAGACTGCATTCAATTTTCTGTAACTTTCCCTATCTCCCTTGCATTTTGCTTCCCTTCTCCTCTCTGCTATTTCTAAGGCCTCGTTGGACAGCCACTTTGCTTTCTTGCATTTCCTTTTCTTTGGGATGGTTTTCGTTGCTGCCTCCTGGACAATGTTACGAGCCTCTATCCAAAGTTCTTCAGGCACTCTGTCCACCAAATCTAGTTCCTTAAATCTGTTCTTTACTTCCACTGTGTATTCATAAGGGATTTGGTTTAGATTATACCTGAGTCGCCCAGTGATTTCTTCTACTCTCTTCAGTCTAAGCTTGAATTTTGCTATGAGAAGCTGATGATCAGAGCCGCAGTCAGCTCCAGGTCTTGTTTTTGCTGACTGTATAGAGCTTCTCCATCTTTGGCTGCAGAGAATATAATCAATCTGATTTCGATATTGCCCATCTGGTGATTTCCATGTATAGAGTTGCCTCTTGTGTTGTTGGAAAAGAGTGTTTGTGATGACCAGCTTATTCTCTTGACAAAACTCTATTAGCCTTTGTCCTGCTTCGTTCTGAACTCCAAGGCCAAACTTCCCTGTTGTTCCTTTTATCTCTTGGCTCCCTACTTTAGCATTCCAGTCCCCTAGAATGAGAAGAACATCTTTCTTTGGTGTCAGTTCTAGAAGGTGTTGTAAATCTTCATAGAATTGTTCAATTTCAGTCTCCTCAGCAATGCTGGTTGGTGCATAAACTTGGATTATTGTGATGTTGAATGGTCTGCCTTGGATTCGTATTGACATCATTCTATCATTTTTGAGATTGTATCCCATTACAGCTTTTCCCACTCTTTTGTTGACTATAAGGGCTACTCCATTCCTTCTAAGGGATTCTTGCCCACAGTAGTAGATATGATAATCATCTGAGCTGAATTCGCCCATTCCTGTCCATTTTAGTTCACTGATGCCCAGGATGTCGATGTTTATTCTTGCCATCTCCTGTTTGACCACCTCCAGCTTCCCAAGGTTCATAGATCTTACATTCCAGGTTCCTATGCAGTATTTTTCTTTACAGCATTGGACTTTCCTTTCACTTCCAGGCACGTCCACAGCTGAGCGTCCTTTCGGCTTTGGCCCAACCACTTCATTAGCTCTGGAGCTACTTGTACTTGTCCTCCACTCTTCCTCAGTAGCATGTTGGACGCCTTCCGACCTGAGGGGCCCATCTTCCAGCGTCATATCTTTTAGCCTTTTGTTTCTGATCATGGGGCGTTCTTGGCAAAGATACTGGAGTGGCTTGCCATTTCCTACTCCAGGTGGATTGCGTTTAGTCGGAACTCTCCACTATGTCCTGTCCGTCTTGGGTGTCCCTGCACGGCATAGCCCATAGCTTCTCTGAGTTACTCAAGCCCCTTCGCCACGACAAGGCAGCAATCCATGAAGGAGAAGTTAAATAAGCAGAGAGACAATATACAGCCTTGTCGTACTCCTTTCCCAAATTTGAACGAAACAGTTGTTCTATATCCAGTTCTAACTGTTGCTTCCTGTCCCATGTATAGGTTTTTCAGGAGATAGATAAGGTGGCCAGGCACTCCCATTTCTTTAAGAACTAGCCATAGTTTGCTGTGGTCCACACACTCAAAGGCTTTTGCTTAGTCAGTGAAGCAGAAGTAGATGTTTTTCTGGAACTCTCTGGCTTTCTCCATAATCCAGCGCATGTTAGCAATTTGGTCTCTAGTTCCTCTGTCCCTTTGAAATCCAGCTTGTACTTCTGGGAGTTCTCGGTCTACATACTGCTGAAGCCTGCCTTGTAGGATTTTGAGCATAACCATGCTAGTGTGTGAAATGAGTGCAATTATATGGTAGTTGGAGCATTCTTTGGTGCTGCCCTTCTTTGGAATTGGAATGTATATTGATATTTTGAAATCCTCTGGCTACTGCCGAGTTTTCTTGCTGGCATATTAAGTGTAGCACCTTAACAGCGTCATCTTTTAAGATTTTAAATAGTTCAGCTGGAATGCCATCACCTCCACTGGCCTTGTTGTTAGCCATGCTTTCTAAGGCCCACTTGACTTCAGTCTCCAGGATGTCTGGCTCAAGGTCAGCAGCCACACTATCTGGGTTGTCCAGGACATCCAGATCTTTCTGGTATAATTTTTCTGTGTATTCTTGGCACTTCTTCTTGATGTCTTCTGCTTCTGTGAGGTCCCTACCATTTTTGTCCTTTGTCATATCCATCTTTGCAAAAAATGTTCCTTTAATATCTCCAATTTTCTTGAACAGATCTCTGGTTTTTCCTTTTCTGTTATTTTCCTCTATTTCTTTGACTCTTTATTTAAAAAGGTCCTCTCGTCTCTCCTTGCTATTCTTTGGAAGTCAGCATTCAATTTTCTGTAACTTTCCCTATCTCCCTTGCATTTTGTTTCCCTTCTCTTCTCTGCTATTTGTAAGGCCTCGTTGGACAGCCACTTTGTTTTCTTGCATTTCCTTTTCTTTGGGATGGTTTTTGTTGCTGCCTCCTGTACAATGTTACGAGCCTCCATCCATAGTTCTTCAGGTACTCTGTCCACCAAATCTAGTTCCTTAAATCTGTTCTTCACTTCCATTGTGTATTCATAAGGGATTTTGTTTAGATTATACCTGAGTCGCCCAGTGATTTTTTCCCCTACTTTCTTCAGTTTAAGCTTGAATTTTGCTATAAGAAGCTGATGATCTGAGCCACGATCAGCTCCAGGTCTTGTTTTTGCTGACTGTATAGAGCTTCTCCATCTTTGGCTGCAGGGAACATAATCTGATTTAGGTATCGCTCATCTAGTGATGTCCATGTTTAGAGTCGCCTCTTGTGTTGTAAAAAAGAATTTGTGATGACCAGCTTGTTCTCTTGACAAAACTCTATTAACCTTTGCCTGCTTCATTTTGAACTCCAAGGCCAAACTTACCTGTTGTTCCTTTTGTCTCTTGACTCCCTACTTCAGCATTCCAGTCCCCTATAATGAGAAGAACGTGTTTCTTTGGTGTCAGTTCTAGGAGGTGTTATAAACCTTTATAGAATCAGTCAATTTCAGCCTCTTTAGCATTGGTGGTTGGTGCACAAACTTGGATTAATGTGATGTTGAAAGATCTGCCTTGGATTCATATTGAAATTATCCTATCATTTTTGAGATTGTATCCCGGTAAACCTTTTCCTACTCTTTTGTTTTCTATTTCTTCTACAGGATTCTTGCCCACAATAGTAGATATGATAATTGTCTGAATTGAATTCGCCCATTCCCGTCCATTTTAGTTCACTGATGCCCAGGCTCAGGATGTCAATGTTTATTCTTGCCATCTCCTGTTTGACAACATCCAGCTTACCAAGGTTCATAGATCTTACATTCCAGGTTCCTATGCAGTATTTTTCTTTGCAGCATCAGACTTTCCTTTCACTTCGAAGCATGTCCGCAGCTGAGCATCCTTTCGGCTTTGGCCCAACCACTTCATTAGCTCTGGAGCTACTTGTACTTGTCCTCCACTCTTTCTCAATAGCATGTTGGATGCCTTCCAACCTGAAGGGGTCATCTTCCAGCATCATATCTTTTAGCCTTTTCTTTCTGTCCATGGAGTTTTCTTGGCAAAGATGCTGGAGTGGCTTGCCAGTTCCTGCTCCAGGTGGATCGTGTTTAGTCAGAACTTTCCACTATGACCTGTCAGTCTTGGGTGTCCCTGCACGGCATAGCCCATAGCTTCTCTGAATTACTGAAGCATCAGTCTGTGAAGGGGAATTGCTGCATTCTCAATAGTGGACACTAATTTTTTTAAACTATAGTTTCCATCTCCACAAAGCTTCTATGCACATTAAAGGAGATGTGGATATTCTTTCTTTTTTCTGTTTCTTAAAATTGTTCAGACTACTGTTTTTCTTTAATTTCCTTCGTTTTAGATGTTTTGATGTAGTTTTCTGTATTTTATATCACCTTTATTTTTCCATTTTTACCTCTCTTCAATTAAATCTAATACTCTGTCTTCCACTTTCTCCATTCATATTTTTACTATTGAGTTGCTGTAGGTAGCAGCTACTAATGTTTCTCTCATTTGGGAGCAGATGTGATCTCTGAGTGTTTGGATGTGAGATAGATCTTGTTGATGCCTTCATGAATCCCTTTGTGAACAGAAAGTCATATAATTGGATCACCTACCTTTAATTTCTGTATATTTTATGCTTTGGGGGGGCTATATTTTTAATATACACACAATGAACTACAGACACAACAGGAGTATGGGCTTTGTGGCACAGTGGTTAAACTGCTGTACTGCAGCCAAAACTGTGCTCACAACCCGGGATTCAATCCCAGGTAGCCGGCTCAAGGTTGACTCAGCATTCTATCCTTCCGAGGTTGGTAAAATGATGACCCAGCTTGCTGGGGGGGGGCAATGTGTAGCCTGCATAATTAACTTGTAAACCACCCAGAGAGTGCTTGAAGTGCTATGGGGCGGTATATAAGCAACACACTTAGCTTTTTTGCTTTGAGTATGAGTGAAGTTTATGACTGATTGAGGCATGGACTTGTTGTTTTAGTAATAGTAGTAGTAGTAGTAGTAGTAGTAGTAGTAGTAGTAGTAGTAGTAGTAGTAGTAGTAGTAGTAGTAGTAATATAACCACATTCCAGTACCACTGGTTAATTAGAATTTAATATGTTGATTCCTTATTGTGCTCTTTTTAGTGCCCTGTTGTATGAATTTCCATTCATATAGTCTTCTTGGTAGTACAGTGGTGCCTCGCATTAAGACATTAATTCGTTCCAGCGAAATCGCTGTAGAACGAAAACGTCGTAAAGCGTTTTTTAAAAGCCCATAGAAATGCATTAAAACCCGGTTAATGCGTTCCTATGGGCTGGAAACTCACCGTCCAGCGAAGATCCTCCATAGCGTGGCCATTTTCACTGCCTGTGCAGCGAGGAATCCGTCCCAGAAAACAACGGGTGGCCATTTTGTTTACCCGGTGGCCATTTTGAAATCTGTTAAAAAATCTGTTAAAAAATCATCGCTTTGCGAGAATCGGTTCCCGAAGCAGGAAACCGATCATCGCAAAGCAAAATTCCCCCATAGGGAACACCGTTGTGCGATCGCAAAAACATTGACGTCAAGCGGTTTTGTCGTTAAACGGAGCGCCCGTCTTGCGAGGCACCACTGTAATTCGAATGTGGAGTTGGTGACTACAATTTCTTCTTTGCAGATTGTATTATTCATCCTCTGTGTCTATTTGATGTCCCTACTCTGTGTTTTCCATCAACATTCTCTGAAGTCTCTTTTCATTAACATAGCATTTAAAATCTCCCATTAAGAAATTTAGGAGGGGAGTGTTGGGTATTTTGTATGATTTACAACATCCTTGAATTTTTTATTGAATTTTTCTGCATTTTCTTTCATGTTTATCAGCAGTTGGGGCTGAATGCTGATGTCTGCGGTATTTCCCTTTAGTCGTATAAATGTTGCCCCATGTAATGACATTTGTCAGGTGTTATTTATTTCTTGCTTTTGGGTTGCTGTTGGTAACATCTACTAACATCTCTACCAGCTAAGAACAGGTACAATCTCTGAGTTATCTGAATGTAAGATCTGGCTAATGCCTTCCTCAGCTCCTTTCTGAATAAGACATGCAACTGAATCCTCTAGGTATCAATTTCTATACATTATATGATATGCAGTAATTACCGCAGCTCCAAAACCATGTTGTGTGCCGTTATTTTCTAAGAGAAAATCTGTGCGCCAAATGTACTTTGCTGGATCCTCACCAATAAACTACACTTACTCTGAGTATCTGAATATTCATCAATTTCCTTTCTTTTCATGTCTAGTTTAACTGTATGATATTAATGAAATACATAGTCCTATGTGTCGTAGTCAATAATGTCCTATTCAGGCCATAAGGAAACACACACAGAGACAAAAAGTGAAAGAAATCTAGGACTTTGTAATAAAACATGGCTTCATCTTCTATGTTTTGAAGCCATAGAGGGGAAAGCTTTTTAAACACTCTTCATAGCGAACATTCCTTTGCATAGAACTTGTTCATAATAGATTGCCAAGGTAAATTTCTTTCACAGAGTAATACAATTACTCTGCCAGGTAGAAAACAGAAGTGATTGTGTGAGGAAAGGTAAGTCAGTTTTCCTTTCAAAAATTGTGACGAAGGGGAAGAATTATTTTAAAAATATTTGAAGTACAGTAAAATGTTTCTAAATGGAAAGGTAAAAGAAAAGAATTTACCTCAGCAATCTTTCTTGTACTGTCTGCTGTAATAAATACTTAAGCAGCACTTGAATGCAAAATAATAAGCAACAATGCACCGTCTAACAGAGTGCATTTTTAATGCTACCGTACGTTTTTGAGGGATTTGATTTCAAGCACACGTGTTGGATATGTAGATGCTGGATTAATTTATCTTTATTTTGATGCCAGTTTTTGAAACAAACAAAACTACTAACTGAACTATATCTTATTGTTGCTTCTAAACCAGACTGAAAGCTAAATTCAGATAATTCAGATAAACTTTTTAATCCTAAAACTGCTTAATTGCTCTTCTAAATAAAAGAAAGAAAATGTGAAGTTGTATATTTCAATAATTATTCTTGCTAATATATTTTTAAAAGAAGCAGCACATTTAAGTGTTAGTCTTTTGTGAAGACAATGTATTAATGTGAGCAGAAGTTTAAATAATTTATTCTTGGTGTTAATTCCATACACTGCTTATTTTTCTCCTTGGCATTGGAAGGTGTAGTTTTCTTGAGAAGTCACCCTGCACTATAGAACTGTTAAAAGTCCATCACTTTTAATTAACCAAAGTATATTGGCCTCTGTTTGACTTATGAACATCCCCATTTGTCATACACTTTGTTCTCAGGCTAAAAAGAAAATTAGCATTTTGTCTTACTAGGAAAATATTACTCCTTGAAAAATATACTTAACTCAATCTACCCCAAGGGTGGGAAACGGGTGAACTTCTGCTTATGTACCAGAAACAGTGACAGCCATGTAACTGATAACTAAGGGGAAGTCAGAGACATGCCCACAGGATGTGGCACTGGATTTGATGTGGTATCATTCCCTACCAGCTCTGAGACAAATAATGGCCCCTTGCCCTTTCTGCTTGGCACTGAAACACATTTGTTTCAAAATGCTTCCTTTTAACATAAAGCTTATCTGCGTTGTATTTGGGGAAAAAAGAGGCTGCTTGTGTAAATTATTTGACCAGCTTTATTGTTGTCACCTACCCTTTTCCATTTATCTGCTGCAGAAGAAAAATAGGATCGACCTCCCCATGTACATTCAACATTGAATAGGCTTGGCTCTGAGAAATGTATAGTATTTTCAGACTTTAAAAAAAAGCTATTAATGAGGCCAGGTAGAATAATTTCCCCCCTTGAACTCTGGCACTGTTCCTCTCAATGACTCCTCCAGTTAAAATGAAATGAAGTCAGCAAAGTTTGGGCAAGATTCCCACCCCCATTCTCCTGTTCTTATTTTCAGTATTTGGTCCTGCCCGAGTAACATTAAACCACTGGCACTAAGTAGTATTCAGTAATGCTTGAAGAGGCAAACCTTTGTGTTCTTGGCACCAGACCTGCTGGCTAATGTTGAAGAAATCCACATGACCTCTTCAACCAATCAAAGCAGACAGGGTATCAAGGAACACTAAAATTACAAGCTGTAAATATCATATGTGTGATCTCATGGAGCTGTCCCTCAGATATTCCCTGCATACTGGGCTGTGCCTTCTATAGGAACTGTTCCAAGTAACATTTCATTGGGCTGGTCAGTAAGAAACCAAGCCACACCTCTTCAGTTCGGCCAATGATATCCTTTTCGTCAGCTGTTTGGAGTTTCTCCCCGGTCTGCAGCATCTGTCATTTTCCACCGTCTGGGACACTCTTTGTCTGAGCCAAATTATGATTTTATTGGTGTCTGCAACATTTAAGAGCTGAACATCTTAAAGATAAGATGAGAAAAGAACAATAAGTATCCTCCACCACTACACATAGTGAGTAGTCAGCAGTTAGTGCTTAATAGCATATTTTGTGAAGGTACACGAGTTAGGGCGTACATGGTGAAAAATAAAAGATGAGAATATGCAATTTCTTATATATCTGTATGTCTAAGCTTAAAATACTCAAGTGAGTTGTTGGGGATGGAACACCTGGCTCTGATTTGAACACAGAAGGTGAGCCTCTATAACTAGCTATTCTGGTTCCAAATCTCCAGGTAAAAGCATACACAGACACACACACACAGAAAGAAAATAAATATATATATTAATGCCTACTAGCACATGGTGCTAGTAAGCACCACGTAATTCAGACGATCTACCTGATTTTAAATAGGAACCCCAAGAACAACCCATGAAAGCTTGGTGCAAAAAAAAAAAAAAAAAAAAAAACACCACCCCTTCCTTCTTCCAAGAATTATATCTAACTTTAGAGGCATTCTTTTAGTATGTTTATCCAGCAGTTTATTGGTGGTGAGGGAGAATGGCAGATTAGGAGAAATACAGCATGTCTGAAGTTATGCTTGCATGCCCCAAACCCACAATTGGATAAGGTAAGGAGACAGCATATCACAATTGTGGGAGGAAATAGGGATTCATGAGTAATAGATACCTGTAATACTTATGATACTACTTATGACACTGCGTACTTAATATGTAAGTACATTATTTAAGACATTATTTAAGAAATTACTTTATGTCTCAGCAGTGGTATGTGACACCATTGGTTTAGGCCAGGTTCAGGTGTTATGCTGAACACAGTATGTCAGTATGTACAAAGGGCATGGAGTTGCACACACTGGGCCAAACCCCTGGGTTCCTGCTTCCTTGTGTACTTGATCTTCACCCTGCATTGAATATGGAGATGTGGAATTAGATTTTATTCACTTCAGTTCAGAAGCTTCTGCATTATAGAGGGCTGTTATTTATCAGGGTTCTAGAGGGGCAGATCTAGCTTAGAGTAATTATTTATGCAGGGTCTGTGGATGGGGGAAACAATGGAGTGCTAAGAAATGAGGAAAGTTCTGCCTGCAATTAAATGAAAATAAGTAGAAATCCACTTCAGAACATCTTCTGCAATATAAGCATGTCAGGGTGAGGCTGTGTATGTGTTAGCATTTCTGAAGTAGGGCCATACCTAAACTGTGCATCTTAAATGCAGCATTATAGCATGTTTGAACATAATAGATGGACAAATCCTTGTTCCTCCTACAGTCTTCCTTCCTTCCTTTTGCTAATTGTCAAAACAACTGGGAGTCAGAATGAATCTCCTGTAGATCACCGAGATATCTACCCATAGAATATGGTTTACTTTCTGCTCACCCTGATTTAGTACTCATAATCTTACAATTTTAGATTTATAATATGCCAGTAACTGGCTGCCACCTAGTACAAGCTCTAAGTCGTTTTCAGAAATGATATTGTATGTTTTGTGTATATACTACCTCCTGGGTGTGGATTTATTTCCATTTTCAATCTGCCGTGGATTTATTTTCATTTGTGCTTGTATAAAGCTTATATTTTATACATGAAAAGCAAAACAAACCCCCTCCACCTCACTTTCCCCAAATATCGGAAATAGAAAATTTCAAAGGCTTCACTTCAGTTGCTATAAGCATAAAATACTTTCAATATATAAGGAAGAGGTTAGGAAAACTGAACTTGCTTTTTAAGAAATGCATGACTATCTTGATATTCATTTTTTTTCCTTTTTCCTTCATAGTCAGACTCAGTATTTAATCTGCAGTCAGTGACTCATGTTGGGCCACATGAAAAATTGCCACATGAAGAAAAGCCTCATTCATACCTCCTCAAACATAATTTTAAAGCCTCATGTTATTGCACCAAGTGTCATGAGTGTTCACCAATGTCTCATAAGCTTTTTTTTTCAGTTTAAACCTCAAGCAAAACTTGGAGGAATAAGCAGGGTGTCTCCCCAGGTAACCTGTCCTCTGTTTGTAAGCAGTTACAAGCCAGATTGGGTATTCCAGTTGCTGCTCAGTCAAGTGTCATCTATGAAATGACTGGCCTGGTAGCCATGGGAGTGGAGTGGTATTATGGTATCTTGCCACTTAGCAGTAGGTTTTAGTGCTTGCCCCTACTTGGCTCATTTGAAGGTCAAGGAGCAAGCTTGTGGATTATTTAAGAGGTGAATTATGAACCCAAAGAATCAGTCATGTTCCAGGTTTGACCTAGAACAGTGGTTCCCAACCATGGGTAACCCAGGTGTTCTTAGACTGCAAAGCTTTCACCCAATTCTGGGAATTTTGGTTCAAGAACACTTTGGTTACTCAAGGTTGTGAACCACTGGCTTAGGGTAATGCCTCACATAGCACCTGTGGTTAAGTAAGTGCAGTGCTGAGCCATAGAGAATCTGAAACCTGAAGTCTTGAGTAGGGCAGGTATTTCAAGGTAACAACTGGAATATGAATACTTATGTATCAGTTCAAGCTAATACTTCACGTGTATTTCAGCTGTGTTCCCTCAATGGTAAAAAAAACATCCGCTTGTCATAGCGTGTACTTCTGATATACTCATTTTGTATTTTGTGTTATAATTAGTCACTGAAAGGTAAAGATGGCCTTATTTTGTATGCCCGCATGCTGAAGCATACATCTCTAAGAAGCTCTCTTTGCTGAATTAAAAAAAAAACATGTTAATCACAGAGAATACTGCAGCTAGCTTGAGTGGATAACGTGCTGGGGCATTTAGGCCACTGTGGTTTCAGAGAGCCCCCCCCCCCCCCCGCTTCTGAGACTGCCAATTCCCCACATCCCAAAAATTTATTTTAAGAAAAGATGGAAGGAAAGTGAAGGGAGAAATGACTTAAGATGTGACTTGTCTTCCTTTCGGGGACATGGGGGCAATTTTACCGTGATTTGAGTATCTCAGCCTCCCTAGAGCCCCCACGTTTCTGAATTTTTTTTCTTAGTTCCCCTACCACTGGAAATGCTTGCTTCTGGTCTGTGGATATACTTTGCCTGCTGTGTTTTGTAGTTTTCATCTACTGACCCAGCCCAAATTATATACAAAGTTTTTCTTGTCTTGCTATAACTAATTACCTCAGACGTTCTTTTCAAGTGTTTGAAAGTGTTTTCAAGTTCCTGAACTAAATAGTTGCAACACCTATAAGGTCAAAGATGAACCTGGACAATATTTATTACCATTTAAAAGAAGCATAACCTTCTGAAGGCTTCTAGAAGTGTAATTGTTTCCCCCCCAAGCAATGAGGATGCTGTGAGGCGCCCTGTGGCTTCACAGAAGGTCTTGATGGGTGACATGTAAACCATGGACCACACAATTCCCTTTCCTGCTTTACAAATACGCTACCTGGAGGATAGTACCATGATTCCATGCCTACTGTCTCCAAATATGGTTTACGGTAAATGTATGTTTAGCTACCAACTCCCATGGGCCAAATGGGTGACGCATAAGATAACGTCAGGTCCACTTTTGATTTCTGGTTTGAAGATGTTTTTCTTTATGTGTGTATCATAATAATATTCCAAAAACATTAATGTGGCATTTGCCACACCCCAAATATTTTCCATTTTTAAAAGATCCAGAAATCTGGCCATAAGTATGAATTGAAGTACGCAAGTCTGGCATGACTTGAGTATGGGAGTTTGTGTACTGAATTTGGCACATACAAATGTTGAGTATGGTGGAATTTTATCTCTTAGATAACAGGAAATGAGTAAAATTTTTGGTCATAGATCCTTCTTTCACTTTTTCCTTTCTGTCTTCATACTTTCCTTCCTTAATCTGTATCAGTGAAGCAGAATGCTAATGAAGAATTATATCATATTCACATCCTATTCCTAAACTATATTTTAGATGATGGTGGTGATGCTGATGACGATGGCTATTACTATTTGGGAATGATATTTTCTTTTATTTTTTCCTTGTAGTCCATTCACTAAGTTGGGTAAAGCACTGTATTTGTAATATAATACTTTAGGCTGGCTGCCCCTGTTCCCATCAACATGTTTCTTTGGTGGTGCTGAACTACGTCGAGATAGTTGAGATGTTTTAGCAACATCTCATCTCTAATTAAAATACTTGTTATGAAGAGTCCTTAAGTATAGCCGCTTAATGAAGTTAAAAATGCATTTGGATGCAGGCTGTGAATCTTCAATTGCTGGAGTGACTCTCTGGGGAGAATTGTGCAGTCAGGAGACATTTTGAATTGCTAACTGTACATCCTACATTATTCCTATTATTTCTTTAATTTCTTGCATTCAAAAAATTCTTGTCAGCTGGAATAAATTCCTTTCCTCCCATGCTGTCTCCTCTCTGCTTTCTTGCATGAATTGGGCTGTGACACGTGCCTAGCAAACAAGCTTCTTGGAAATCTGAAAGTCTCTGAATACCTTATCTGATTAAAGGGATGCTTGTGTCTTTAATACTCATCTGCAGTTCCACCTTTGACCCTATCAGTTATAACACAGAGGAACTGAGAGTCAGCAAAGTTCAGATTCAACTTAGATAACCTGAAATGTTTAATTCTTTTTAGGTAATGAGAGAATGGTTACAGCGTTGTTTTTTTTATTTGAGCAAATACCTTTTGTCCAATTTGTTAATTGAGTTGAATAAATGTTCTGAGAATGGTCAGAATGAAATGCATATATCACTATGTATTTGACTATAGAAATGAACATGATGCCCTATTTATTTATATGTATGGGTCTCAATTCTGGGAGAAAGCAGCATATAAATATTATCTATATAACAATTATATATATTATATATCATAATTATATATGTTATGTTTATATATTATTTATCTTAAATTATCTTAAATAATTTATCTTAGAACAGCAAAAAACAGCACATTAGCTAAGATTTTTTAATTGGAGGCTGTTAGCTGCTGGGGATCTACAAGGTCTTTGCTTGCCACCAGAAGGAGAGCTGTAGGATTTTGGAGCTTGAAAGACTTCTATAGCCTGGGCATGGCCACCAAGAAGGCCTTGTTTCAAGAACCCCATTGGAGAGGCATCTGAAGATGATGGAACTATTAGAAGGACATCTTCCACAGATCTTACAGCCTGAGTGGTTTTGAAAGGGAAGATATGGTCTTTCTGATAATCTGAAGCCAGTTTTCATGGTGACACACAGTCAAATACAAATTAAATTTATGAAAGAAAGGTGATAACAGTGGCATAATTAAATTAGACAAATCACCCCCAACTCCACTTAGTATCCAGCACCACCTTCTCATCCCCAATATTGAATGAAAGAAAAGGGTGGTCTGATGCACTATACCAGGGCTAGGCAATATAAACACACAGACACCCATCCATTCACTGCAATACCTGCTATCCTTCTGCACTGTGGTGGCAAGATGTGTTAAAGGAATACCTTAGTTTTAAGCCCCAAAGCTTCCCAGTGTATTACTCTTCTTGAAAACAAAATGTAGGTTTCTTTTCCAATTAAGCGTTCAGGGGATGCTGTGGGAAGGTGGATTCGGCCTGTTCATCAATTTGTCCTGATAAAATGGCAGATCAACATGTTTTGAGCTGTTTCAAAAGGGCACTTTTGGTGCAGCCCTGATTGATCTATGGGTGTATGTGCATGTACATAGTGTGCTGAACTTTAATATTTCTTGAACACTCAAGAGACAATCAGTATATTTTGCCAATATACCTAAGGGGTCTTAGCTCACATTTTAAAATGGAATGAACTTTGAAATGCAGTTTCACGTAGTTTGAATGGAAGGGTATCTATTATATTGTTCTGAGACTGTCCTTTTAAATCAAACCAACCATGATTTTTTATCCTACAGTAGCCAAATCTTGTGATGATTTTGATAAATACTATTTTATATCTTTTATGCACAGACATTTTCTCTTTTGCAAACGCACTACACCTACAGAAGTGTAGATTAGGCTGAAATTAGTTTTGTTTGGAAAATCAAGAAACCAGTATAGCATACTGGATAGAGAGTTGGGCTGGGACTCAGGAAACTGGAGTTCAAGAGACTGCTTGACCATAGATGCTCATGAGGGAAGTGCTAATGGCAAAACAGTCCCTTAAATATTTTATGTGACTTGGAAATCCAGTTAGGTTGCTGTAAGTCAGAACTGATGGACAGCGCATAAGACAAACTGGTTTGTTAAGACGTATGTAGTTTATACACAAATCTGCCTGCAATTCTTTTTCCCCTCCTCCTTTTTTTTAAACAAAGGTGTAATGTTAGAAGCAGCCATTATTTAATGCCCAGTGGATATAAATAATAAAAGGAAGAGATTTGCCTTTGGAAAACTGCTTCAAATTTCTAAAAATAAGTGAGACTCGCATGCACACAGAGGGAAGAGGAGGGAAGAGAATTGAACTAATATGGAGAGGGGGGAAAAGATAAGCTTTCCTAGTAACATATGGCTAACTCTAAAAGTATATCTAATGTACATAGTAATGCAAATGGACTCTTGCTGTGATGGAATCATAGCAATAAGAGTTCAATACTAAAGTGTTCGGGTTGCACCTGAGCTGGCTGGAGCCTGCCAGCCTCTGCAGGCCTACTGAGAGCATCTGTCTTGCCACCACCTTGCTCCCGCTGTGTCCTCCACAGGCTCTCAGATTCTTCCGACTAGGAGCATAAATCATCCACCTGTCAGGAGATCTTGCTGCTTGGATTATGCAATGCCTGCCTTCATTTGGAGATGGTGTGAGCAGAAGATTGCTGCAAATGGTTTGCATTCATTGTAATGCCCTTCCAGCATTTCCCTAGCTTTAATGAGGAATCAGAATGGTGATGACTTTCTGAGACAATGGAAACCTCAGCCAGGCTTGCTTTGTCTGTTGGTGTAGCCTACTTCAGAGGTCTTTCTTTTTCCTTTCTTGTCCTCCTTCCTTTTATGCAAAGACATGAATAGTTGAAGATTCAGAATAAAGAATAAGTATTGCATGAAGGCAGCTGTTCACAGTGTTGTGCACTGGCTGGTTATGTTGCCTTCCTCAAGATAATCAATGATTTTTCCCTTAAATGTTGATTATCCATTCATCCTGCCTTTGGAACAGTGGAATTGCAAGTTTCTTGTTTTCACTTACGCTTTGTTTAAAATACCATATTTGCAATTCCTTTTCATAAGGACATATTGCTGGCAAATAGAGAGTATGATCTCTGTCTAAACTTCTGCAGATGTTGTAATAGGCACATGATGCTTCTGTGATGCACAAGATTTCTGTATTTCCGCGAGGTTTAGGAACAGATCTGTGTCCCTGTAGACCTACAGTATAGTAAATACAGAAACAATTTTTCTCCCTTAGGGTATGGGTGGTTTATGTGATCAGTCTCTGTGGAGTAGTGCTTCCTTCTTGAACAGAGAAAATCTCAGGTTGCAGGTAGCATCAGGGGATTAAGAAAGCTTTTGCCTGAAGCAATGTAGATCTGCTGTCACTGACATTAAATAGTGCTAGCCTTGACAATCCAGATCTTGACCAATAAAACTGCTTGGTATAAAGTAACTTACTAGGCTGGACAGAAATAAATGTGTAGCCTTTAGGACTTTGGGAAGCATCAGTCGCCAGTTGCATGTCTTGTCATGGGTTTGGAAATCCTGATGGTAGAATGTGGTTTCAAAAGTAGATATTACTTGAAAGAGATATAGCAGTTTGCTTTGGTTGTGTCACACTAATTAGGAAAGAAAAATATTGGTTGTGGCTTGTAGCCATATATTTGGATTTCTATATAGGCTGTTGCTCTGGGTCTTAACATGTACAACTTCAGATAAATAAAAATTAAAATCTATACACATAATCTTTTCCATCTCCCCCTAATAGCCAGTGGTTATAGCTGATTATTGTTGACAATTCCTGTTCAAAAATTTATGTGACTCAGTTTAAAACTGCGGGCATTGCCTACTTATTAGAGCTAGTTGTCCCTTAAGAACATAAAGGATGCTTTTATGTTATACTGTTTATCACACCTGTTTTCAGAGACATCATTTACATATCTGTAAGTGCTATTAAGAATGTATTCCTGGAGGCTTGTCTTATTTCTGTTATTTCTGTTAAAGACTCAAACTAAACCAGTTATTCGTACAGAGAAGACAAGACAGACTATATATAGGCATGGCAGCTATTTCTAAAAACCTTTTACAGATGGTCAGTGATATTTGCAGCAGCACCAAAGCAACATGGAGTAAAGAGAATTTCTAATACGAAAACAATGACAATTTTTTTAAAAAATGAGAAGGTTAGAGACTAGTTTTGGTCTTTGAGTTTTATCTGTTTTTGATAAAAAGCCCAACCTCACATAACATTGTAATTTCTCTTGATGGACTCAGTCTCTTAATTTTAAATAAAGCTTTTGGTGTGGTTGTTAGTAGTTAGTTTGTAAGTACATTTTAAAATGTAATTTGTATTTTTTGAAAGCAGGAGGTTTTAACAATACAGAAATGTAACACAACTCTGAGGATAATCAGATGGCAGTGGTGTGGGGGGGATCTCAGTCTTCTATCTATGAAGAAATTAGATTTATCATCAGGGAAAAAAAAGCATTCTCTTTTCATTTTCTGAAAGGTGCTTTTTGACAGACCCTTTGCAGTGGACGTCATGCTCACAAAACATGCTGTCACAGGGCTATTTGAATATAGTGACAGGCTCATTATCATGTAGGAGACGAGTGACAACACCACAAACTAGAAACGGACAGGCTTGCCAATCAGCTGTTGAAAGGACTGCTGTTGAAATGGGGTCTTTTTTTGTTACAGGAGCAGTTGTACAAATTGACTACATTAATTCTTTTTTTATATTATTATACATGCATAAACTGTAGTTAGAGGTCTGTCACTTTTTACATTATAGAAGGTTTCTTAGTTACCAACCCACCCCCAAAACCAGTCCCATGATATTAGGAATGGAGGCAGCATAATCCATGCAAAAAGGACATTGTGGTACTAATGTGTATATTATGTAAAAAGAAAACAACGGTTAACATAACTAAAAGGAAGATATTTTTAATGGCGATTGTATTTGTTGGGGGGGATCTACAGGGCAATGAGCATAATAAACAACCAACAAGCCTTTTTGTGTGAAAAAGAGGTGAGGTGCAATCTTATTTTTTATCATAGTGTTAAAAGGTTTACTGATGGTGACAGGAATTCAGTCAAGATTAAATGTGCACATGTTTTTGTGGGGATGCCTAAATATTTCTTGAATTATTGTGCATAGGATTGTATCAAATATTATTGCAAGTCTAGTGTTGACTAATTTTTGTTGTTGTTGTTACATCCCAGTATTATTTGGATTGCCTCGTGAAACATGACTGCACCAAATAACAAATCCTTATGCATGCATGCCTGTATGTTTTCACTCTAGGATGGTAATGACAGGACTTGAGTGTGGTGAGCATAGTATTTCTCACTTTCTTCCTCACACAGTAAAAACTTTTAGTCAGATAAAATAATAGTGATGTAGTTTATAGGTCTCAATTTCTCTTGTTTTCCGAGGTCAGTTGCGTTGTATTTCATTGCATTGAAATCCAGAAGCCTTCATCAACATAGTACCGTTTAGATGGTTTGGCTGAAACTCCCATCATCTTGTACCATAGGCAGTGCTAGCTGGGGCGGATGGAAACTGTAGTGTAAGTCACTTGGTGGGGGCATCATATGGAAAAAAGAAACCCTGATGGGGGGAATCTTTAGTAGAAAGTCTCATCTCAGTGATGGGGTCATTTTAGGTGCCATAATTGGAAATACCCTATGCCACCTTCAGGCATCTGTTGCCCTTCTAATAGTGGGAACAGAGAGAAGGATCTTAGAAAAGAGAAGATCTGAGAAATGTTTGGATGTCATAAGAAAAGACACAAGGGTTTTGTGTGCAGAATTGTGTTCTGGGAGTGGTAGTCCAAAATACAGATCTGTGCATCTCTATTTAAATCTGTTTTCAAGATGACCCTAAGCTACTGAGTGTATGTTTATGATTTCTTTACCAGGGTCCAGATCTTATCAATGTGATGTTGGGGTTGTTTCCTCCTGTACACATCATTTTCCACTTATTTATATCCCAGTTGTTTAATAAATATTTGCTGTCTTTTTGTTGACATAGTGCTCTTAAACACACAACCACACACACACACACACACACACACACACACAAGAGAGAGAGAGAGAGAGAGAGAGAGAGAGATGAGCATTAAGGCACCTGTTTTACTGAAGACCACATATTATGCATAGAATAAATGGCTATCTTGTTTCGCAGAGACATAACTCATGATGATTGATACACAACAGTATTTTCTATCTTTGGAACCTTCTCTTAGTTCAGTTACTGAGAACAAACAGAACATCATGATGCCAAACCTGTTCAAGTCCAGCAAATGGTGAGAGTTAGCTTTGCCTTCAGAAACAAATATGCATCTCTGTCTTCTCTGTTCCTCAATATTTTGTAGGTAGAAAACATTCCACTTTCAAATGGATCTAGTAAAATGAAAATGCCCTTTATTTTGAAGTTTGGCATTAGTACGTCTTGGTTTGCAGTCTCTCACATGCTTCATTAATGGTAGGCTTTGGTACATTATCCTGTGAACTCCATTGAAAGCATAATGAAGAAATGGCACAAATCCTTCCCTTATCACCCCAGTTAGGCTGATATCCCAAGCTTGGAAAGCTGTCTGAGGGTTTCTTAGAGTTGTGGCTAGAAAAGTAATGGTTCCAAGCTCTGCAGATCACATCCAGTGTGTACTTTCCCCCCAAGCAACTCAGCTAATTGGACGGATGCCTGCTTTGTGTGGGAGGAAGAACTGAGGTTCATATTGGAGTTGGTCAGCAACATGACGGCACGTGCCACTCTCCCACCAGACTCTTTCAAATGGTCAGAATGCTAATGTATAGAGCAAGGTACAGCATACAACAATGGGAAGGCCAGGAATTCACAACAAGTCCTGGACTGGATTAAAAGTGTACTGCTTAAAGTACATAGTACTTAAAGCACTCTCTGGGCAGTTTACAATTTAATTGTACAGGCTACACATTGCCGCACCTCACAAGCTGGTTACTCATTTCAACAAGTGTAGCTGAAGGGATAGTAAATATAGAACATTTATTTTATTTATTTATTGAAAATATTTTTACCCTGCCTTAAAAGGACTGAAGGCAGCTTGCAACATTAAAAGGACAATATTTAACAGTAAATATGCAAATACTCAAAAAGAATTAAATAAGTAAATAAAATCAATGCTAAAAACACATTTAAAAGCAGCAAAGCACCACCATCTAGTTTGAACATCCCTTCTCAGACTGCCAGTCACTAAGGAAAAGCCTGTCTGAAGAGAAAGGTCTTTGCTTGCTTGCGGGAAGACAGCAAAAATGGGGCCAGCCTGGCTTCCAACGGGAGTAAATTCCAGAGTCTGGAAGTGGCAACAGAGAAGGCCCTCTCTTGAGTCCCCACCAAGTGTGCTTGCGAAGGTGGTAGGACTGAGAGAAAGGCATCCCCGATGAGCTTAATGCCTGAGCAGGCTTATGGAGGGTGATGCGGTCTTTAAGATGGCTTGGATCCAAGCCCTTTTGGGCTCTATAGGTTAAAGCCAGCACTTTGAATTGTTCCCAGAAATGGATCGGCAGTCAGTGAAGCTGTTGTAATATGGGGGGGGGGGGAAGTTATGTGTTCTCTGTAATCAGCCCCAATTAATCTGGCTGCACCATTTTGGATCCAAAGTTTCCAGACACTGCAGAGGCAGCTCCATGTAGAGAGGGTTATAGTAATCCAGCTGGGGTATAACTAGGGCATGTGCCATCATGGCCAAATCAGACCTCTCAAGAAATGGGTACAGCTGGCAAAAGTACTCCTGGCCACTGCCGAAACCTGGGCATCCAGGATTAGAGTTGAATCCAAGAGCACCACCAAGCTGTGCATCTATGTTTTCAGGGGGAGTGTTACCCCATTGAACACAAGCTGAATCCCTATTCCTTGATCTGCCTTTTGACTGACCAGGACTGACAGTTCAAGAAAGAAAGCTATGATCATACACTGGCTAAGAGATGGAGCTGTAAACCAGGAAGCCATTAGTTTAGATTTCTCTCTGTCATGCACTTAGTAGGTGGCTGTCTCTCCCCTTCTCTCTATCCCTTCCTCTATCTCAACCAACCTCAGTCTCCCTCATACTCCAGTATGTGGACTAGTAATACAGACTTGGCTTACAGAACTGTAGGAATTTCACATAGACAGCGCATGCCCAGAAGCATTGAAAGTACTATACAATTTTTAATTCTACTCTCATTAGAAGCTGAAATGATTGAACTGAAGCTATCATACTTTGGCCATATCACGAGAAGACAATAGTGAATGGAGGAAATAATGCTAAGGAAAATTGAAAGCAGTAGGAGAAAAGCGCCGTCTACGTTGGCTCGGGCATGTCGTGAGAATGGCTGATGGTCAGATTCCAAAAGATCTCCTATATGGAGAATTAGTGCAGGGAAATTGCCCCAGAGGGAGACCACAACTGTGATACAAGGATATGTGCAAGTGGGATCTGAAGGCCTTAGGAATGGATCGCAACAGATGGGAAACCTTGATGTCTGAGTGTTCAGCCTGGAGGCAGGCGGTGCATCATTGCCTCTCCCAATTTGATGAGACACTTGTACAGCAGGCCGAGGCAAAGAGGCAGTCCCGAAACAAGCTAAACCAGGGAGCTGGTAAGGGGACAGATTGTATTTGTCTTCAATGTGGGTTACTGGCCCAAGGTCAATTAGTGGGTTTTGTGGCTCACTAGATCTTAAAAATCCCAGTTCACTAGCCTACATTGTACATCAGCATTGCTTTGAAAATGCTCACTATAATGATGTTTGTACACATTAAGACTTGAACATAATTGTCCCTGTCTGAACAATTGCACTGTATTTTCTCTCCAACTTTACTGTTTGCATATTTATTCAAGTATAGGATTGCCAGAATAGCAACCTACCGTTTTGTAAGACTAAGAAGCAGTTGTTTGTGATGACCCAGGTCCTGTGATGTGGAGACAGGAAGCGTTTCCTCCACAGAATTTACACCACTATTGTTGGGGCATATGCAGCAAAAAGGCACATAAGTCTTCATGCTTGTGCTTCACGCCCTGCCTCGCCCAGAATGTTACAAAGATCCCAAAGTCAGACCATCAAAAACACAAAACAAAATTAAAAATTAAAAACAGGAATATGGGGAGACAACTGAGGAGAGAAGCATGGGCTCATTTGTGCCTTTTGAAACGACATGTCTGCAGATGTTTTCACATTGAAACAGTCAGCCCTGACAACAATTGAGAATTGGCGAGCATGAGTGCCCAAGATTTAATGGCACCTCACACAAATATCAAACTTTCTACACCCCCAGCACCATTTTCTCTAAGGTTTGTGTCTCTGCCTAGATGCTCAGGGAGACACAGTAGTTTTTTGAAAATTAACCCACAGTAGCAACCATATCTAAATTGGAAATGACAATCAGTCAAGATTGAGTCCTAGGCTAGCACAATGTTTCTGTATTTCTCTCCCCCTACCCCTAAGAATTGCAGGATTTTATATCCTGATCGTAGCAGGTAAAAATCAACGTTCACAGATAGCATAGAGTATCACTCGTGCCAAGGGTTTAATGCAATCTCCTTCTCCGGTGCTGCTTGCCTTGAGATTTGTCACTTTCTGTGGAGTTTTTGGGAAGCCTAGCAGTGGTCTAGAATAAAAGCTTATGCCATAATGCCTTGATTTATAAAGTATTGAGATACAGGGGTTTGCTTTAATTACATAACATAGGCTACTCCTCTGGAAATAGTAGGAAGATAAGACCTTTCCCCCTTTTTTTACCTCATGTTCAGTGTCCCTCGGTAATATTAATCATAATAACAATAATAGCAATAAAACTGTAAGCAGTGACCAGAGTTTATTTCTGTTCAGATTATTGTCCATTTTAGGGTCACATTAAGTGCAAGCTCAGTTTTACAATACACCCCTTATTTTAGTTTGGGTTAATAGCAGGAGCCACTAGTGCTACAGTATGTCATAATTAAATGTATGTGTGTGTGTGTGTGTGTATAAAAAGATTACTGTCCGTTGACTGCCAAACTTTAATGGCTGTTATAACTTCTACAGAATGTATGCATGGGTTATTTTGTTGAACAGGATGATCTGTACATTAATTTTCATGTGAAGTTTTTAACAGTGTTGATTTCGATATAAAATGTTTCTGACAAAATATTAATGTAATTGATCCTCAGCTTTGGAAGTATCATAGAATCATAGAATGATTAAAGTTGGAAAAGAAAAATACAACATAGGAACCTGGAATGTAAGATTTATGAACCTTGGTAAGCTGGATGCGGTCAAAAAGGAGATGGCAAGAATAAACATTGACATCCTGGGCATCAGTGAACTAAAATGGACGGGAATGGGCGAATTCAATTCAGACGATTATCATATCTACTACTGTGGCAGACCTTTCAATATCACAGTAATCCAAGTTTATACACCGACCCCCAATGCTGAAGAGGCGGAAATTGACCAATTCTGTGAAGACTTACAACACCTTCTAGAACTGGCACCAAAGAAAGATGTTCTTCTCATTATAGGGGTTTGGAATGTTAAAGTAGGGAGTCAAGAGACAAAAGGAACATGTGTAGGATTGCCATACTGAAGAAAGTAGGAAAAACAACTGGGTTAGTCAGGTATAATCTAAACCAAATGAATACACAGTGGAAGTGAAGAACAGATTTAAGGAACTAGATTTGGTGGACAGAATGCCTGAAGAACTATGCTTGAAAGCTCGTAACATTGTACAGGAGGCAGAAACAAAAAAAAATCCCAAAGAATAGGAAATGCAAGAAAGTAAAGTGGCTGTCCAACAAGGCCTTAGAAATAGCTGAGAAGGGAAACAAAATGCAAGGGGGACAGGGAAAGTTACACAAAATTGAATGCAGACTTCCAAAGAATAGCAAGGAGAGACAAAGGGGGCCTTCTTCAATGAACAGTGCAAATAGAGGAAAATAATAGAATTTATTTATTTATTTATTTTATTTTATTTATATCTTGCCCATTTAGACCAAAGTCTACTCTGGGCGGCTAACAACAATATTAAAATAAAATAAAAGAACAATATTAATACACTAGAGAGAATAGCAAAATAAGTTAGGTAGCGACAGGAAGGAAGGCCTGTCTGAAGAGCCAGGTCTTAAGTTGGCTCTTAAAAATGTTCAGCGAGGGAGCCAGACTAATTTCTGGGGGGAGATTGTTCCAGAGCTGAGGGGCCACTGCTTTGAATTCTCCGATCAACAATAAACACCTTTGAAGTCTTCTAGCCACTTGGTTGTAGACTTTCTCACTGTAGTGAGATGCTCTGTATTTCTTTGTAATTTTTAGTACTTATTGGTCAAAAAAAAATATTCTTGTATAGTAGCACCGGCATAATGCAGGTAGCATAACTAATCAGCCTAGACATTATCTGTTGCACATGAACTTGCCTTATTCCATATGCAACAGAAAATGTCTAGAATGATTTCTCAGTTTCAGATAGTTTGCTTCCAAAAGTTGTGCAATTATCAACACTAGCATAACTTCACAAGAGCATTTTGTTTGTTTTAAAGTCTGTGTCTACACAGACATTTGACCTGAAAACTGTATCTTCTTCTGTCTTTTTTTCATCTGAAGATGTACTTCCAAAAGGCTGTGTTGGATTCTTCTCTAATGAAGTGAAAATGATGGAATCGGGGGAAAAAAAACCTGAGCAAGCCGAGATTTGTAGTGTTCCAAATTTAGTTCTTTTAAAATTTACATTTTTTTTTTCATTTAATGTTGTTGTGCCTTTTCCTGTCATTCTACCTTGTAATGTTTCCAAATTTTCCTTCAAAGGAAGATGCTATGATGCCGATATTCTGTCATGTTCTTGAAATATACCTGTTAAGGCACGAGAGTAAGCGGCTACCGGCTGCTCCCCATATGACAGGATTTCTTCCACAGTCTTCAGGCATTTTTCCTCATGCTGCCTGTATGCTATGTGTTAACCATTCATTTATGACACATGACTTGCACAAGTCAAGTGCTCTTAAAACTGTTGCTAAAAACAAGCTCTCCAATCAACGATCACCAAGCACTTTGCATTCTAATTTTGTCCATATATGAAGGTTGTTTAAATTCAGCGATAGCATTAATTATCTTTCATTAACAACAAGTGTTGGTTGGGGCTCAGCCTAGGAGCTTGGGATTCTTGCATGGAAAATGTGCTGCTGAACATGAGTAATACAGTATGTATTCACCTCTGAATATTAAATCTAAGCTGGATTTGGTTCAGCTCTGTTATGTGATACAGTGTTATTTCATACCCTCTGCAACAACACCATCACCTCAGCCACTTTCCTTCTTAAATATAGGCAAGTGCAAATTGGCTGGCACTTGATGTTAACTGGCATGGGTCTGTGTGATAGCAGCCAACTTTGCCCATGATGTGAGTGTTGCTACTATTTATGTACACATTAGGTATTACTTGCACACACACATGCACGCACACACAATGTGACTGCATGGGCTTAGTGTTACAAATCATAAGGCATTTTGACTATGCATTATAAATGGTGATACTTATTTATAAACCAGACCCACTATGTTCTCACTGTATTGTTGCTTTTAATAGCATCTTTACACATGATGTTCTTTATCTGTTGCCTGGGAAAGATAAATGGAAGGAACATTCAAGTGCTGCCGGGTCTCACTAATGATCTTATTCTAGGACCTATAGGATACATGTTCTGTGTGTGCGTGTTGTGATGTGTTTGTAAGTATTATCTTTCATCTCTCCAGAATTTGAGGTGGTTTATTGTAAAAGAGAAACCTAGCGTATATAACAACATTATTCCCTGCAAACAAGCAACATATGGAATGTTCAGCCAGGAGGTATAATTAGAAGATGTTAGATTATCCTAATGACTAAGGGAAGAAATGATCAGTCAGATTTATTTGGTGAGGGGGAAAGTATAACCTGTATAGTTGATAATCTTTTTCTCCCTTTTTTTTAAAAAAAAGGAAAATAAAAATCTCCTACCCTTATGTGGGGAAAGTATTTATGGGGGCTGGGATAGAAACAGTTTATTTTTAGCCTGGTATGTCTTTGGGGGACAATTTATTCTCATTTTGGAGGAACTGGAGAGATTTTTAAGTAAATAATATTTTTGCCACCTTGCTCTCCCCTCCTATCATGCTTGCAGCCAAAGGTGAAAGCCAGCCTGATGTCCCCAGTGACTAGTAGAGAATCTACATCAGAAGGAAAGAAGGGAGGGGAGGAATGAGAAAGCGAAGGAGTGAGATCAGCTCTGTGGTTTGTGGCATCCTATAAAACCAGAAAAGCCTTTACAAAAACAGGAGCTAGACAGAACTCATAAAACCTAGTAATCTGTTCCCAACATGGGCCAGTTGGCAACCCTGAGCGATGGTTGTTTGTCATTACAATAGGATGCCCTGCTGCAAAACCAACAAAAGATTCCCACTACATTTTATAGGTAATCAGAAGCAGCAAAATACTACTGTTAATGTTTATCAGTCCTTTCGTGTTTGCTGTGATTTGCCTGATGCCCAACCACATCTAGCAGTATAAAAGGAGTTTTAAAAAAAAGGAAAGCTGGGCAGCAAAGTGTCATTTTGTATTGTTTTCAAAATGAGTTCCATTAAAAAAATTCTTGTCCCTACCAGCTGTGGTAATGAATATTTATAAGTTACCATATTAACTTAGAATTGCTAAGTTCTGTTGCGATCACTTGTCTATACCAGGTTTTCCTGATCAGCATTCATTCCCAATGTAAGACGCACGGACTAACAGGAAAGAATGAGCAAACTAATTCTCAAAGAAAGTTGCTAGTAAACACTTAATAAAACAAATAAGATGTGACGCTAGTGGTTCTTTTTAATTCTATTTAGCAACAGCAGGCATTGTTTGGATTTAATAGTGACATTGTTTTCTTACTATGCCCATGTTAAAAATAACCAGCAAGTTTTATCAATTTAAATATAAGTCTTGGGACTTTTTTTTTTTGCAAAGGAATTGACTATACTGCGGAATATAGCAATGGCCATTACTAATGTGTTATGCTTCTGAAGCGCTCTTGACATAAGAGCCTCAGTGACACAGGCTTTGCAGCACTCTTGTTAGGCTGAAATGCCTTTTTGCTGCTGACATCAACTGTATACATGACCCTTCCTGACATGTCAGAAATCTAAGACCCTGAGACAGAGACCCTGGCTTTATTAGGGAAGATTAGATGAGTGCAGGGTGCCCCGTGGACTGTGTTTTTCTTTTCATAAGTGAACAACAATAGGGCATTGACAGGCCTTGAAGCTTAGAGAAACTGTAAGGTCTAGCATGCTCTGTCTGTGTAATTTACAAAAATATTGGACACTCCCATAACAGTTTGCTCCTTCTCCTACTCTATATTACCTCCATACAAAGTACCTAAATGCACATGGTACATTGCCTGAAGAAGACTGAAATGGCATAATAGAGAAAAATGTCAAAGTAAAATGAGAAATATCTTAATGTAGTAAACAGCATTTTGAACACTAGCAAGGGAAAACAAACACAGAAAACATTTTAACAGGTTTGAACCAAACACTCCCTTTTTATATTACTGTATAATTTGTACACTGTGAATTTAGTGTTTAAAGTGAACCCATAATAGCTTCTCTTTCATCCTCTCTCCCAAAGTTTTACACTTGAGAAATTTTATATGCTGCTTTATTCTGGGCAAATAAAGATGTTTCCATTTTAATAACCTGGAGGGTATAGCTGTCCAACCTAAGATCAATGGTCATGGGAAAGTCTAAAGACCTTTCTCAATGAGATCTTTGACTGCTTTGAGGTAGATACCTTAAAAGGTTAAAAGAATGCTATAAATTCTTGGAGGCTTAACAGAAAGGTTGTTAACCTTGGTGATCCTGTAGGTAGATGGGTTCGGATATCTACTAATATTACATTGTTTTCTCATTTCTAGTATTACACATTTGACAGAACCAGTAATCACATCCTTACAGGGATATATGGAACTCTGGTATATATTCATGGTTTGCTGCTGCAAATTCAGAGTTCATATCTGTAAGCTCTTAGAATACCCCTATCCCTGTTTATAATACTTTTCAGAAATATTTGATCAGAATTCAGGGTATTGCATTTTATCCTCCTATATGGTGGCCTTTTGCTACTGTGAGCATGCCTTCGAACTAATATATGGCAGTCCTTCTAGGGTTCATGCATGGTGAGCTTGTAAGCTCACCCATTAAACCAAAAATAAAAGAAAGGTACATTAAATAGGGTTTGTGAGGCATTTAAGCATACCATGAAGACATTTTAATTGTCTCAGTCAATTTTCAGAACAAACTCTTTTAAAGCATTTTTTTTCTTTATGCAGGGATGTTTTCCATCCCAGTGATAAATGAAAGGACTTATATGTGTGACATTATTTTTGATACTGACATTTAAGCAATAAAAATAAACCCATTTAAAACAGCTAGTTTTAAGTGTTCAAGCTGTCATCTCATCAAACTGTGAAACTTGGATGGTGGAATTAGAATGCATTGTTAATGGCATTGCACTTAACATGTAGGGGTCATGGAAGTACAGTACTAACCAGATATACTGTATATATCTGAGTTCCTATGTTGGAGCCAATGGACTGTATATTCCTTTAGATAGAATGGACTATATTCACTTAAATGGACTTGACTCCAGCACAATCACTGTATTCAAATGTCAGAGTAAAAAAAGAGAAGGAGGATGTCACATAGGGTCACAAATTATGTTGGATTTTGACAGATTGTAGCCTTGCTTTACAAGAGCAGTAACATCTCATTTGTCACCGTTTGATCTGGAAGTGCGGGAATGAGAGCGGAAGGCCCTCCATCTCCACCGCAATTTAATCGCTCTGAGGCCGACGGTGGCGGCTAAAGCCACCTGCCCATGCACTATACTGCTGATCTGTTTTAATTTAATCGTCCGTCAGCTGGGATGAAAGCATAAATCGTCTTCCTTTGATCTGCAAACGGTGTGTTTTTGTAAAGCAGGGTGCAGAATCAGGGAGACGGTTTTCGCATTTAGTGCAACATAGACAACATGAGCTGAAAAGGACTTGTAAGTGATATTTTAGTGTAGCAGTTAAACAGGAAGTTGCTCTTTGTGTAAACTGATATCGTGATGTAGGTTAGTTGGGGAAAAAGCAGGCCATAAGTAAAGGAACATATTGATTAATAACTTATCAATTATTCAGGTTTAAAGGGGAAAAACAGAATATCTGAAACCTCTTGGCACTTTGTAAAAGTTTTAACTGCTTTGATTCCAGATAGAAATTAAAAAGAAGAAGCATTTAACATGATAATGCTTAATCATATTGTGGGGTAATAGTTGGTAATACGGTTCAGGAGAATTATAGGGTTGGGTTTTTTTATGGGGGGGTCCTTTAAACAGTAAACATTCTTGAAGATTAAAATATCCCCTTAGTACAGATACAGAACATAAATATTTAGGGTTTCATAATGGAAACTATTATGGAAATCAAAGACTATAAATTTGTATATTATGTTCTCAGCTAATTAGTCAATGAAACCTACATTTCCACAGAGGTCAAAATAACAAGGGAAAATTTTCTGAGTTATATGTTATTATCTAATTGCTTTTATGTTGTAACAGAGCTTGAAAGCAAAAGAATAACTGTCTCCTATGCACAACCACTGGAAAGTATTTTGCTATTCTTTTTATTTGAACATACCCCCTTTAAGTGTATAAGGTAAATACAGAGGCTAGAAATTTAATTTCTTGCCACAAAGCATCTGTATTAACAATTACAATGTACAATAATTATTTGCTGTTGTTTGTTATTTAGTTGTTAAGTCGTGTCTGACTCTTCGTGACCCCATGGACCAGAGCATGTCAGGCCCTCCTGCCTTCCACTGCCTCCTGGGGTTTTGTCAAATTCATGTTGGTAGCTTCGATGACACTGTCCAACCATCTCGTCCTCTGTCGTCCCCCTCTCCTCTTTCATTCACACTTTCCCAACATCAGGGTCTTTTCCAGGGAGTCTTCTCTTCTCATGAGATGGCCAAAGTATTGGAGCCTCAGCTTCAGGATCTGTCTTTCCAGTGAACACTCAGGGTTGATTTCCTTCAGAATGGATAGGTTTGTTCTCCTTGCAGTCCAGGGGACTCTCAAGAGTCTCCTCCAGCACCACAATTCAAAGGCATCAATTCTTTGGCAGTCAGCCTTCTTTATGGTCCAGCTCTCACTTCCATACATCGTTACTGGAAAAACCATAGCTTTGACTATGCGGACCTTTGTAGAAGGTGATGTCTCCGCTTTTTAAAGACGCTGTCTAGGTTTGTCATCGCTTTCCTCCCAAGAAGCAGGTGTCTTTTAATTTCGTGTTTGGTGTCCCCATCTGCAGTGATCATAGAGCCCAAGAAAATAAACTCTGTCACTGCCTCCATATCTTCCCCTTCTGTTTGCCAGGAGGTGATGGGACCAGTGGCCATGATCTTAGTTTGTTTGTTTTTTTTATATTGAGCTTCAGACCATTTTTGGTGCTCTCCTCTTTCACCCTCATTATGAGGTTCATTAATTTCTCCTCACTTTCTGCCATCAAAGTGGTATCATGTACACATCTGAAGTTGTTGATATTTCTTCTGACAATCTTAATTCTGGCTTGGAATTCCTTCAGTCTTGCATTTCGCGCAATGTATTCTGCACACAGGTTAAATAAACAGGGAAACAATATACAGCGTTGCCATACTCCTTTCCAGATTTTGAACCAATCAGTTGTTCCCTATCCCGTTCTAACTGTTGCATCCTGTCCCACATATAGATTTCTCAGGAGATAGATAAGGTGGTCAGGCACCCCCATTTCTTTAAGAACTTGCCATAGTTCGTTGTACTCCACACAGTCAAAGGCTTTTCATAGTCAGTGAAGCAGAAATAGATGTTTTTCTGGAACTCTCTGGTTTTCTCCATAGTCCAGCGCATGTTAGCAATTTGGTCTCGAGTTCCTCTGCCCCTTCAAAATCCAGCTTTTACTTCTGGAAGTTCTCAGTCCACATACTGTTAAAGCCTAGCTTGTAAGATTTTGAGCATAACCTTGCTAGCATGTGAAATGAGTCCATTTGTATGGTGGTTGGAGCATTCTTTTGTACTCCCTTCCTTGGAATTGGATGTAGACTGAACTTTTCCAATCCTCTGGCCACTGCTGGGCTTGTAAGGTCACGTTGGACAGCCACTTTGCTTTCTTGCATTTTCTTTTCTTTGGGATGGTTTTTGTTGCTGCCTCCTGTACAATGTTCCAACCATAGTTCTTCAGGCACTTTCTCCACCAAATCTAGTTCCTTAAATCTGTTCTTTACTTCCATTGTGTGGAATTAAAGCAGTTTGGTTTAGATTATACCTGACTATCCCAGTGGTTTTTCCTGCTTTCTTCAGTTTAAGCTTGAATTTTGCTATAAGAAGCTCATGATCCGAGCCACAATCAGCTCCAGGTCTTGTTTTTGCTCACTGTATAGAGCTTCTCCATCTTTGGCTCCAGGGAACATAATCAATCTGATTTCGGTATCGCTCATCTAGTGATGTCCATGTTTAGAGTCGCCTCTTGTGTTGTTGCAAAAGAGTGTTTGTTATGACCAGCTTGTTCTCTTGACAAAATTCTATTAGCCTTTGCCCTGCTTCGTTTTCAACTCCAAGGCCAAACTTATCTGTTGTTCCTTTTACCTCTTGACTCCCTACTTTAGCATTCCAGTCCCCTACTATGACAACATCTTTCTTTGGTGTCTGTTCTAGAAGGTGATGTAAGTCTTCATAGAATTGGTCAATTTCAGCCTCCTCAGCATCAGTAGTTGGTGCATAAACTTGGATTACTGTGATGTTGAAGTTGAATTCCTTGAATTCGTATTGAAAACATTCTATCATTTTTGAGATTTTATCTTAGTAAAGCTTGTCCCACTCCTTTGTTGACTAGGAGGGCTATTCACTTCTTCTATGGAACTCTTGCCCACAGTAGTAGACATGATAATAGTCTGAATTGAATTTGCCCATTCCTATCCATTTTAGTTCACGCCCAGGATGTCAGTGTGTATTCTTGCCATCTCCTGTTTGACCACATCCAGCTTACCAGGGTCCATAGATCTTACATTTCAGGTTCCTATGCAGTATTTTTCTTTGCAGCATCAGACTTTCCTTTCACTTCTAGGCACGTCCACAGCTGAGCGTCCTTTTGGCTTTGGCCCAACCACTTGTTGTCCACTGTTCCTCAGTAGCATGTTGGATGCCTTTTGACCTGAGGGGCTCATCTTCCAGCATCATATCTTTTAGCCTTTTGTTTCTGTCCATGGAGTTTTCTTGGCAAAGATACTGGAGTGGCTTGCCAGTTCCTGCTCCAGGTGGATCGTCTTTAGTCAGAACACTCCACTATGACCTGTCTGTCTTGGGTGTCCCTGCTTGGCATTCGTTCGTTCGTTTAGTCGTTTAGTCGTGTCCGACTTTCGTGACCCCATGGACCAGAGCACGCCAGGCCCTCCTATCTTCCACTGCCTGCCGGAGTTGGGTCAGATTCATGTTGGTTGCTTCGGTGACACTGTCCAACCACCTCATCCTCTGTTGTCCCCTTTTCCTCTTGCCTTCACACTTTCCCAAGCCCATAGCTTCTCTGAATTACTCAAGCCCCTTCGCTACGACAAGGCAGCAATCCATGAAGGGGCAGAATAATTACAGCCGGTCAAAACAGTTCACATTATTTTTCCCAATAATCTTAAAACCAAGGAAAAGTTGAAGACAAGAAGAATAGAGGGAAAATAAATATGATATAGATTGAATCATTGAAGGAACCAGAACCTTGAATTTCCAAGACCTGAGCAAGTTTGTTTATCATAGGACCTTTAGAAGTCACTAATTCGTAGAGTTGCCAAAAGTCAGAAGCTATTTGGCAGCTCATAACAATGGTCTTTATTGGGGGTTAGTGGGGAAAAGATATTGCTATCCACTCAGGAAGGAATCTGTCAGTAGGTGAGCTGTGAACGGGATATGCTTGGGATTATGGTATGGAGGAAACAGCTCTCTTCTTCTGTGTGTCATGGTCTGAAACTTGCTTTTCCCAGAAATTTAGTTGCTATTTTAAATGCCATCTGTATTTCTAGCACCTCATGTATGTCACCACATGGCTATAGGTCAGAAAAGTGCATGGCATAATAAATGTATTTAGTTCTTACCAAGTTTCTTCATTATTTTAACTTCAGCAGACTGATCATCTCTGTCCCTTTGCCAAAATTGTAACTCTTATGTTGGATCCTATATATTATTCCCCATCTGTCCTAATTTCAATGACATTTTCATTAACAGTGAAAGTAAAATAACTTAGGAATAAACTTTTCTTCATTGTTACCCATTGTAATGAAGAATTACAGTTATTTAAAATGTGACACAAGCCTTACCAAGATAACACTTCTGGTTTAATGCTCGTGAATGGCAAGCTGCAAAGGAACGTACACAGATCAAAATGTTTTTGTACTTTTGAAGTAATGATAGTAGAAACAAAACAGTTATACATTTGTCTGATAAAAAAACACATTAGATGAAATCCTGTTTGTTGTATAAGCCCATGTGTAAATTTCCATCCCTTTCTCCCTGGTAACAGAACACATCTTAGGAGTACATATGTATGCTGGCTTGATGCATGTGTACTATCATCCCTGAGAATCACAGCATCTGTACTTTACTTACTGAGGGAATGGATGGTCAGTTACTCTTGGGTTTATGCCACAATTTCAGTCATTATGTATTTTGACATTTTTCAAAGCAGCGCTGTCCTTTCGGTAATACTCAATTCTACCCATAGCATGAAAAAAAAATCTTTGATTTTTGTATGGATTCTTTCATCAGTTGCTCTCCATATGCCTATTATAATACTGCCATCAAGCATATAGATTAGCAGGATCATTACAACTAAAGTTCTAGTACTTCATTCTACTGTATTCTATATGTGTCCATTTCCCCTTTGGTTTAACCAGAAGAAGACCTTGTGTTGTGTTAATACCCATATTTCAACCTTTTTAGACAGACAAAAAGATGTTCAAGTCAGCTTCCATGGCTGCTATGAAATTTCACCAGGGCAACAGATCATAAACTAACTACAAATCTTTATCCCTAGAGAAGGTATATGGACAGGTAGATATAGAAATAGATAGACAGACAGACAGATGATGAGATTGGTGTGATTTGTATTACTACTTTACCAAATTTCAAATATATAATGATTTATAACAGGATAGCTCAAGCTAAGGCTGGTTACTGTAGTGTTTAATCACCATTCACGTGTTGTCATTCTCCGCACAAGTGAAGTCACCTGTCACAGAAGGCCAAAGCCATCACTTATGCCATGTATAATACATTGAGGCATGTGCCTATATAGGAGGTATTACATGATAAATTCATTAGCTTCTACCCTGTCCAAAATTGTCTCCACAGCTCCTGACCTGAAGAAGTTGTTATCAACTGTGAAGGGCATATAGGCTTCCATTGCTGTTCAGTGTATCAGTTTTGCCTTTCGAAATATACATCAGAGTCTCTTCCTCAGCAAATTATAGGGTTCATGAGAAGCATAAACAGAAGATCAATCAAGAAGCAATGCAAAATCATATGATGCATTCTACCTTCTCTCTCCCACAAGATTTACTAATAAGAAACATGATATCATCACATAATCCATTTTCCTACCATCTCTTCTGCTGCTGGGGAGAGTGATAGAACTCACGGCAAAATTCAGATGTTGCTCAGAGTGCATAGAACTGACACATACATGTATTTCCTCGATTGTTGATTTCCCATTCTCTTCTCTCTCCCCGGCATCAGTCGGTGATATGGCACAGTTAGAACAATATCACAACTGCTTTTAAGGGTTCAGGGTTTTTCATTTATTCTAATTGTGACGATCCACCAGGAGCCCTAATTCTGCTCACTGAGTCTTCTGCAGTGGTTTTGCTTGGCATGCTCCATTCTGTTCTGTGTTTAATGTTTCTGGGGGCTTCAAACACTCCTATCTTGAGATGAGCTATATATTTATATATAAATGTGCTCACTAGAAGTGGCCTAAACAAGCAGTGGCATCTTTTTCTTTCGGTTAGCATGGGTTTTGCTTAACCTTATTAAATTGGTTATAAAATGATTTTTATTCATACGTCACACATGTTACGCAGACTAATTCTAACTGCATAGAGTATCTGTGTAATTAACGTAAACTGGGCTATCTATATGAGTGTCAGGAATGTTTGCAAGTCTTTGGATCTGAGTGCCAAATCTAAGTCCAAGTCTTTGGTACCAAATCCTGAGTCTCAAGCCTCAAGTCCGAGTCTCTATTTAAAAAAAGCTTCCCCCCCCCCCCCCGGAGAGGTGGGTGGGTTCTGAGTTGTAAGTTGAGTCCAAGTCATTAGGGGAAAAAAGATGAGTGTCCAGCGTGACTTGAGTCTAACTTGACAGCAAGTCCCATGACTCTAGTCCCCAACAATCATCTTTGATGACGGTTGCTCCATTGTTAGTCATTATTATTAGTATTGTTTACAACTAAAGTTGCATGCTATTTATGTGTATCTGTTTCTGTATTTTTTGAACTGAATTCTCCAGATGTAGGAATGTTTCTCCACAACATGTTGTGCTAGCTAATACTGTAAATAGAAAGGAAATATATTTATGTAAGCCAATATAAGTAAATATGTTTCTTCTAAGCAAATATGTTTCTATTAAGTGAAATATATGAGACTATCTTGATATGTCCTTTGCAGTCTGCTGAGGATCTCATTATAAGCATCATATGGGTCTTAGCTGCATTGAGCTGGTGAAGCAGGTGTCCCAGTACAGTGGGGTCTTGACTTGAGAACTTAATCCGTATTGGAAGGCGGTTGTCAAGTCAAAAAGTCTGTAAGTCAAGTCTCCATTGACCTACAGTGCATTGAAAACCGATTAATCCCGTAACAGGCCGTTTTTGTTCCATTTTGGTTTTTTTCTGGTCTGTAAGTCAAATCTCAGTCTGCAAGTCAAACCTAAATTTTGCGGCCAGAGAAGTCTGTAACTCAAAAAGTCTGTAAGTCAAGCCGTCTGTAAGTCAAGGGTCCACTGTACATGGCACAGGGAAATATAGTTAATTGGAAGTTCAAGAGATAACTCCTGTATATTAAACATGTTATAATAAAAATAGAGAAAAGAAATTCTTTCCGTGTGAAATCCATCATGAATTGACTAGATCGACACCTCTCAGGGTAATGTGCAGACTGGAATGTAATTATTTTATTAGATACTGCTGCTCTCCGAATTTTGTGATGCAGCTCAAAAATGCACTAAATGCACCTTGTTTAGTCTTAAGTCTTTACTCCTTCTTGGTTTTCCTAGAAGGATTTATTACAGTTTTGGGGTATTGGAGGCATTTTGCAAGGCTAAGCTATGGCAGTTAGAGCAACAGGACAAAAGGAGCAGCAGCAATAACATCTGCCTAGGGGGATTTTTACATGTGACCTCATTATCATAGACTTCTTCTGACAAGTTTGAGATTGGAGGTGTCCATTCACTTTTACAAGGGAGGTAACTTGAGAAGTTCAGAATTTCCTGTAGGAAATCATGCTGCAAGAAGAAAGGAGTTGTTTTTCCTTGGTTTTTGTCTTAGAGTGATATGGGAGGATGACATCAAGAGTTAGATTTCTCAGCAGCTTCTGGAATGCTAGAAAGATAGTGCTACAGTGATTGTGCCCCTGCTTGCAATACCACTTCCAAAAAATACCATTAAAAGGTATATTCCATACTTCAGTTCTGAGATCCTGCAGGAGTTTATTACAGTCCCCATCAATGTAGCCTCTAACTCTGTCTCTTTCTCTCTCTCTCAACTTTGCTCATGCGCAACGCGCCTCCGTCCTCCATGCACAGGGTTCCATCGCAACTGGAACCTAGCATGACAGCTGCATGGAGGGGGAGGTATAGGTGAGTGAATTAGAGGGAACCTTGGTTCCCATGCTCTCTAACACTTATAACATGAATTCTATATGGAGCCACAGTATAAATTCATTAAAATATTTTAAACAAGGCATTATCAATATGCTGATCACACCTATCTCTTTCTGTGCATATAATTTGTGTCAAGTGTGGGTGTGTAAATACTGAATCAGTTCTGAATTACATAATGGTCTGAATGAGCATGATTACCTGAAACTGCTCCCTGAAAAGACAGAGATAATGTGCAACGTGTTCTAGATGGCTGCACTCCTTTTCAAAGATGAAGTACAGAGCTTTCGGGTGTATTAATTGATCCAGCTTGTCAGTTGACCCTCAGGTGGTCTCAGTGATTATAAGCATCTTGGGCTAGCTTTGACAGGATTGCCATTTCTGATCGTTCCCGGACAAGAATAGCCTGGCCACATAAATCCATGCTCTGGTAATGGACTGATTGGATTATTGTATATGGAACTGTATTTGGAGACAATTTTGAAGCTGGAGCTGGTACAGAATGCAACTGCCAGAACTTTATCCAGTGCAGCCAGTTGGATCCTATAACACTGACTCTGAAGGAGGGGCATTTAAATTCTATGACCAATTGAAGGTAGTTAGTGTTTGTCTTTAAAACCCTAGATGACTTAGGACTTGCATGTATAAAGAGCACCTGCCACTACATCAGCCCTCTCATCTTCTAAGACAGTCTAGTAACACAATCTTCTCCAAATACCTTGGGTACATTTTTTCAGAAGGAAGGGGTTGGCCTTTTTCTGTTGTGGCTCCCCAGTTTACTCTTTTGTCTAGATTGCAAACATTGCGATGGTTTGCCCAAGCATTTTAATTTTAATGGGTTGATATGATCTCTTCTGCTGTATTTCCTGTTGTCTCTACTTATTTATAATTCTGTTGCCTTATTGTTTTTATTGTATGTAGTGTGATTTCATTTTTAATCATTTCTGAGCACTGATAGGATAGCTGATGATATGAACTCTTAATGATAGATGTGTTGGATGGCTTTCTTTTTGTTCTTTCTCACAGTGAGTGAATCCTTCTGTACTTTATGTGTGCATCTGTGTGTCTGTATACTTCACTTCTCAAAGGGAAAGGACACTAGTTTTGCTCAGATTCACAGGGATATCTTGCAAAAAGGCCTGAAAGTGATGGAATGAAGAAGCTCTCCTTTTCTTATTCTTGCTCTAGAGGCACAGAGTCACGCCATACTTGTATGTTCCTTGTCAAGGTCTCTTGACATGTCAGGACAACCTAAATCAATGAAAACAAGGAATTTAGCAAGAATCTCGCATCACCAAAAATGTACATTTAGATATTTTAAGAGAGTGGGTATTCAAAATACTTTTTAAATTATAATTCTATGAATAATTTTGAAAGAAAACTTTACATTAATGCAAGAGCAGGATGGAATGAAATAGTGAATCAACATAGGTCAGACTGAAGTTGATTGGGTACAGAAGGCTTTCTGCATTCTTACTTACCTTACTTACTTGTGTCTCCATTTTGAATTGTAGATCTGGCTTCCCTGCAGCTCTGGCCAAAACAGAAAAATCAGTCATAGCACCCTTCTTGTATCTATAGGTCATTCCTTCACCAAAACAGGCCATAATGGAACATGCATTAAATGTTTTAATTGGTGTGTCTATATTGAGCAATAAGTGATGCATCTAGAAAGTAAATCTTCATAATTTCCTGGATCCAGTGAAGTTTGCCATACCCTTATCCATTCCATTATGTGTGCAAGGCTCTTTTTTGCGCATTCAAATAGATTGCAAAAGAGCAAAGGCAATGGTATACTGCTTAGAACTTCCTTGTATTTAAAAAAAAAAAGAACTGCAGATACAAGACGTGCGCATGCATCTCACAGCAGCTGTGAATTCATTAAGGGCAGTCAAAAATGTGAATATTCTTCATATATTCATACAAAAATGTTTCAAAGGTCTGCAGTTAAGACAAAAGCAATAAAGTACGATATTATTTAAGTTGATGGAAGATGCAAACACAGCTTCATTGGGTTTCCAGATTCAAATTAAAAGAATAAATATTTCATCAGTGATACTAATTAAAGATTGGTCAAAGATTTGCCTGTGTCTCATACTGCAAATACCAATCAGACCTGATTAAGAGAAGTAACATTTATAGCACTGTCCACTGGTTGAAAAGAATGATTAATATGAAACCTATCATGCTGAGAAATGGCTATATTATTTCAGCGCAACTTTATTATAATTCTGCCTGCAAAATGTACCAACTGATTTCCATTTTGGAAATTAAGAGCAGTCAAGTTAACTATGTAAGAGTTTTACTAACCTAAACATTTTTTAATTCTGGTTACTGGTTTTCTGATGCTGCTACTTATTTTTAATTCTCTATATGAAAATGATTCTAACTAATAGGAGTGACTTAGTGGATGCAGTGGCAGTAAGGGGAACTCTGGGGGGAAGTGATCATGGTATACATGAGTTCTTAATTTCAAAGGACGTAAATGCTGAGTATAACCACATGTGTATGCTTGATTTTAGGAAACACAGTTTTAATGAACTTAGAACAGTAATAGGTAAGTTCCCATGGCAGGAGATCCTAAAATGAAAAGGAGTGCAAGATGGTTAGGGTTTTCAAAAAATGAAAAATTTAAAGGCACAATTTTAACCAATTCCAACACCAATAAATAAATAAATAAATAATATTTAATTTGGCTGTTTCTTACCAAATGGTTCCAGAAAGCTTCATACTACAATTTTAATTATACAGTCAGCAAAAACAAGACCTGGAGCTGATTGTGGCTCTGATCATCAGCTTCTTATAGCACAATTCAAGCTTAAACTGAAGAAAGTAGGAAAAACCACTGGGCTAGTCAGGTATAATCTAAACCACATCCCTTATGAATACACAGTGGAAGTGAAGAACAGATGTAAGGAACTAGATATGGTAGACAGAGTGCCTGAAGAACTATGGATGGAGGCTCATAACATTGTACAGGAGGCAGCAACAAAAACCATCCCAAAGAAAAGGAAATGCAAGAAAGCAAAGTGGCTGTCCAACGAGGCCTTAGAAATAGCAGAGAGGAGAAGGGACACAAAATACAAGGGATATAGGGAATGTTACAGAAAACTGAAGGCTGACTTCCAAAGAATAGCAAGGAGACACAAGAGGACCTTCTTAAATGAACAGTGCAAAGATATAGAGGAAAAGAATAGAAAAGGAAAAACCAGAGATCTGTTCAAGAAAATTGGAGATATCAAAGGAACATTTTGTGCAAAGATGGACTTGATAAAGGACGAAAATGGTAGGGACCTCACAGAAGCAGAAGACATCAAGAAAAAATAGCAAGAATACACAGAGGGATTATATCAGAAAGATCTGGATGTCCCAGACAACCCAGATAATGTGGTTGCTGACCTTGAGCCAGACATCCTGGAGACTGAAGTCAAGTGGGCCTTAGAAAGCTTGGCTAACAACAAGGCCAGTGGAGGTGATGGTATTCCAGCTGAACTATTTAAAATCTTAAAAGATGATGCTGTTAAAGTGCTACACTCAATATGCCAGCAAGTTTGGAAAACTCAGCAGTGGGCAGAGGACTGGAAAATATCAGTCTACATCCCAATCCCAAAGAAGGGCAGTGCCAAAGAATGCTCCACTACTGTACAATTGCACTCATTTCGCACACTAGCAAGGTTATGCTCAAAATCCTACAAGGCAGACTTCAGCAGTATGTGAACTGAGAACTCCCAGAAGTACAAACTGGATTTCAAAGGGGCAGAGGAACTCAAGACCAAATTGCTAACCTGCGCTGGATTATGGAGAAAGCCAGAGAGTTCCAGAAAAACATCTACTTTTGCTTCAGTGACTATGGAAAAGCCTTTGATTGTGTGGACCACAGCAAACTATGGCTAGTTCGGAAAAAAAGGGGAGTGCCTGGCCACCTTATATATCTCCTGAAAAACCTATACATGGGACAGGAAGCAACAGTTAGAACTGGATATAGAACAACTGTTTCGTTCAAAATTGGGAAAGGAGTACGACAAGGCTGTACTGTATATTGTCTCCCTGCTTATTTAGCTTATATGCAGAATACATCATGCGAAAGGCTGGACTAGATGAATCCCAAACCGGAATTAAGATTGCTGGAAGAAATATGAACAACCTCAGATATGCAGATGATACCACTTTGATGGCAGAAAGTGAGGAGGAATTAAAGAACCTCTTAATGAGGGTGAAAGAGGAGAGTGCCAAAAATGGTTTGAAGCTCAACATCAAAAAAGCAATATCATGGCCACTGGTCCCATCACCTCCTGGCAAATAGAAGGGGAAGATATGGAGGCAGTGGCAGTTTTTACTTTCTTGGGCCCCATGATCACTGCAGATGGTGACAGCAGCCATGAAATTAAAAGACACCTGCTTCTTGGGAGGAAAGTGATGACAAACCTAGAAAGCATCTTAAAAAGCAGAGACACCACCTTTTCTACAAAGGTCCGCATAGTCAAAGCTGTGGTTTTTCCAGTAGTGATGTATGGAAGTGAGAGCTGGACCATAAAGAAGGCTGACCGCCAAAGAATTGATGCTTTTGAATTGTGGTGCTGGCGGAGACTCTTGAGAGTCCCCTGGACTGCAAGGACAACAAACCTATCCATTTTGAAGGAAATTAATCCTGAGTGCTCACTGGAAGGACAGATCCTGAAGTTGAGGTGCCAATACTTTGGCCATCTCATGAGAAGAGAAGACTCCCTGTAAAATACCCCGATGCTGGGAAAGTGTGAGGGCAAGAGGAGAAGGGGACAGCAGAGGATGAGATGGTTGGACAGTGTCATCGAAGCTACCAACATGAATTTGACCCAACTCCGGGAGGCAGTGGAAGACAGGAGGTCCTGGCGTGCTCTGGTCCATGCGGTCACGACGAGTCAGACACAACTTAATGACTAAACAATGCAATTTTAATACATCATGTATCTCTTTTGCATCCCCCACAACCAAGGTCCATCCTAATATTAATGTATCTACATGTAGCAAAAAGAAACCAACTGCACAGTTACATGATGGGGGGTAGTATAATAAATCTAGACTAGATATAGGTCCTGTTTCGTGTTCCGTCAAAGGCAAACCACAAATTTCCTCCCCGTGAACCAACGAACCATGAATCAGTTTGTCAGGATTTTCCTGCCACAGCCTGCTCCTCTGCCCCCTTCACACTGACCCCCTCGCCTCCCTACCGTGGCCGCCGCCATCCACATCCACAGTCTGCCCTTTTGCCACCACCATCCGTGGATTCTATCAATAATCTTCAGTGAACATAGATTTCTAGGTTATGGATATATTGTCTTTTATTCCATATATCATACACATGTGAATTACATCATAGAATTTAATCAAAAGTCACTTTGAGAAGTACAGATAATTTGTGTGAAAGTCTTTTCATTCAAGGAAGTTAGAGCATCAAAAAAACACTACTGGACCTTTATTAGCTACACCTGCTCTTCTCTTAAGTCCTTGACCATGGTATGACGATACTTATTGGAAGCAGTGCAAGATACTGAATGCATTACTCTGAATTTTATAAACCAAAGGGAAATGGTAGAGCTTCATAGGGCTTTGTGGATTAACAAGAGAAAATGAGAGCAAAGGATGAAAGGGGTTTCCAGGAATGAGTCAGAATATTTGGAAGATGCAAGATGTAGCTTGCACTTCTGTGTAAAATATGACACAGTCCTCAGGGGGGAAGTGAAAGGGCACTCATGAACACCCTTGTTCTTTTTCTTGCGAGTAGAGTCAGGCTAAGGAGTGCCTTCTTATCCTGAAAATTGAATGCTTGCTGTCCACCACTGCCTTTCCTTTCATGATCCAGAAACAAGCCTTAGATGCTTTGAACAGGAGGCAGCATTGAAGACTTCCTGTACAGAGAGGGAACTGGAATCCCAACATCCCTCAACTGAAATGATAGTGTTTGTGTCAGTTTCCATAAAGGTGTTGCAGTGCTCTGAATTTCTGGCAAACTTCTCTTTTGTTGCCCTGTAGAAGTACAGAGATCCACAGAGGAGAATAGCTTCAGGTTCCCCAGAGTCTGCCCATTTCTCATTAACTGGTACATAAAGTCTTAATAACTCACTCTGAGACATTTGTAGGAGAAATAATTTTTAAAAAAGTTATTTTACTTACCATTGCTTGAAATTTCAGCCTTAAGTATACTACTTTCTTTATTGCACACATACTAGCAAACAAATCAACAGCAAACAATAACTTCCATCAACCAACAAAATAGAGGGATGCAACAGTGAGAAGAGAGGCAGGGCTGTCCTTGAATTTCAAAAGCTGGAAGGAATTATTGGCTAGAGCCAGATAGATGGACAATCAGCCCATCCCAGAGAAGCTCCTCCCAGTCACTCAAATTATAGACAGCATGTGAGCTTGTAAATCAAACTCCAGTACAAAAAAATCTCCAGCCATAGAGGTATGTTACAAATACCATTGCTTCCCCATAAGTCATGCTAGGATCCCTTCCTATGCAGTAAAATGAGAGTCCAAGTGCCCAGCTCTCTACCATTGTCACATCCCCCTTTCCTCTCCTAGATAGGTTTTTGTAAGTCCTCTAAGGCAGTGGTCCCCAACCTTGGGCCTCCAGATGTTCTTGGACTTCTACTCCCAGAAATCCTGGCCTACAGAGGTGGTGGCGAAGGCTTCTGGGACTTGTAGTCCAACAACATCTGGAGGCCCAAAGTTGGGGACCACAGCATTAATGGATGAGGAAAAAGAACAGAGTTTGGAAAATTTACTTTTTGAACTACAGTTCCCAGAGTCCCCCCAGCCACCATGGTTCTAGTTCTGGAACAGAGGGTAGTAAGCACATCTGATAGGGAGTACTTTAGCTACTTTCTCTGAGTGCCCAAAAGAATCAAGTTCCTCTTGGAGGGAAAAGAGAAAACATTTCCCTTTTACACCACCAGTCATCCAGCCGCCTTCTGGTAGCTTCTGTAACTATAGAACAAAGAAGCATTCCTTCAAAGAATATTTCTACATCCTCACAAGTGTTGGACAAATTTGTGACTTTCATTTTATCCCACTTTATAATCTTGCAATTTTTGGTAAATTCTGTTCAGAAAAGACATTCTTACCTTCATTACTACAGTACTCAAATTGAACAAAGTGAAACTTGTATTTCAGAACTGAAGCAGTTGCTTCAGTCATCTGACTATAGGCTGCTCTTGAATGACACAGAAACCTGGAGCTCTTTCTCACATGCATGGAACATATTCTGTCAGCAAAGCATCTTGCACATCATAATGTGGCTTTTCCAGAGTGCCATAGTCCTTTAACCATTCGACACTACTCTGCTGGATAGTAGTGGCCCATTGCAGAAGAGGCACACAGAGAAAGACACACAGAGAGAGAAACTAGCTTTGTGATAAGATCATTGTCACAGAGCATGTCTAACTGGTATTGAATTGGATTCAGTTTCTCTTAAGTGTTGCTCTAAGTCAGCAATGGCAAACCTATGGCACGTGTGCCACAGCTGGCACACGGAGCCCTTTCTGCCAGCACGCGAGTCATAATTCGCCGGATCACTACTCCCCCCTCCCTCCCTGCAGCCAAACCTGAGCAGGCGGCTGCAGCCGTGGTGCTGGTGCCCGGACAGGCAGCGGGTCAGGATCCGGAGCAGCTGGTGCTGGTGGAGGATCTGGAGTGGGATCTTGAGGCACTTCTGTGCCTGGGATTCCCCCTTCCGCTGCCACTTCTGGTTTTCCTAGTTTGGGCACGCAAGCCCAAAAAGGTTCGCCACCACTGCTCTAGGTGTTTGGCTAGGTGTTTCATTCGCCCAAACTTGCCAGAAAACCAAGGGGTCTATATAATGCTGTTGTGTTGAGCAGATGATGTTTAAAAGCAAGCATACAAAGCAGCCAGGTCATATCTCCATTCCACACACCAGGCCCGTAACTGACTGGTTTGCTCTAGCAGTGACATCAGACCAATGTAGTAGATCCCCCCCCCCTGCAGTGGTTGAAATTCACATTGTAATGACCTGCCCATGACAATGGAGCTCCTTTGAAACCCTCCCTATCCGTAGATCATTTTACCCTGGCTATTAAATTCCAAATCAAGTGTATGCTCTGCAATTTGTTTGAATCCAGGTATTAATTGAGGCAGTCCCAGGATTGCCATGGAATTCTGTGGTGAACTCAATAAAGACGACCTGGTATGGATGTTAACATCCCCCTCCAAACGGTCACTTGGATTAACAACAATGCCATCTTCACCAGCTTAGTCAAGGACACGGTCAGGTGGCTTGTGAATGATACTTCTCCTGGGAAAAGAAAGCTAATATTTTTTTCTTAGATTTTATGTGAATAGGTAGAGGAAACATCTATAGTAGACAAAGAAGTTCTCACTTATTTTTCTAAGAAAAAGTAAAAAAAAACTTATAGAGAATCTATACCTATACAAATCTATGTTTTTCAGCTTAAAATCTTTAAAGCCTGCCTTTATATATTGGATGAAATACAGATGTTTTTCTAGCGTGTAGGAACTGTATGACATGGGCTGTTTATATTAGGATTGCTTAAAATTTAAAAATAAAACGAACCCTCTTCTACTTTTCCCCATGAGAGATAGATAAAAAAGTATTTTTCTATTCTGCTTCCATCTTGATATTAACTAGGCAAACCTTTCATATTTCTTAAGGACATATTAAGGATGTATTTTACTTTCAGTTAAAAAAAAAAACACCACACCTCCTGACAAGAAATACAAATATATCAACAGATCAATTATTGAATGTATCAAACAGGAACTTATTTATTTTCTAAAGGCCAGATGAGAAATTTGAGAATTTTGTTAAATTCTGTGTACATTTTGCTAAATAATCTTAGAATAATAATAGTCTTAGAATAATAACGCTGTTCTTCAATTGCAGCATGTGCTGTTCTCAAAACTGTTTTCACAAATGGAAATGCTAACATAACTAACAGTTAAAACTGGATTTGCCTTTTTGTTTTCTTATACTGCTCCGTATGTGTCTGTGCTACTTGCCAGTTGTATTAACATCCACATTTTAATTTCAAATGAGCTAAATATACCATTGCTTTTAATTTAAATAAGTACTGGTGTTTGTTCCACTCCTGCTGTATTAATATTAATATTATGCTGTCTCCCATACCTTTTGCTGTACTTCTTAGCTATCTGATAATTGGGTTGGGAGTGTATATACCTGGGGTCATCTTGTTTAGCTTATCTGTGCAAGAGAAAGAGTGGCAAATAATAAGGGAATGCAGCAATAAAATAGTGGTGGGGAAAACAGAAAGGAAGATTTAATCTTTGACCAATTTGAAACATATCCCAATGAATCCATGGAGAAAAAGATAAAGTGTGACTATGAGTAAGTTAACTAAACACATTACAGAGTAAGAGAGCAAATGGAGTTACTCCATTGTACATGTTTAATTTCCTATTAGTCTCTGGCGTTTACTACTATGGTCTGAGTTGGGGCATCTGTAAATTCAGTTAAACACAGTACATTGTCTAAACATATCACAGCTCCAATCAGTCACCCTGACTGCTGATAAGAAGCCTCTTGTATTATTGAATCTACAATAGGGAGGCTCTGCAGGCACAAAGATAACAGCTAGGTATTTCACTTTAAGTATGAGGAAAAACAGTGACTCGTCTTTGCCGCTACAGTGCTGACATTTATTACTACCCTCTGATTTGTTTTATACTACTGATGTGAATTTGCTTTCATGTGCTTTATATCTCACTCCCTCCTTTAACTTTGGACTACTATCTGGAAAACAATGAAGGGAAAAAACAAATAAACTAAAATCAACTTTCAAATTACGCAGATAGCAGCCGCTTCAAGTGGTCCTGACGGCCCTTTCAGGATTCTTTCCTGATTTATTCCGCTCACAGATTTTGAACTTGTACAGATGAGAGGCTGTCTTTTGTTTATTCTTTTAACCTTTCTTTATTACTTATTCATGTGTCCCCCCCCCATAAAGGTTCTTTAGCAGATCACTCGAAAATATACAGTCCTTAGACCAGATTCTTTAGCTGAAATAAGAGATATACATTTCACCTGTATTTATAATCAATATAATTAGTATATCATTGGCCTCCAAAATGTGGTTTGAATATATAATTAAAGCACCTTTAATGAGAAATGATAATTGTTAGTTATTAACACACGTGTATATGGAAAAACAAGTTTAATGAATATAAAAGATAGTATTTATGTTTTAATGAACGTATAGCAATTGTTATATGCATCCAGTGATTCTGCAATCAGTTAAAATTGTGACTCTTATAATTAAAAGTACGTGTAAGTAATTATTTTCTCCATAAATCTATAGTTCCAAGATAAAAATAGCAAAGTATTATATTATCACAGTGTAGCCATTCAAACCTGCTTGCAGTTCCCTATCTTGTTAATTCTTGTATTAAATACAGTGTCCATTGCATATTGTATTTTTGAAAACATATTTTGACCTTCCTTAGTTTAGCATCTGCAGCATGACGAAATAGAGATGCCAATGATTAGTAGAAAGCTGGGCTAGCAACTGGGAGTGAATCTGTTCTGGAAGAGACTGTGCTCCCTTGGAAAATTAGGTTCATAATCTGAGAGTGTTTCTTAACCATGCACTGTCATTGCATTCCCAGGTGACAACAGTGGCAAGGATTGTTTTCCCAGAACCCTGTTTAGGGCTCCAGATTTTCCTAGGTTAGTCTCACTTGGCAAGAGTCATCCATGTGTTCGTTGCATCCAATCTGCACTGCTCTATTGTGGTCCACACTGACTACATTGACTGCTGGACAGGTCAGTGGCTTAAGTCTCTGGCTGTGTAGTCAGAGGTTGGGAGCCCGAGTTCCCACTGTGCCTCCTTAACAAGGGCCGGGCTTGATGTTCCATAGGGTCCCTTCCAGCTCTTTAGTTTAAAGGGGGTTATTATTATCATTATTATTCAAAAACACCTGGCGCAGTCAACATTATATAAACATTGACTGGTATTATATAACAGATACAAGTTTTAACTAAAAACCTAAGTATCTGTTAAATATCAACACTGTATGTATGTGGTTCCTATTATTGCCGTGTTTTTTTTTAGCTCGGATGGTGTGATTTCTGAGATCTGCAACTGCTTATAGTACTGGGTGAAAATTCTTGATATTGTTCCCAAAGCCCCAATGACTATGGGGACCACTGAAGTGTGTTTCTTGCCAAGGCGAGATGTTTCGATTGCCAGGTCTCTGTACTTCCTTAGTTTTTCCAGTTCTTTATTTTCAACTCTGGCATTTTTTTTTTTTATTATTATTATTATTATTATTATTATTATTATTATTATTATTATTATTATTATTATTATTATTATTATTATTATTAGTAGTAGTAGTAGTAGTAGTAGTAGTAGTAGTAGTAGTAGTAGTAGTAGTAGTAGTAGTAGTATTAGTATTAGTATTAGTATTAGTATTAGTATTAGTATTATTATTATTATTATTATTATTATTATTAGTAGTAGTAGTAGTAGTAGTAGTAGTAGTAGTAGTAGTAGTAGTAGTAGTATTGAAACAACTCTGGTAGCTTCAGTTGGTTCAAAATGTGGCAGCTAGAGTGGTATCTCATATATTGCTGCATTACCTGTGTAACAACCCTTCTGATATGAGGGCAGCAGTCCTGTTACCTCTCAAATGTCTCTTCTTCAGGCTAACCGTACCAATTTAATATTGCTCTTATTTATAAGTTTTAATATTGATAGGGGGAGATCGTGATACTGTATTTTAACAGAGTTATTGCTATCAACTGTATCAATAAACTTGAGAATCTCTCTTATGTACTAACATCTTGTTCACAATGTAGCTGTAACAATATTGTATCTCCACTGTATCTATACCACAAATGCTATATGGTTTTATACACTATCTCAATTGTATTTTAGAATCTTATTTTGTATTGTGTCTTATGCTTCCTTAATGCTGTATACATTTTATACATTCTCCAAATGGTCCTGCCCCTCAGACCTGGGAACAACAAAGACCATTCACGCCTACAGAGATAGCTATACCTGATAGCAGTCTTTATGGCCCATCCATGGGCCTTCTAAATTAACAAAGAAACCCCATCCTACACCAGGAACTGACATTGTGGTGGTAAAGTATGGCCAGATGGCTACACTTAGAATAACAAAAGGGCCCTCTATATCCTGCCCAAAGTGGCATTGGAATGTCAGGGGAGGAAGGCAGCAATAATGGTTCCCAGACTTTCAGGTGCATCTTGGGCACAGGTCAAAGAAACACCAGGGCATAAAATTGATATTTTCTTCTTACTTCTGATTGGCTAAGTTAGTATCTCAGATCCAATGAGGAGCAGGATCCAAGGTTGGGGTACAGATGACCAATAGGTCAACTGCAGAAACACCTGAAGTCCAATCACGGCCGAGATCCAAAAGCTGGGCTACCGATGACCAATAGCAATGTAGTACTTTTATAGCTCTTTGTCTGTAACCATTATAAAACATAGGCTCACTCTTTGCTTTTGGTCTCCCCCTGCTTTTAAGATGGGAGGCCCAGCTGAAGTTTTGTGCTTAAATAAAATTGGCTTGTTCAGCTGTCTTGTGCCTTAGTCTGTGGTCCTTGCCGGAGAACTCAAAACCCAGCATTGGTCTAACCTGAGTTCAGATTTGTCAGGTAACAATATGATATTTAATTAATTTTTTTTTTTAGTATTTTAATAAATTATTATTTCAACTTTTAACTTTGTTTCCTTTAATACTGTATGCTGCCTTGGATCTTTTAAGAAAAAGGTGGCATATAAATATTTTAAATAAATAAATACAATGTTTTTGTCAGTCCTGTTTCATAGGACTTAGTCACTAGGTCCCTTACTTTATCATCCTACTCAAGAGAGACTGAAGAGCAAGGTCAGCTTAAGTGGTTATAGCAGCAGCTCACAGCAACAGATTCATCAGAACAAAGAAACAATCCGTGATTTGGCTTGAGATAGTATTTACATTGTGGATTATAACAACATCCTGTGCTCTCCAAATAAATATCTTGTTTCTGTGTGAATTTGCCAATACAAAAGATGTATGGATCCCTCTGGAGTAGATGGAATAATAAGGAACAAATCAGTTCTGAACTGAAAAATGGCAAACAAGTATTTATGCTTACCTAGGACTTATCCGTACTGAAAGGTGTGAAATTCATTTTCAGGTAAACATGCATAGAATTGTACTTTAGATGTTGGTTACCTTTACGACCATAAATGATATTTATTGCCATGGTTTGGTCTCAAGTTCTTAAGACTAATATGGCAGATAATATGAAAGATCAACAAACAATTGAACTTTTTGTTTGCTAAATAATTCAATATAATTATTGTAGTTTTGATTTGTTAAGTTGGTGTGCATTTCAGGTTTTGTTAAGAGACACAATTACTTATACTGTGTGTACTTTCCTAATCCTCCTTTAGCAGTAGTGCAACTCTCCAGCATTACCCATTTAATTAAGTCTGAATTTCTTATATTATTTTGGTGTGCTGATTACAGGCAAAGACTTAGTGGAAGTCATTTTGGTATCCCAAGAGGCTTCTGTGTTAACAATGCATGCAGCTTCCCCCACCCTCCTCCTTCCTGAACCCTAGATAAGCAGCAGGCCCCAGCTAGATTTCATTACTATCACATACTCTTCATGGTCATCTTTTAATATTTGAAAGGATCATTTGTTAACTGGAAATGGTCAATTTTTTTCCTTTGGCTTTTGAAATATAATTTTCAATTTTTAATTTGATTCATTTAGATGAAATCATTAATCAGGGTTGAAACTGAGTTAATTTTCTGGAAAATAAATGAGGTTGTTAGAGTGAACATTATTAAGTGGGCTCTTTGCAAAGAAAGGGATAATAGCTGAAAATGTGGAAGACTTTGAGAACAGTAGCAATTGAGGATAAAAACAGAAGAAGGGGTTCCCCCCCCCCCATTGCTTTTTTCTTAAGTTAAGAGCAGGACAGGAATCCTACACAATTAAAAATATTAAAGAAGCAAGACTTAGGAAATTCTCAGTTAAAAATACATCAGTTTAACACTGGGTCAAATAGGGTGCAATTCGGATGGTTTGGTAGTTCAGAGTGGCTGATTTAAAATCCTAGCACATGACAGGTTCAAAACAGACTCTAGCAGAGAGTGGTATGTGATGAAGAGCCAAAATTAACGTTCAGTAACAATCCAGGCTCTAACCAATCCCACTGTAAATAACAAACAGGCAGAAAGATTCCAAGAGGCATAGTCACGATGGTCATATACAACAGAGGAATCAGAACAAGAGCATAAGAGGCAGGATCTGGTGAGAATTTTTTGTGATAGAAATGCAGTGGCACATGTCTGTTTATTAGGCATGGGCATAATAGGCTTTATTTAGGTTACAGGATAACAGTGATGGGGGTGGAAGGGAGGTCAATCAGTATACCAATTGCTTATACTGTATCTTAATATTTGGGTAGATGGCTTATTGCCTTGTGAAGACTTAACCATATGGAGCTAAATCAGAATTGCAGCATCCTTATCACTGTGGATGCTCTGATACAGGCAGGCCTCGCTCTTGAAAATCCCACGCCCACTTAGTTAAGTACTCTTGCACTTTATTTCTTTAAACCATGGGGAGCGGGGGGGGGGGAGGGGAATGGACATTTGCAGTAGAGATGGACGAGATCAATTGGGTATAAAAATCACCCACTTTATTGAAGATAAGTGATAGCAAAAAGTACTGAATTGGAGGAAGAGGGTAGTCTGAAGATTATAGTGCTGAGCTTTTGGGACCCCTCAACTCTCCTGCAGGTGATTGAAGAGTTGGGAGCTGGCAGGGAGAACTTTAGACCTCTTAAGAAAGTCTTTATTCACAAGAGTTTCCCCTTACAGAGCCAAACACCTTCCTCATATGGTCCTCAAACCAAGCTCATGCCTTTAGTCTTCTCCATTCTCGTGGACTGAGATGGAGTCCAACCCCATTTCTGCCTCTGAAGCAGCATTTCACCTCTTTGGATGTTCAGCCTCCTGTAACTCCAAGGGTCCGGGGCCTGCAAGGCCAGTCCACTCCTCACTGTTTGCTGGCTCACTGGATTCCAATTCATCCTTACTGAATGAGGCCTCCAGTAGGTCTATGCCCAATATAGGCTGTTGTTCTGAGAAGTCAGTGTTGGCTTCAGAAAACATAAAAAACAAAGAAGGGTGGGAGGGACACAAGATAACTCTTTAAACACTGACAGATTTACTTCAGCATGAACTTTCATGGCTCAAAATCCTTCAGGCACTGGGAGTACAAATATGTGTCACCTGTATTTATTCTCATGAATTTGCACTACCCATGTCTGAAGAAGTAGATTTTGATCCATGAAAGCTCATGCTGAAATAAATATGTTAGTGTTGAAGTTGGTACAATGTTTTGCCTTTTTTCTCCCCCCTCCCATCATTTGTGCTAACACACCGAATCTGATTAACATGGCAATTTCTTTGGAAAATGTGTTCGGGCTTACGAAATATTGTAGGGAATAGGACGGCAAGGTATGAATACTACTGTACAAACTGTTTTTAGAAGCATCATAACTCTGACTTTATACCTGAGTATTAATATCAAAGTGGAAGGGCCACATAAAGCACCATAACCAAATGAATGGATGATGTAGTGTCACAGAATTTTTCCCTTTAAGAAAAAGCTAAGTGCAGAAACAAATTAATAGGTACCTTTGGAGGAATGGAACAATAAAGCAAGTAATCTTGTAAAATCAAAGCCTTCTTGTCTGATACAGATTTAGTAATGATAATTATATGAATTTAACTGTATGTTGCCCAGGGAAGTGCAGTTACTGAGTAATCTTAAAATGTAATCAATAAAATAAATAATACATACTAATAACATTTTGTGATGTCCCTGGCTGGAACCTGCTACCTCAGATTTGGCCCAAGTCGTATTATAAACAGATACAAACATATGCCTCTGCTTGCAAGAAAATTAAATTTAGCTACTATTTGGACGGAGAAGCTGTTGTGGCGATTCACTTATTTTCAAATTGACTGCATTGTAATGGGATAGCCATCTGTCCTGCCTATAAATTGCTCAGTTCAAATGTACATCCGGATGTTGGCAAACTGATCTGAATGTTGGCGAGCTGTGTTGATGGAGGTGAGCAAGTTTGAATAAACTGATTTCCATTGTAAGTAGGCAACTGAGCTCAGCTAGTATATATGGTAGGTATTTCTTTTTTTTTTTCTTCCCTGAGCAAAACTTACTGGGTTAGTTTTAATTCATTTCAAATGCTGTGCTCTAGCTTTGAAAAGAGAAGGCTGCCCCCTCAAGCTCCAGCACTGAGTGGTAGCCTGTTTGTTTTTGCAAGCTGAAAATTAAGTGTTCCTGTGAGCTCATTTACAGAGAGTGGAGTTGGCAGCATTATCAGGAGAGGAGAAAGGAGCCCTGAAGATGAAAAGCTATCACAGTGACAGAAGTCTTTATTAGGTTGGGCAGTAATAGAATGTGGTATACACAGGATAAAGTGACGGCTACCTAGAGCATTTAGGGAAAACTAGAAGAGTAATCATGTTTTGTGTTGTTCCTAGTCTGGCTTCCTCTGTGATCCTATTGACCCTGGAGATGTATAGGATAAAAGAGCTGGACTGCATATAACACATGGTAAAGGAAACGTACCGTTGGCTTTACCGTAACCTGCTTGTTGCTACCTCCTTGAGGCACAGCACTAGATCAATTGAGTTCAAAATAGAGGGGGCAAAACTAAGGACCGCATGGTTTAATCAGTTTAATCAGCAGATTAATTGATTTAGAGCACAAGGCACTGGGAATGGGTCTTTTGAAGAAATGCAGCCTAAGAAAGAGAGAGAGAGAGAGAGAGAGAAAGTGGGTTTAAGCCATGGAACGCTTTCTGGAGGTCTTCTCCTCGTGCTCCATTCCTGCTCTTACCGTGTGCTGGTAAAAGGAACAATGTATATATTCTGCTGTTGGTCCTTGCTCAACTCTCCGCAGGTTGGGTTCCATCATCCCACAGAAAGTAAAAATAACTGGGCATTCTTTTGGTGTGCTGAAAACCTATCTAAACATAACTCATTCTGTGCCCCCCGCCCACAATATAGTGTGCATAGCTGGAGCTAGAACATGTCTTTAAAATTATTTATTTTTTAAAAACTCATATGTGCAATGAATGAGCAAAACAAAAAAACGGTGGTCATTCAAGTTAAAACAAGAAGTAGCAGAAAACTCTGGAACACATCTTGTTCTATTTTCTATCAGCATGGCCCATTTATGTATATTTTTAGATAGAAGGTGTGATTGATTAGTCACTTAAGTAATATGTTTCTATTTACATATTTATCCCTTATTTAGAGGTATAAAGAGGCATCCATCAATTTAGGATTGTGATCAGTGGTTGTACAATATATTATAACAATGACAAAAAGGTTGTGTGTATTTTGAAAAAGTTCATGTGAATAAACATAATTGGTTTTTATTTATTTATTTATTTTATTTATTGGGTATCAGTCCTTAATTTTCCAAACAAGGAACTTTTGTAGCTTTTTTTTAAAATCAAAGTTATAACTACCAAGTGAAGAATATGTCAAAACTATATCTTGGATTTTTCCAGCCAGTTCTTGTTTTTACCATCCAAGTTCAGATATAATGGGAAGATACTATACACAGTTGGGAGGTTCATATATTCTCTCTTCTGCTTTCCTTTGTTGCTACATAGAAGAGATTGAACACAGCCACTTCTGCTTTTAAATACATCATATCAGAACTCAAATGGAAGGCAGCCATCAATATCTGAAGATCTATAGCTTAATGGGAGAGCGCATGCGTTACATACAGAATGTTCCCAGACCCTTAGACATTCCAGGCAGTGTTAGTCAGCACTAGTTAGGCCTCACCTTGACTATTGTGTCCAGTTCTGGACACCACACTTCAAGAAGGATGCTAACAAATTGGAACAAATTCAGAGGAGCGTGACAAGGATGATCAGGGGGCTGGAAACCAAGCCTTATGAGGAAAGGCTGAAAGAACTGGGCATGTTTAACCTTGAGAAAAGAAGACTGAGGGGTGATATGATAGCACTTTTCAAATATTTGAAAGCCTGTCATACAGGGGAGGGGCAAGATCTGTTCTTGATCATCCCAGATTGGAGGACACGCAACAATGGGCTGAAGTTAAAGGAGGCCAGATTTTTGTTGAATATCAGGAAAAACTTCCTAACTGTTAGAGCAGTACGACAGTGGAACCAGTTACCTTGGGAGTTGGTGAGTGCTCCAACACTGGAGGCATTCAAGAAAAACTTAGATAATTACCTGGCAGAAATGCTTTGATTGTATTCCTGCATTGAGCAGGGGGTTGGGCTTGATGGCCTTGTAGGCCCCTTCCAACTTCACTTTTCTATGATTTTATGAAACCCTAGGACTAGGTAAAACTCCTGTTGGCAACCCTGGGAAGTCAGTGCCATTCACTGCAGCAGAACGTGAACAAGTTTCTTATTTAATTGTAGATCTTAGAATGCTAGCTGGGGAATTCTGAGAGTTACAGTCTAGAAAAAAAAAATTTCCCATCTGCCTGTTGTGCACAGTAGTGAACTAGTGGTCCAACAGTAGAAAGTACCATATTTTTCTGTGTATAAGATGATACTTCTGTCTAAAATATTTTGATTAAAAATTGAGCGTTGTCTTATTCATGGAAGTAAGGTTTTCCCCATCCACTTTTTGTGAAGAAAGTGGAGGGGGAAAGCAGGAATGAAAGCACTTTGATCCCTGCCTTCCCCCTCCACTTTCTTGTGAAGAAAGAAATTTTGGGTTAGAAAAGTGTGTGTGTGTGTGTGTGTGTGTGTGTGTGTGTGAGTGAGTGAGTGAGTGTGTGTGTGTGTGTGTGTGTGTGAGAGAGAGAGAGAGATACATGGGGGCATCTTATACACGGAAAAAATATGGTGTCCTTCTTTCTTCCCTTTCTCTTAAGCAGAACATGTAAGATCTCCTTAGATGACCATCACAGGCAGACTGGGTCACGAAGGGAAGATTTTATTTATTTTATTTTTATTTTATTTATATCCCGCCTATCTGGTTGGATCAGGACCACTCTAGGATAAAGTTAGTGTCCCCTGTCCTCACCCTGCCCTCCATGTGTTGAGTCTGGACTGAACTTACACTTACGCAAATGTCTCTGTGCTTAGGGATCCTAACTCTTTCCAGGTTTCTGGCTGCAATGAGAAAATCTGCATATGTATAACTTAAATATACAAGGATTCAATTCACAACTTTAGTTGAATGAATACATTTAGGAAGGGGGAACAGTGGAAGTGGTCCCATTCCCTACTCCATGTGAACATGTGAAAAAAAATGCTGAAGACATGCTTTAAAGATTGTTTATGGCATTTCAACTATTTAAAGGAAGAATCAGAGTTTGGATAGATTTTATATTTATGTACAGGCCCTCTTTCTATTTCCTTTCTTTCTCTGTTTTAAATCCTATTTATTGTTAACAACCCTAAACTACAAATACAATGCTAAACCATTACCTAGCATTGCTATTTTAAAAGGAATGGTGACAGAAGGAGAGATATAAAATGGTGGTGTTGAATTCGTTATCTTTGGATATAGTGGCTTATATTTTGTTCAGGGGTGCTTTTTTGCCAGTCCTTTTACTGCATTTTAGTCTTCATTAAGGTTTATCTTCACTCTCCAAACAGATATAAAATCCAAAACACTTTTGAGTAGAGAAGAGTGCATTCACAAAGCAAAACCTTTTGAATTATTGGTAGGGGGGAAAAATAAAGAGCTAATTGTCACTCTGGTACTTTTAAATTTCAGAGCTGCTATGAAATTCAAATTGAGACTGAAATGCTTTTTATAGACCATCTCTGGCCTTCCAAGAACCAGCAAACATGTTTCTCTTCAAGTTTCAAATTGCTTATTTTAAAAAATGATACACTTCTCCTCTTCCCCCCCCCCATTGACTCATTATAGCTTAGTGAAAACAGCAAAAGTTTCATTGCAATAATACTGATTTGCTTGGGAATATAATTTTTACAAAACAGAAATCATAGTTAGCAAAGGCCCCATGCCATCATGTTAACAAAGAATAACAATGATTTCAGCTTTCGAGAGGATGCTCAAGACAATGCTGTTTAAGGAAGCATTTAAAGATATCCTCCCTTCAGCCATGATGCATTTAGCCACCTGTCCCCCCATCTTTTATGTTAGGTCACAAGAGTGATCTGGGCAAATGGATCCATGATCAGGTAATACCTGGCTATCTAAATAATATGGCAACCCTTTTCTTTTTGGAAGCCAGACAAGCAGTCAGAAGATATAGTAGTTGCTGTCATTCCCACTAGGACACATACAGTATTTACCCTCAGCCAATGAGCCCTAGTACTATTTGGTGATGCGTGGAGATGAATGGCCAGGGCTATAAAGACGCTTCACACTCAAAAATGAAACTTTTATCTTCTACCAGCTCCACTTGCCCTAAGATTTGTCTCCCTGACTAAAGGCTCAGGGAAACATAGCAGTTCTCTGAAACTTCAGCCAGTGTTCTGAGACCCATCAACCCTGTTTAAATTGGAAATAACAGGCAATCAAGATCTCCACATCATGTGGAAGATTTTGTCCATTTCTCTCCTTAGTACCTCTAAGAACTACAGGAACTGGTCTGCTGACCATAGCATATAAAACCAACAGATATATAGTAAGTAGCAGAATATTTATGCAATATGCAAAGAATTAAGTTTCCCCTCTGCATTTTGTGAGTGAGGGCAGAGGATCAATTCTGGCACTTTGTGAAGCTGTCTGAAACATATAGTGAGTAAAGGTAAAAGGTAATGGTTCCCCTTGACAATTGTCCAGTTGTGTCCGAATCTAGGGGGTGGTGCTCATCCCTGTTTCCAAGCCATGGAGCCAGCATTTGTCTGAAGACAGTTTCTGTGGTCATGTGGCCAGCCTGACTAGACACGGAACGCCTTTGCCTTCCCACCGAGGTGGTTCCTATTTATCTACTCAGATTTTTTACATGCTTTTGAATTGCTAGGTTGGCAAGAGAGTGAATATATACAATGTATACATGTATATAGATACATTAGACTATTGCAGAAGAAACAGGAAAGAGTATTGTGAAAACATAACGATTTACAAGTTCTATTGGACATAGGCTTTTGTGGAGTACTGCCTAATAGCATCTGAAGAACTATTTAATTTTTCTCTAGCTAAATTTTCCACCTTTATTCACATCTCTGTATGTTAATACCTAAGGCCTGCCTTTATTCTTCAGCAGTGATGGAAAATTCACTTTACTGGAAATTATGATCTGGAGTGTTAGACTCGAACCACTCTGTCTAGTCATCTCTGAAAGACAGAAGTCTTGAAGCTTTGTGCTAAATCTTGGAAATTACTTATGAATCTTTCTTATTGTGTTAACTGGCCAAAAAATAACCTCAGGTCAAATAGAAACATTACTATTCATTTTGTTTTGTTATATTTTATTTTGTTTCATGGTTGGTTTTAATTATGTTTAGCTACCCTGGCAGTTGTGTGCAGCAGCAGCACTAGTAGTTGTTGTTTACTGCAAGCAGGCATAGCTTTCATTATTTGAAATTTCGTTTAATTTGTTACAGTGGCACGATAAATAACACTGATGTATTTTGTCTTCCTGGTCACTGACGGCAATAATAATAATAATAATAATAATAATAATAATAATAATAATAATAATAATAATAATAATAATAATAATAATAATAATAATAATAATAATAATGAAACAACTCTGGTAGCTTCAGTTGGTTCAAAATGTGGCAGCTAGAATGGTATCATTATGAGGATGAGGATGAGGATAAGGATCATTATCATTATCTGACCGTCAGCCATTCTCATGACATGCCCAAGCCAACTTTGACGTTGCCGTTTCAGTAATGGATACATGCTAAAAATTCCAGCTCATTCTAGGACTACTCTATTTGGAACTTTGTCCTACCAGGTGATAACAAAAATGCGTTGGAGACAATGCATATGGAACATGTTCAACTTCCTCTCCTGCTATGCACAACGGGTCCAGGACTCACTGCAGTACAGGAGTGTGCTCAGGACACAGGCTCTATACACCTGGATTTTGGTGTATGCCGTCAGTTTCTTATTAAGCCATACTCTCTTTGTGAGTCTAGAGAACATGGTACAGTGGGGTCTTGACTTGAGAACTTAATCCGTATTGGAAGGCGGTTCTCAAGTCAAAAAGTTCTCAGGTCAAATCTGCATTTCCCATAGGAATGCATTGAAAACCATTTGATCCGTATCTGCTCTTTTCCGTCCATAGAAACTAATGGGAAGCTGCTATTCCGCCTTCCACCACTAGAGGGGGATATTTTGTTTCTTTTTTTCTTAGGTCAAGAAAGGTTCAGGGAAGGCAGGGAAAAGACAGTCCAGGCAGTACCAGGCAGTCTGAAGACTGTCTCCCAATCCACTCTCTAAACGCTGGGAGGAGTGAGGAAGCAGACAGGCACCCTTTTCACTGGCCAACAGTTAACTGAAAGTTCAAATTTTGCACTTTCCCTGCCTCCCACGTGGTTTTTTTTCAGTTCTTAACTCAAATCTAAGTATGTAAGTCAAGTCAATATTTTCCTATGAGAGTGGTTTGTAAGTCAAAATGTTCTTAACTCAGGCCGTTCTTAAGTCAAGACCCCACTGTAGCTGCTTTGCCAATGCGTTTATCCAGCTCAACATCTAGAGTATCAGAGATTGCTGAGCCAAGGTGCACAGAGTCATGAACAACTTCTGATTCTTTTGTAGAGATGGTAATAGAGGGAGGTGAGTCCACACCCTGACCCATGACTTCTGTTTTCTTCAAGCTGATTATTAATCCAAAATCTTGGCAGGTCTTACTAAAATGGTCCATAAGTTGTTTGAGTTCTTCAGCAGAATGTGTAACAACAGCTGCATCATCGTCAAAGAGGAAGTCCCTCATGCCTTTCAGCTGGACTTTGGCCTTCACTCTCAATCTAGAGAGGTTAAAGAGCTTTCCATCTGATCTAGTCCGGAGATAGACACCTTCTGTTGCAGTTCCAAAGGTGTACTTCAGTGTGACAGCAAAAAAGATCCCAAACAGAGTTAGTGCGAGGACCCAGCCCTGTTTCACTCTGCTTTGGATGTCAAAGGGATCTTTTGTTGAACCATAAAAACTACAGTCCCCTTCATTTCCTCATGAAAGAACCTGATAACGTTAAGGAGTCGAGGTGGACATCCCGTCTTGAGAAGTATTTTAAAAAGGCCGTCCCTGCTCACCAAATCAAAGTCCTTTGTAAGATCTATGAAGGCCACAAAGAGTGGCTGTTGTTGTTCCCTACATTTCTCCTGCAACTGTCTGAGGGAGAATACCATGTCAATGGTGGCTTTATTAGCTCGAAATCCACACTGTGATTCTGGATAGACTCTGTCTGCAAGCATCTGGAGCCTCTTCAGCACAACACGGGCAAGCAGTTTCCCTACAACGCTGATAAGAGAGATGCCACAGTAGTTATTGCAATCGTCCCTGTCGCCTATGTTCTTGTACAGTGTGACGATGTTTGCATCCTTCTTGTCCTGTGGTACTCCACCTTACCTCCAGCAAAAACAGAAGATTTCATACAGCTTGGCGGTGATGATCTCTTTACAGCACTTCAACAAGGAAGTGTCCTCTCCAGAGCACAAAGCTTGGGTAAAATAATATGGAGGATAGACTGTTACCCAAGCAGAAAATCTCCCCTCTCCATATTATTGAAGTAGTCCAATGGAAAGGCAAGAGCCAATATAACTGGTTCCAGCGATGTCGCTGGAGTTGCCAGAGCATGACTGTACACAGTCACAAACTGCCTCCGGGACTCTGGCTATGAATTTTGTCTCAAGATTAACTCCTGAAGCCTTTTCTATTGGTGGATATAGCCACAAGACAGTAGAAGTTTGAAATCAGAGTTTCCCTTCTCCTAGATGGGCTGCCTTCCAAGACTAACGAGCCCCACCTACCCGGATGCATAGATTACCCTGCTTTTCAGACACGGAAAGGACTATAAAAGGAGTGGAAAAGGAAAGGGGGGGCGTAAAGGAGTTTAGAAGGGGTGAAGATGGAGAGGGGGAGGAAAGGGTTTTGGAAGGAGTGGAGAAAGAAAGGGAGAGGAAAGGGTTTTGGAAGGGGTGGAGAAAAAAGTTTTTACACACTTTTATAACTGCATAAAGATGGTCCAAATCAGGAATATTTCTGCAGTTCTGAAATGAGTGTAGAACAAAGTATTGTTAATTACCCATAATGACACCCCTCCCTGGTCCTATGTAACTGTCAGTCATCAATATGGAAAGTAACATTTCTCAGCATAGCTGACAAGGACATCATACCTTGGTCTGTGCTTGTCCTGGAGGTGATGCCCACTGGGATTAAAATCTAAGATTTGCTATAGATGAAGTCAGGAGATAATACATGTGGCATCTCTACATCAGCCATGTAGCACTATGGAGGGCTGAGACAGAGGTCACAGCTGCTATGTATCTCCTTCCTGCCACTCCACCAACCATTTTGTATATGTTTAGAGTGAAGTAAAAAACTTATATCATCATTCATAGCTAGGATTCATGTTATAAGATTTTTTTCTTCTTTGTTATGTAGCTTCAGTTAGTTCAGTGGTTCTTAACCTTTGTTACTCAGATGCTTTTGAACTTCAACTCCTAGAAACCCCAGTCAGCACAGCTGGTGGTGAAGGCTTCTGGGAGCTGCAGTCCAAAACTCCTGAGTAACCCAAGGTTAAGAACCAGTGAGTTAGTTTACTAAACAGTTTGTTACTAGAGTATGTGACTGTGGCTTGTTTTCCTCTTATATTACCTTTAAGTCGCTAAGTCAGAATTATTGTGCTATAGTGTGTCTTTCCTCCCATGTCTGCCTTCTTTTTTCTTTTTTGTGATGGTGCAAATCCCACTGCTTCTTGGCCTTTGAACAATTGTTAGAAGGTTGGCTGTGGGATGAAGTAAATTCCTCAGGTCTACCATAACTCTTGAGAAAAGTTCCGTAAGTGTAAGGATGTGTTATTGGAGACCATGGCCAAGAGATCCATACTGTTGTGGTGGGTTTTTCGGGCTCTTAGGCAGTGTTCTGAAGGATGTTCTTCCTAACGTTTCGCCAGTCTCTATGGCCGGCATCTTCAGAGGACAGCACTATGTGCTCTGGTGCAGTTTGTTTGGGAGTTGAGTATTTATGGCTGCGAGATCAGCTTTTGTCCTTTTCAGGAGATGGGTGATTATGGTGATCAGTGTGTTTTTACTGTGGGTGTATTGTTGTGATAAGGAGGATAGTTTATCTGTCACTTTGATTGATGGGTGTCGTTAGCTGGTCTTTTGTGTGTAGTGACACCTTTGAATGTATGGCAGAAATACTTTATTTGTGGGTGGCTGTTTTTCTTCTTCAGTTTGGTGTTGTTTTCTTGGTTTGATGGCTCTTGTGATTTCATTTTTGGAGTAGCCATTTGCCTGTAGGGCTGAATTCAGATGGTTGAGTTCAGTGTTGAGAAAGCCATCGCGAATACATATCCATACTGTGCTTTTCCTAGTCAGTGTATATGGATATGAAAGTTGGACAGTGAAGAAAGCTGACAGGAGAGGATAATTTGTTCAACCATTTGTTGGAGGAGAACTTTACAGGTACCGTGGGCACAAATAAATGAATGCTAATTCAAATCAAGTGTGAACTTTCTCTAGAAACAAAAATGACTAAACTGAAATTGTTGTACTTTGGGTATATTATGGGAAGACAAGACTCACTGGAAAGTACAATAATGCTAGAAAAAGTTGAAGTTAACAGGAAAAGAGGGCAACCAAATAAAGATAGACTGATTCAACAAAGGAAGCTATGGCCTTCAATTTGTAACACCTGAGCAGGACACTCTTTACCACAGATTCTCTTAATAAAGAGAGTAATGTTTGTGTGCATTTCAAGCAAAGTTTTATGTAAAAGCAAATTTGTATTACTAGACAAACAGACAGTATATATAATAGTTTATGTTACAGAATAAAAATTAAAACAAACATTTAGTTCAGTGTTCCCCATGCCCACTCTGTAAAATATGTATCTTCATGTTTAATACAGTTTAACTTTGAGCTACGGATTCAAAATTCATGCTTGAAACTATCCTCCTTGCAACATAAACTGTGTGTCACAGCGACACAGGAAGCTACCTTTACTAAGTTGCAAAATGGATCCATGTAGTTCAGTACTTTGCATAGGAGCCTTGGCCATAGTTCATGGGAATGATGGCTGTCATAGTGCACTAGACTGTGGGAAAAGTGATCTACATTAACCAACAGTGGTTCTTGGGGACTGCTGAATTTCCCATTCCTTCATAGAGATATTATTGAACTAAAGACCTTTCTGAAAAGCATGTGCCTTTCCATCGAGCTGTGGCCCTTCACCTGGGGTTTTCACCAGGAGAGTAACGTTTGTGTGCATTTCAAGCACACTTTTATATAAAAGCAAATTTATGCTACAGTTATTTCAGAGTGTATCAGAAGAATCTTTGCTCAAATGGCTCTTACCTTTCTTAGGAGGATACATGAAGAAAGGATGGAGGTTAAGGGAATATACTCTGAGCCCTTCTCAGGTAATTTTCCCAATAGTCCAAAGCACTAGAGTGGTTTCGGACATGATTTGGAGTCTCTTTTCTGGGCAGTGGTGAATATATCGTAAAAATAACTGTCCAGGGTCTCTCTGATAGGGTCTCCTGTAATAGTTTTGTGGAAGAGTTAATTTTGGCAGATGTGACTTGCTTACAAGCAAAATCTACTGAAATTCTTCCTTCCACACCACTGTGAGAGTTTCAGTGGCCGTTTCCTCTTTCTTTGTGGCCACCTTGTGCATAGGAACTGTCCACTTGTGCAATTGGAAAGCCCTTTCCATCAACATCAAATATATAGCCCTTGGGAGAGATTGGGAATGGTACCCTGCAAGTCCCTTGGTGCAGCAAGCCTGCATAGTCAGACTGTTTGTCCTCTATGTGCTCATTCAGTATTTTTCTAAGATGGTTGTGCATATCTTCCTGAATCACTGATATAAAAGGGGGGAGTAGGAGCCGTTAAGTGAATGGTTCTATATGTAGATGGCAGAGGAGGGCAGTAAAGAAAGCAAGCGTATGTAAAAATAAGATTTTTTTTTAAAAAAATCACATATGCCTGTGCAATGCCAAACAAGAGGCATTTTCTTAAATCTCTCATGTGCAGCATGTAAGAAAGATTTAAAACAGTAAGACACAATATCAGAAAATACCGAAATGTTAAGATGCCTGAGATCATAGATTAATAAAGAGCCAGCACTCAGACCCCTGGGCCTTCCTTACCAGATCTATCCTTATTGCCATCTGCTTTGATTTTCCCCAATAAACATGTGCCTGACTGTTTCCCCCCAGAAAACATACTGATGTTGCTTGTAGCTGACAACATAATTTTGCTAGATGTAAGAGGGTTTCAGGCCTGTTGGGCAGCTGCGCACTGCTTTCTTCCCTTCCTGTGCTCAGAAGCAGCATGGATTATTCTTCTTTGTGTTATTTTTTTTTTCTGATATTGTCAGGATCCATACCTTTGGTCATATACCTCCAGTAACAGCAATGTGTGAAAACATGCTATTGTCAGTGTATTTCTAAACCCATCCAACAAGGGCAGTATCCTGCGGTGTTGTTCTGATTGTCTTTACAATCCTACAGAGCAGCACAGCGAGCACTCTAATGAAAACAAATAGGTCCAAATTTTTCCTTTGGGATCAAGCAGCTTTCTAACACAAGTAAAGCTTAAGGCTGTGGGAGACCCTTTTATACACATGGGGTCAGTCTTCAAGCAAGATAGCAAGCACTGTCAGAATGAGAGCATGAGATATTCTTCATTTATAAGAGCCATGGTGATGTCCCAGAGGCAACTTCAGCAAATTAGTGCTGCTCAAAATAATGATTAGTAATTGCAGCTCTCTGATGTCCAGACAAAGACATTTTGATGCCCGGAATGTACTGCTGAAACATTTTTCTCCAGAAGGCCCTTTCCCCTCTTGAAGGGCTTCATCAGTTTTAAGAAATTTTAATTCTCTGTAGCTCCATTCATTTAACTTTTTTCCTCCGTTTTTCCAGTATTTATAGTCAGCTAAGACAATATTGTGTGTTCATGTATTATTTATTAATTTCATTTAAAATATCCCCCCCCGCGCGCCTTTCTCCTTAAAAGGACCCAAGGTGGATTCCATTATTAAAAGACAATATTAAAGCTTACAACAGTGAGCATACAAATACCAAAAAGGATCAAACAGATAACCCCCCCCCCCAAAAAAGCATTGCTTTCAAAATACATTGGAAGCAAGTAAGGTACAATAATTCGTTTGAAAAACCCTACTCAAGCAGTCACTCAGAGAAAGCCTGTCTGAAGAGAAAGGTCTTCGCCTGCTTACAGAAGGACAGCAAAAATGTTTACGAGTGGTAAATGCCTTTTAGGTACTATTAAATGGCCCTTGGTTTTGCAATCAGCAAACCTCCTGAACATTCTGTAGTCTATGGACCTGACTTGCTTACTCACATACTTTTTAGTGAAGAGGGAAACAGATTTTATTTATTTATTTATTTATTTATTTATTTATTTATTTATTTATTTATTTATTTATTTATTTATTTATTTATTTGATTTATATCCCACCCATCTGGTCAGGTCGACTACTATGGGTGGCTACATCTCTCAGAACACACACACAACACACAGAGAGAGAAAGAGTTACCAAAGCCACTGGTTCGGGTTATTCTGAGAAATGTAGTCCAAAGCAATATATATATATATATACCTGCTCACGGCTTCGCTTGCCATAGCCTATTACTGTAGTTGCTCCTGTCTTTGCAGAAGAAACACATACCGAAACAAAGGAACCCTGGTTATGTAGTTTTTGAGAAAGCATGAAGCAGCTAACTTCTCATTTCATCTCAAGCAACATATTGTAGAGTACCACACAAGAGGTTTATCATTTATGACTATCATAGATGAGATCCCTGGTTTACCTTGCAATCTCTGTCCTTCCCCCTCCCCTCATGTCCAGGATCTTAACACTCAGATAAGGTATAGCCTTCTACTTTCCGTTTCGGCCCTGTTGAGTTAGAAAATCAAGGCTGCATGCCAGTTGGCATGACCAGAACAGGTAAGAGAGTGTATGTGTGGTTGATCTTGCAGTGGTACAGAGTTGATGTCACGCTGTCCCATTAAGGCACACACCATCACTCCCGCCCACCCATACACACATATTTGAACAGTCACTTCCTATACTCTCACACTCACCCCAAACAAGGAAGATTTGTGTGCAGAAAAAGGCAGTGTTAGCTATTCCCTCATCTCCATCATAATCCTGCCCCCAGGACTCTGCTCATGACCTGAATTTGATCCTGACAGACTCAAGTAGCTGGCTCAAGGTTGACTCAGCCTTTCATCCTTCCAAGGTCAATAAATTGAGTACCTAGCTTGCTTGGAGGGGGGGATGTGTATCCTCCATAATTAAATTGTAAGCTGCCCACATAGTGCTCTTAGTGCTAAGGGGCAATATGTAAGCAGTACACTTTATATGGGGTCCTGTTTGCACAATGTCTTCCATGAAAAAAGCACTACCAATAACCTGTCAAAACTTCAATAGCAGATTTGAGAAAGTATCCTTTTGGGCACCCTATGGGCATAACTGAAGATCTCTGAGAAATGTGAGTTTCCTATACAAATGCTTCTAATCTGTGGTCCCTATCCATTCAAAAAGCGACCTTCATAAAGCAAAGACTTGCAGCCTGCACTTGTCACCAGTCTTGGCCAATTTGTACCCAGTACAGTTTGTACTGACCTCGTGCTTTTGGCAGGTAATATATCTTGTTTTCCTTGTTTGTATACAATAAGGAGGATATTTCTCTCTCTCTCTTACCCTTTCTCTTTCTCACTTTCACACACACACACACACAAAATGTGTTCTGCCTGTTGCGGATTGCCTAAATCCTGGCATTCAAAAGTTAATTGATTTAGTTCAAACAATTAAAATTAAAAAGGTGGCAAAAAGGCCAACAGCTCTTTTCAGGAAAAGAAATCAATAATATATTTGCAATTCTTACCATACATAGAATTTCTTTTCCAATAATTTTACTGTGTTTTTTCAATAGTTTCATGAATTTCTGGTTATTATGTAAAGTCATTACCCAAGTCATTACAAGTGTTTCCATTCTTCTTTTAACAGTTATAGATCCAATTCAGTTAAAATTATGTTTTACATTGAAATAATACCTTGAATAGCATTTACGGAAGTTTCTGGGGTGAAAAATAATATGTCTCATGACAACAGTAATTATTGGCCTTCTTTTCTTTTAGATTTTCAAATGCTGGTTTATTTAGTCTGGATAAAATTAAATAGTGTTGGATCTAATGGCAGTTTTCATTAGCAAAATCTCTTGCTTTTTCATGTCAGAATCTCCAATTTTCACTAATCTTCATTGCTTGCTACAAATATCTGTGCAATATCCCATTCTCTTCCTTGGACTCTCAGGTATAAATTTTCAAAGGGGATGGTAGGTTAAATGGGTTGTGGATTTCCAGTGATGCACAAGAGAATCATTTTCTGGTAGAACAAAGTTACTGCTATATATAACTGACATTAAACTATCTTAAAGCTTAAAACATTTGGATATATTTTCACACATTTTTTTCTCATGAACAGGTTGATATATATGTATATTGGATTGGTTTGTTTACTGTAAAAAAATCAATAATTAAAATCCCACAAAGCTGGATTTTACTAAACTCTTTCCCAAATACAGTACCTGATTCTTCAGGACAAATGACAAAGAACATACCCTTTTGAGTATGAAGGGAGGAGACTGACAACAATTTACTGTGTCAGAATATTTATGGTACATGCTGTCTTTGCTCAAGATGGGCACAAACCAAAAAAAAAAAAAAAAAAGGTGAATCAGAGTGGTTTATGGTTTGTGGCCACCCACAAACCACCTTGAGCTCTAGGAAAATGGTTTGTGGTTCACACACACACACCCGGTTCTTGCCTAGGGGAGAAAAACTTAATGCCTGCATGCCCTCTACTGCCCATCTGCTCTCCTTCCCATGGCTCCGTCAATTCCTTACCTGGTCCTGCTGCCGCCTCCTCTTTGACTTCCACTGCTACCATATTTTTTGTTGTTTAGTCGTTAAGTCATGTCCGACTCTTTATGACCCCATGGACCAGAGTACTCCAGCCCCCCCCGCCTCCCGGAGTTTGGTCAAATTCATGTTTGTAGATTTGCTGACATTGTCCAACCATCTCATCCTCTGTGGTCCCCTTCTCCTCTTGCCTTTACACTTTCCCAACATCAGGGTCTTTTCCAGGGAGTCTTCTCTTCTCATGAGACAAGAGCCTCCTCCAGCACCACAATTCAAAAGCCATCTTTAGAGACAGCTATCTCTGCACAGGTGCACCCCTGTGCAGCTCCTAGAAGCCCTTGTCTGCACAGCTGGTGATGAAGGCTTCTGGGAGTTGTAGTCCATCTGGGGACTCCAAGGTTGGGAACCACTGGATTAGAACATAAGATTTTGTATAATTGTACACCTAAAATGTTCAACAAACCAAATTTTGTATTAGCTTCCTAACCTCTTACTGTAGCTTTCATCTGGTTCTGAGGCCAATATTAGTATATACTAGATCAATGAATAAAATGAACATTTACTGCCATAGTTAACGTTTTAAGAGCAGATCACATCCGCAGCAGAATATTAGAGCAGAGAAATTCAGAGCTTTTGAACTGCTTATTCTAACAGCTATTCTAGCTGAAGTATGTGATAATACTGGAAGCATATTTCCATAGATTTATAATAAACACTTTCAGTAATTGATTGATTATGTTTTGCCCCATAACAGACCTGCATAGTATTTCTCTCTGAGCTACCCAACTCCCCATCCTTTTTGACTGTTTGGAGATGAAGAACAGTAAATTGTTAAGCACATGCCCCATCTCTACTGAAGTTGCAGATCTTTATGGATTTGTATACTGGGTTATGTAGAGTTGTGAACCAAGCAAGAAGTACTATGTGCAGCTGCCTGCCGCGTAATTTACAATTAAAACAGGCAGTAAGGATTCCACCAGGTTTTTTACTAAGGAGTAAAGCTACTCCCACCTTTCAGTTGTAGCCAATGAGTGTAAAGCGACTGCGATAACTGACAATCAAAGGAAGTAGTGATGTCCTGCCTCATTTCCTTCTAGTGCGTGCTCTGATCAATGAAGAATTTTTTGCTCCAGTTGGCCATGGCTCCATTATTTTCCTGGCTGCATTTATGTTTCTGGTTGGTGGAGTAATATTGATTTTTCTGGCTTGAGAACAAATTGGTGGACACATGATATTTATGTTTCTGGCTTGAGAACAAATTGATAGGCGCTTGGAATTTTTCTGTTTTATTAAAATCAGGTGTATAATTAAATTATATAATAACTTAAACATTTTATGTCACCTGTAGCTGTGTTGCTGTTGGCTAAGCAAAATGTCAATTTCTCCATCACCAAGGAACATGCTTTTGTCTATGGATGGAAAAATTAACATATGAAAGTTCTGTCTGGGCAGTTACGCTGTTAGATATTTTAATACTTTGATTCTGCCATCAATACTTCTGAACAAAAATAATCTCTTTATATCTATATTAAAAAATAATGACATTTTTCTACATTGCAAATACAATTTAAATTAGCCTAAAACCATTTGCCTGAATCTGTCATTGTCCCCAATTCATTGGGGCATAATCTCCATATAGAAACAAGCTTTTGTACCCTGCTTGAGCCTGGGGGTGGGGTGCATGATGCACACTGGAGTTAAATGCTCCACATCTGGTCTTCTGCGTGATCTCTTATGCTAATCCAGGAATCTATAGGATCAAAGTAGACAGCTGCCACTGCACATTTTGGTCCCTTCCCCCTGCCATTACCAAATAATTGACTCATTGCAATGATGCTACTTCACATGGGATTTTTCCCCCATTGAAAGATATATCTATAGGAAATAACAGCTGCCACTTTATGGGATGTATTCTTCAGAAAAACTTTGCAGTTATCTGTAGAGCTCGATCCAGTTGTGCCCTCCCATTTCTGGAAGAGCTTTGATTCATTGGACCCCTCTAATAGCAGAAGCGGAGCAATTTCTCTTTTTCTCCTGCAGCCCCTCGAAAATCTGCTGTGTAAGTAAGGGAATACTCCAGAATATCATGGAAGGTAATGCAGAAAAAATGGGAATAAGGGATAATGACCGTGCAGAATTGGGAGGCCACTTCTGTTAACAGGAGTCCTCTGCTGTTTACACGACTGTTCTGACCATGGAGGGATTGTTTCCACTTGTGTAAGGAAATCAGTGTTGAGGTTACTGGTTATCATTCCCTTAGATTTCTGGGGTAAAGAAGCATAAGGATGTCATAGAAAATGGGATTCCATGTAACAGTTTGAGAATTATGTGTGTGTTTATTAGAAAAGGAGACTGGTAATGTGGATTTCCTACAATACTTCATAAACAAAAACAAGGTACATACCGCCTAGCAAACAATGTGCACAGCATAACTCCTTCAAAACCAGTGTTGGCCTGGGAGATTTGGGAAAGTATAGCTCTTCTCTTAGACTCCAACTGGAGCAGCCCAATGAGAATAGTAGAGGGTCATGACCAATGAATTTTTAACATCAAAAGTAGAATGGCCTTAGCCAAAATGGCCTTAAATATGGCCTTAAACATAATAAGGTACTAACTTCTTATCATGTTTAAGGCCATCTTGTACAATTTATAACATAACAGATATTGTGGCCAATTATGCAAATATGTATCTTTTGAGTGAGGGTAGGCCTAGAACAAGAGATGACCCCTGCAATGTTTTTTTAGTTGTTTGTGTTTGTTTTAAAGTTTTCAACCCTTTCCCCTGCTCTTTCTCTTTTCTGGCAACGCAGCTCCACGAGTGGTGAAACCACAGTAACCCCTCTAGAAGGAAATCAATCCATGTATCTATAGGAAAGGGCCATTGGGATCCTCCACTGAAGACCTCTGAAGAATTTAAACCTTGTATCATAGATGCTTTACCCATCAACTAGCAATCTAGTGGGCTGTTAACACATGGATTTTAGTCAAGAGTACAGAGCTATTTTTCCCTTTTAAAATATCTTGGGTAGATCTTGCTAAAATGTCGTGATATTTAAGCAGATGATAAGTTATCTGGTAGATATCAAAGTATCCACTACAATATCATCTTGCTGTTTATGATTTCGAATTAACTGTTTTTGGAACTCCTGAGGGCAGTTTAAGATTTAAAGCATTCTAAGCAGAGTTTGAAATGTCTTTTTAATACTACAATTCCCAGGATTGCCTAGAGATTCTGAGAGCTGAAGTCTAAGAAACAGGATTTACCACATTAGCAAAAGGAGGCCTGGCATAAACATCATGTTCTCAGGAGGCGGTGCTTGCCTGTTGCTACATTCAGTACTATTGTGCATAGCTTTTGTGGTGGGAGCAGGTATCTGATGCCTTTCTACTGGATCCCCAAATAAATTCTGAAGCTTCCAGGTTCTTGGATGAAATAGTGCTTAGCTGCATATTATTTCTGAAGCTGATACAGAGATCCTGATTTCATGCTATCAGTACTTCACAGTCGGATTACTGTAATGAATTTTATTTCGATCTCCCCATATCTCTTGTGAGTTGCTAGTAAATGGTCCAGAACTTAACAGTTAGACTTCTTTCTTTTGAGGTGTCACTAGCTTATCACTTGAATTCTCCTCAGTGGAAAAGCTTTGCCAATGTAATATAGAATCTAGACTTATATTTGACCTTCAAATGACATTAGTTCATATTTACCATTATTCACAACAGCTTCTTTTCTTTCAAAGCATAGTGAGTTTAGATCTCTAACTGAAACAGTGCTAAGAAGTTTCAAAAACTTCCTCTCAGTGCTTCTTCTGAATATTTTTCATGGTTTTCTCAAATGGAATATATTCTTGGTTCTCAAGCACATCAGTCTTAATCTCTGCTGGAACTTGACTTATCTTAGAGCTAGCTGGCAATTTAAACAAAGACCTGTTAATATGTTTGTCAACAAACGTTTCCAAGACCAGAACGGTTTATATGAAATAAAATAGATATGATGTCACTAAGACTCGATCTCTGATTTGATAGACATGCATAGGTGTCTGTTTATTTGAAGATTCCATGGGCAACAGCAGACCTAGGTATTAGAAAATTCTTGTTCACCCAACCTGTCACTCCATTGTGCATGGCAGCAAAACTATACTTATGGGAACCACCAGTTACAACAGTTCTGCACCTGTCTGCCAAATTACCAAAGAGGCAAATCCATGAGTCTCCATACAGTTTAGGAGTGAGAAAATAACAACAATATATGGAGTTGGAGTTGTGGCTGTCTTTCCTGAATAGGCCTAAGTGATTGTGGGATATTCATTTTTACATTGGTCCTGCCCGGCTGCTCCTTCATGGATTGCTGCCTTGTTGTGGCAAAGAGGCTTGAGTAATTCAGAGAAGGTATGGGCTATGCTGTGCAGGGACACCCAAGAATGATCTCTGACCATGTTTGGCCCATACTGAGATGGGGGGGGGGAGAGGCATTTCTTGGTTTGTTTATTTGTTTTTGCCAATCTCAGGAAATGACTTTGCACTTTTGTAGCCTTTGTACTCCAGAAGCCATGGATCCTTCCAATTTCATTCTTAATAACCTTCTTCTTGTCTGTTGGCCTTCACATATCATATACACTACTGAAGGCAGCAGCATACGTGGAATATAATACAGGGCATAAAAGGTTTCCTGAAGATGTAGAACTAAATTCAGATCAATATGACTGATTTCTGTGCTTTGCTCAGTTACCTTGATTCAGAACATTTGAACCCCCAATTGTTTGAATGGTAGCTGCTAATTTATTTTCCATTTTCTGGTCCTCCGCCACTCCTCCAAAATTGGAAATAAGTAATAGGCACTGGTGAGCCCTTACCAGTAGAAAGGATATGCAAAGTCTTCTCTCAATTCGAAATGATCCACAAATTATCATTTCCTGTCAGATCCTGCCCCTTCATGGATTGCTGCCTTGTTGTGGCGAAGGAGCTTGAGTAATTCAGAGAAGCTATGGGCCATGCAGGGACACCCAAGACAGACAGGTCATAGTGGAGAGTTCTGACTAAACACGATCCACCTGGAGCAGGAACTGACAAGCCACTCTAGTATATTTGCCAAGAAAACTCCCTGGACAGAAACAAAAGGCTAAAAGATATGATGCTGGGAGATGAGCCCCTCAGGTCAGAAGGCGTCCAACATGCTACTGAGGAAAAGCGGAGGACAAGGACAAGTACCTCCAGAGCTAATGAAGTGGTTGGGCCAAAGCCAAAAGGACGCTCAGCTGTGGATGCGCCCAGAAGTGAAAGGAAAATCTGATGCTGAAAAGAAAAATACTGCATAGGAACCTGGAATGTAAAATCTATGAACCTTGGTAAGCTGGATGTAGTCAAAAAGGAGATGGCAAGAATAAACATTGACATCCTGGGTGTCAGTGAACTAAAATGGACAGGAATGGACGAATTCAATTCAGATGATTATCGTATCTACTATTGTGAGCAAGAATCCTGTAGAAGAAATGGAGTAGCCCTGAAAATCAACAAAAGAGTGGGAAAAGCTGTACTGCGATACAATCTCAAAAATGATAGAATCATTTCAATAAGAATCCAAGGCAGACCTTTCAACATCACAGTAATCCAAGTTTATGCACCAACCACCAATGCTGAAGAGGCTGGAATTGACCAATTCTATGAAGACTTACAACAACTTCTAGAGCTGACACCAAAGAAAGATGTTCTCATTATAGGGGACTGGAATGCTAAAGTAAGGAGTCAAGAGATAAAAGGAACAACAGATAAGTTTGGCCTTGGAATTCAAAACGAAGCAGGGCAAAGGCTAATAGAGTTTTGTCAGTAGAACAAGCTGGTCATCACAATCACTCTTTTCCAACAACACAAGAGGTGACTCTACAGATGGACATCACCAGATGGGCAATACCGAAATCAGATTGATTATCTTATCTGCAGCCAAAGATGGAGAAGCTCTATACAGTCAGCAAAATCAAGACCTGGAGCTGATTGTGGCACTGATCACCAGCTTCTTATAGCAAAATTCAAGCTTAAACTGAAGAAAGTAGGAAAAACCATTGGGCTAGTCAGGAAGCAGCAACAAAAACCATCCCAAAGAAAAGGAAATGCAAGAAAGCAAAGTGGCTGTCCAAAAAGGCCTTACAAATAGCAGAGAAGAGAAGGGAAACAAAATGCAAGGAACGTAGGGAAAGTTACAGAAAGTTGAATGCAAACTTCCAAAGAATAGCAAGGAGAGTCAAGAGGGCCTTAAAGAACCTCTTAATGAGGGTGAAAGAGCAGAGCACAAAAATGGTCTGAAGCTCAACTTCAAAAAAACTAAGATCATGGCCACTGGTCTCATCACCTCCTGGCAAATAGAAGGGGAAGATTTGGAAGCAGTGACAGATTTTACTTTCTTGGGCTCCATGATCACTGCAGATGGTGACAGCAGCAATGGAATTAAAAGACTCCTGGTTCTTGGGAGGAAAGTGATGACAAACTTATAAAGCATCTAAAAAGGAGAGACATCACCTTGCCAACAAAAGTACGCATAGTCGAAGCTATGGTTTTTCCAGTAGCAATGTATGGAAAGTGAGAGCTGGACAATACAGAAGGCTGACCGCCGAAGAATTGATGCTTTTGAATTGTGATGGTAAAGACTCTTGAGAGTCCCCTGGAGTGCAAGGAGAACAAACCTATCCATTTTGAAATCATGTTGGGAAAGTGTGAATGCAAGAGGAGAAGGGGATGACAGATAACAAGATGGTTGGACAGTGTCATTGAAACGACCAACTTGAATTTGACGAAACTCCGGGAGGCAGTGGAAGACAGGAAGGCCTGGCTTGCGCTGGTCCATGGGGTCACAAAGAGTCGGACACAACTTAACGACTAAACAACAAACCTGTCTGGCTTTGTAGGCACTGTTGTTTGTTTATTATCATTGAGAAGTAGGACTTTATGCCCCTTTGAAAGTTAAGTAGTATTGTCAAAAGGAAGGCAAAAAGGTTTCAGCAAGAAGCAACTGAAGAAGTGCTTGAAACTACATAATTTTGATACACTGCTTCTGATGTCAGACATACATATTTTTGAAAAAAGTCTGCTTATTTGGTTTTCTCCTCCAGCTGAGGAGTGACACATGATGCAATGAAAAGGAAGGGGGCTTTCCATGCACATACAGCCTCTGGACCTTTTAGAATCCAGTTTTAGCATATGTAATCTAAACTTGATATGTGAATGTAAACTTGTGCTATTCTCCAAGCAGAATGCAATATTGATAGGCTTTAGAAGAAAGCCAGTTTTGGCTAGAGGCAGGTAATAAATTCATTAGGCTTTATCTCTTCATGTGGGATTACCTGGTTGAGGCTTCTAGAGTTGAATGAGAATTAAAATGCAGTTTCCAGATCAAAATTTTCAAGTTTGCAGTATGTTGTGCAAAGCGAAACAAAAGCGAAAAAGCTGGGGTGCAGGGAGGACAAATTTAAAGAGGTCCATGGGAAAAAATGTACATTTGCGAAATCAGTAAAATCTATTTAATCAACAACATGTGCACATTTGAAAATGTGTACAAAAATCATACATATCTTAAATAAAATACTGATTAAGTTAAATGCAAAAATATATCCTTGTAGAATGAAAGAATGAAAAGACTAATCATCTGATGAGGACCAAGGACAAAATAAGGCTAGTGTAAAAATGAGTATGTGAACAGTCGTAACAGATTTACCCATCTCTTCTGCAGTCAAACATATAGCTGACATGCAATGTAAAAAAGTAAAGGTTCCCCTTGACATTTAGTTCAGTTGTGTCCAACTCTAGGGCATGGTGCTCATTCCCGTCTTCAAGCCATAGAGCCAGCATTTGTCTGAAGACAGTTTCCATGGTCACGTGGCCAGTGCGACTAGACACGGAACACCGTTACCTTCCCGCCAAGGTGGTAGCTATTTATCTACTCGCATTTTTACATGCTTTCGAATTGCTAGTTTGGCAGGAGCTGGGACGAGAGATGGGAGGTCACTCCATCGCATGGATTCTATCTTACGACTGCCGGTCTTCTGACCTTGCAGCACAGAGGCTTCTGCGGTTTAACCCGCAGCGCCACCACGTCCCTCTCTTAATTTCAATTCCTTTTTTTAATTTGTATTAAAGCAAAAACAATTACAACAACAAAAATGCAAATAATAGTGCTGTTTGAGACTACATTCTGACGTGCACCCCATACCACGGGACCCCATTGAAAAAAATTTATTGCAAATTTCCTTTGCAAACTTGTATAGATTGTTGCTGAAAGGCTTTCCCCTTTCCTTTCACTAATACAAATTCAACAAATCTACTCCAAATAGCATAAAAATATTAGAATTTATTTCCCCTCTTTTCACCTTGAGTTCTGTAGTCATTTTATCATTTAATGCGATGTCCCATACTTCACTGTACCAATCTTCTAATTTAATATCATTTTTGTCTTTCCAAAGCCTAGCTATTAATATTCTAGCACTTGTCATAAAATTGTTGATCAATTCCTTTGAGTAATAATCCAAATCTACGTCCCTCTCGTGCAATGAGCGGTTTTCAAATTACTAACCATGTTAATCCAAGAATAGCCAAACCAAACCAAACAAAATAATTTTAAAAACACAGTGTAATGTGTCTGACAAAGTGAATCAATCCACAAAAGCTTAAGTTGAACTGTGAATTAGTCTTTAAGATGCTACTGCATTCTTGTGTTTTATATTGGTTTTGTCTGACTATGCTATGAGGTCCTAGTGTTGTTCTGTGGGGAAAGTAGCTGCTTTGTCATGTCTTTACAATTATGCTTTACTTTATGATATGAAAAGTGCTGAATAAATGTTCCTGTAGATTATAAATATAAAAATAAACCTGGAAAACAATGCAATTGAATAATCCAGAGGGTGGATGTGCAGATATACTTCTGAATTTTTCTAATTACTGTGTACATCAGTTCTAAACCATCTCAAAAATCCAGTTTCTGTGATTTTTTTTTCATTGCTGATATTTTAAAGCTCTGTCCATTTCTTTAATTCTTTTAGTATAAAGTGATGAAAGTATCCAAATTCACCTAGGTTAGAAATCCATTAATTTCACACCCACAACCCACTGCTTAATCTTTCCTGTTCCTCTGACCCTTTTTTATTCTTTCTATCCAAGTGTTCACTCAGTCCAATATTCACCCCACTACAGTATTCACTTCTATTCATGCTGAAATGAAATCACATATGAATACATTTGTGGATATTGATTTCACAGTTGCATTCCTGCAATTTTTATTATCAAAAGAACAGTATTTTCAGCCTCAGTTGCTTCTAAGATTTGTTTGCATCCTAGGTGTGTCATCGCCCAAGCCAAACTTTTGGGAAAAACAGGTTACGGTACTAATAGTTGTGTGTTAAAAGAGAAAGAGTCACCAGAAGTCTAATGGACAGTAGATAAGCTAGTTAGTTTGTAGTCAGATGGAAAGGATTTAATGGCAGCAGTTTTTATGACCTAATTACCAGCACAGCCCACAAAATACCTATGATGAGACACTACTAAAAGCTAATTATTAGTGATCCTGCTTGGGGCTCTGAGGAAACCAATGTGGAGATATGTATAACCGATCCAGTATGTAAGCTGGGGAATCGGTCATATCCACACAAATATCTTTGTAGCTATTATCTATTCTAGTTATTACAAACATGAATTTCTACCTATTACAATTTCAGAAATCCCTCAGGATAAATAAACAAATAATGGAATGTGTAGACGCTTACCTTCATCTGGGGCACACTTCACACCCTCAGGTCAGGAACCAGTAGTCAGCTTGCCCATGTTTGCTTTTCTCTGAAATGTTCCTGTCAGAGGAGGGAAACAACCCTGAATGCTAAATCTTACAGCTGTTTACATGGGATCAACTAAGCTTGCTTCTACGGTTGACAAAAATGTGCTATAATTTTTCTGGAGTCAAGAGTCATTAAACAACTCCGTCTAAAGTGTATGTGAGACTATGGAAGCAATGCTAAGCATACTTAACCGGGAGGTCCTGTTACAATTAATGGGCTGGGCTCTAAAGCAGAAGTCATCTTTCACACTGAATTGGGTGTAATTTAATGATTCCTAGTAATGTAAATTTTGATCCTCAGTATTGTTGAATGTGTTCTGAATCACCCAGATAATAAAAGCAACTTCGTTAAAAAAAAAAAAGACAGCCTTTACTTTGATTACACTGAAGAGGCGATAACAGCAGTGTTCTGTACTTAACACAACATTGTTAGCTGTCTTTTTCTTTCTCATATTAAAACATTCATCTAGTCTTGAAGAGGAATAAAAGGTTCAAAGCTTGTCAGCGTCCGTTTTATAGATAACTGTTGAAAAAAATAATAATGAGATATTGGGTATTGTAAGGCTCAAGGGCTGTCTTGCCAAGCTCATTTATTTCCATTCACCTTTTGTCAGAATTGCAGACAGAAGACATTCAATTAAAACGTGTCACCTGTTACTTGTTATCAAATTTGTATTTGTAAATGGTGTATTAGGCCAGCAAGCCTCATATAGTCCAAACTTTTTGAATCACATGCAGAACAATGATCCGTTTCGAAAATGTTGGTCAGATTTTTATATATAGGAAAATATATTATCTGTGCCATACTAGTTCTGGAGTACCTGTTAGGGCTTATTAGATCATACCTTTATTTGAATCTTACCTGGAAGTACAGTGGTGCCCCGCATAGTGAGTTAATCTGTTCCGGATTAACCTTCGCTATGTGAAAACTTCGCTAAACGGAACGGGGAAGCCCATTGGCTTCCAAATGGGCACAAAACTCACCATTTAGCGAAGTTTCCAGGGTCCGGCAGCCATTTTCGCACCCTCGGTAAGCGAGGGGAGGGCGCGAAAACGCTGTGCGTGGCCATTTTGGGCGTCCGGCGGCCATTTTGAAACTGCCGAACAGCTGATCTGCGGGCATCGCGAAGCGAAGATCGGTAAGCGAAACGCTTACCGATCTTCGCTATGCAAGTTTTGCCCATTGGGGCCAACGCTATGCCTCCGCATTAGCGATCCCGAAAACAGGATCGCTATGCGGATTCGTCGTTATACGGTGCACTCGTTAAGAGAGGCACCACTGTGTAGGCCTAATAGTGCAGACTCTGAAGAAAAACGGTACACGGTCTCGTCAAATAAACTCCATCCAGCCATCCTCAGCAAGTTTATTTTAATGCAACATGACTGTTTCAAATACATTGACCAGGATCATAAGACTTCAGAATTTTGTCTGATTTTTCTTTGAACAGCTGATTTGAGTCGAATCTCACAAACTACTTCTAAATTTCTAGTGCTTCCAGAAGCAATGTCCTAGTATTGTATAAACGTCATGGATGGGACATGATTCTGGTTTCACTGCTTTTAGATCCTGGCAATAGTAATAATAGTGATGATTATTATGTTTTTGCTTTGAATATGCTAGCCATATTCTCTCCCTTTGGCACATTCATTTTTTTGTATATATGTGCGCACAGGCTGAAGATAGAGAGCTTATATTATAGTTGGTTATAGGCTTCAGAGTACAGATAGCTATTAGGAGACAAAAACTGACTTCCCCTTGCTAATTGTTAATTCAGCAGTAGAGCAGGAAAGCTTTAATGTGATCCATAGCTTTTATCTTTTTGATGACTTAGGATTCTGGTTTCAAAAAGATTGTCTTGCTAATGGACATACATTTTCTATCTCTAGATTTCTTTTTACTTGTACCTGTATTGTAACTGAAAAGTACGGCAGAATAATTATGACTTACAAGATGTACCTATAGATGGTGCCTATAAAATAGAATGACCACGCATCCCATTTATGTACTCTCTCCTTATGGAGGATTGTCAGCCTTATCTTTTCAGAGCCAGACAAATAGTTAAGAAAGAAACTCTCCTAGATTTTTCATCTCCCTATTCCTGATTAATAGTTTTATTATAATTGATATATGGCTTTTCAGGTTATTAATAATAATTGCATAGGTCTATTCTGACCTATGATGATCCTTCTCTGGTTTTTCTAGTTGGAAGTGATTTAAAAGCCCCTTCTTCTGGGGATACTCTTGGGCCATGTAAATTCCCCAAGGCCATACAGGTTGGCTTTTCTCTTGCAAGACAAAGTGGGGAATTGAACTCCTGGCACTTGGCTTTGCAGCCAGATGTTCAAAGGTGCTGAGTTGTGTTTTTTTAAATATTGTATTGCTTGATTCTTTTTCTTTCATTATTACTGTAATTTTCTGTGTATAAAATGACAGTTTTCCCTTAAAAAGGAAAAAATTAGGGTCAATAGTAAGAGGGTCAAAGCACTTTGATCCCTGCTTTCCCCCTCTACTTTTTGCAAAGAAAGTGAAGGGGGAAAGTACCCCCTCCACTTTCTTTGCAAACAGTGGAAGGGGAAAGCAGCTTTTTGCAAAGAAAGTGGAGGGGGAATGCGCTTTCTTCCCAAGAAAGTGGAGGGGGAAAGCAGGAATCAAAGCACTTTGATCCCTGCCTTACACCTCCAGTTTCTTGCAAAGGAATAGATTTTTGGTTGGAAAAGTGGGGGGGTGTCTTATACATAGGGGCGTCTGTTACATACAGCACTGATGTTACCTGTCTGTCATGGGTTTGGAGGGAAAGTTCCATCCTATGGGGAGTGGAAGGCGGGACATCAGGAGGAGGGGCTGTACTGTATATATATGTGAAGCTGAAGGAGAAGCTGGAGAAGAGCTGAGAGAAGAAGCTTGAGGGGGAGTCTGTGTGTCAGACAGGGTACTACTGTGTGTCAGTCAGTACCAACCTGATAGGTTCAGGTGTCTGTATGGTTAGCCAGAACTGATAGGTTCAGGGTCTGTGCTTCAAGTTAAGTGTTCTGTGTGAACCAAACGGTGTGTATGTATGATTGAGACTAAGCCACGTTACTGTATCTTATTCACCTGATCATTTTATTTTCCCTGTGTGTTGTGTAAATAAACCTTGTTCTTTTATTTGTTTAAAAATCCATCCCTGGTCTGTGTGACTTCTTATAGGGAATGGTTGGTGGCAGCTTAGTGAAACTGTGGCATATCCCAGTAGGTCTGGGTTTGTCACATTGATTGGTGTCCAGCGTATGGGATACGACTGGTCCAGTTGTCCAGTGGTCCAGCAAAGCCTTGGCAAGTGTGCCCAGAGCAAGGGGGGGTCTAGTCAGGGACAATCTGAGGGCGCGTAGGTAATCTTCTAGGTGTACCTCACGGGGAGGTGCGCTAGTGGAAGAACGTGCCAACTGGGGACTAGATTAGGGAGCTCTGAGGCAGCCTGTTTTGGCGGGAAAAAAGCTGAGGCAAAACTGTGTAGTAGCAGTGATCTAGCCTGCCTGCTGAGAGGCCTAGCAGAGGGGGGTAGACTCTGGCTCGCAACTGTTGCAAGTTAGTGCTGAAGAACAGCAGTAATCTACAGAAAGCTGGTTCTGAGGCAAAAGAAAAAAAAAAGTGGTGGCTTTATTTTGAGGCTTGACTTTTGAAAGCAGCCTGTTCTGGGGGGGGGGGATTATGCCCTTGACTCGAAGCCAAATGGCAGAAATGGGTGAAGTGAAAGAACCCCAGGTAGACCAAGGTTCTGAGGATGAATTTGGCTCAGTGCAGGGTGACAGCACGGGAGAGCAGAACCCAGAGCTCAGGAAAATGCTCATAGCCCAACAGCATGAACTGAGGATGAGGCAATTGGAAGGAGAAGAAAGATTAGAGAGAGAGAGAATGGAAAAAGAAGAAAGATTAGAGAGAGAGAAAATTGCTCTGGAAAAGGAAAGGATGGCGTTTGAGTTAAGAAAATTGGAAATGAACCAGAACAATAATAACAATAGGGATTCTGAGGGAGGCCAATTGTCTAAAGCTGACCTGAAGAAATTCCCTGTGTACCACAAGGGAGATTGTCCTGAGGTGTTCTTTTCCCTAGTGGAAAGAGCGTTTGTGGACTTCTCAGTAAGGGAAACTGAGAAGATGACCATCATGCGATCTTTAATCAGTGGCAGCCTTGCAGAAGTCTATGCAGAGATGCCAGAGGAACTGATGAAAGATTTTGCAGAGTTTAAAAAACTGGTGTTTGCCAGACATGGGATAAATGCGGAACAGCTGAGGCAAAGATTCAGGTCAATCACCAAGAAACCAGAGCAGACTTTTACCCAAGTGGGGGCCCAATTGGTGAGGCTGCTAGAGAAATGGCTATCTCAGGAGGGGACAGAGACCTTTCAGCAGCTCAAAGACTTGATAGCGCTGGAACAGTTCTATTCAGTCCTGCATGGGGAACTGAAATTCCAGGTGAGGGAAAGGAAACCGAAATCTGTGGCAGAAGCAGCCGAGATCGCAGATTTTATTTCCCAAATAAGAAAGCCCTTGGGTGAGGGGAAATCGATGGGGAAACCTAAAGAAACCTACAGCAAGTACTCTCAGGGACCAGGGAAAAGCCAGCAAGGGGGAGGGGCCCATGGTGAAGGGAAGCCCTCAGACATGAAACCAAGACCTCAGATTTTGGAGGGAAAACCAAAACAAGATGAGAAAGACTCAAAATATAGCAGAAAATGTTATTTCTGTCAGGGAAAGGGCCATCTAATCTCAGAGTGTGAGAAATTAAAGCAGCTAAAAGGAATTGTGCCTCAGGATTCGAGTGGAACCAAGCCAAAAGCTGTGTTCTGTGTCCAGAAAGAGCAAAGCTCCTTGTCACTGAGGGAGCCTGTTGCCATGGCTACTCAATCTGGAACAGTTACATCTGCTGATCAGGCTGAGGAAAATGGTCCTCTTGTGGAGGTCAAGCGCTGCTTGCTCGTGAGAACAGATTCTCAGTTGTTTGAAACAGCAGGGGTGGACGTAGGAATACTTGACCATCAGTATAGGGGGCTGAGGGACACTTGTTCCCAGGTGACCCTGTGCCATCCAGATATTATTCCTAGGGAGTATATAATCCCAAATGAGAGCATGAAGGTGGCAGGGATTGAGGGGCAGGTGATCTCACTGCCAGTAGCGGAGGTACCTGTGAACTTTCAAGGCTGGAGGGGAGTTTGGCGGCTAGCGATTTCATCGACTCTGCCAGCAGCCGTGCTCGTGGGAAATGACCAGGCTGAACATGTGAAACGGGTGCTAGTGATTACACGCTCACAAGCCACCATGGGGACAGTTCAGGGGGGTACTGATGAGCCCGAGACGGAAGCAGAGGGGAGTTCAGAAGCTGTGGTGGAAACCTTAACCACAGACAGCCGATTTGGCCAAGAGCAAAAGGCAGACGCCACTCTCCAAAAGTGTTTTGAACAGGTGACTGATGCCCAGCTAACACCTGAAACCCCAGTGAGATTTCTAGAGGAAAAGGGGATTTTGTATAGAGAGACCCTGAGGAATACCTCAAAAGGGGGAGATGGGATCCGAAGTCAGCTAGTGGTACCTGAAAAGTATCGCCCCATGATCTTACAAAGGGGGCACTCTGACATGTTTGCTGCGCACTTAGGGGTAAACAAAACACAGCAGAGAATCACACAGAATTTTTACTGGCCTGACATAGGGAAGCAGATCAGGGAGTTCTGTAAACAATGTGATGTGTGTCAAAGGCAGGGGAATAGCCGCGACAGGACCAAAGCAAAGTTGTGCCCTTTGCCTGTGATTGACACTCCGTTCAAATGTATAGGGGTGGATATTGTGGGACCTTTGCCCAAGGCCACAAAGAGGGGGAACAGGTTCATTCTCACCATTGTGGACCATGCCACGAGGTACCCTGAAGCCATTCCCTTGACTAACATTGAAACTAACACAGTGGCAGATGCCTTGGTGGGGTATATGTCCAGGATGGGATTTGCCTCAGAAATAATCACAGATTTGGGCGCATCGTTCACATCGAAGCTCATGAAACGCTTATGGCAAATCTGTGGAATTAAGCACAAGGAAACCACTGCCTATCACCCTGAAAGTAATGGGTTAACTGAGAAGTTCAATGGGACTCTAATGCGCATGATTAGGGCTTACTTGGCAGAGAATCCAAACAATTGGGACCAGAAGCTGCAATCCCTTTTGTTTGCTTATCGATCAGTGCCACAAGCCAGTACCGGGTTCAGTCCGTTTGAACTTTTATTTGGGAGAAGGGTGAAAGGGCCCCTTGATTTGATCAGACAAAATTGGGAGCAGATCACCCAGGATGACCCACAAGACGTTGTGACATACATAGACACCTTGATGAATGACCTAAAGAGAAACCTAGAGCTGGCAGCAGAAAACCTGCAAGCTCAGAAGGTCAGACAGAAAACATGGTATGACCACAAAGCTAGAGAGAGGCACTTTGACCCAGGGGAGGAAGTGCTTTGGCTTAGGCCCTGCAGAGAGAACAAACTGCAGCTCAAATGGGCCGGACCATATAGGGTCATTTCCAAGATGTCAGACCTGAACTACCTTATAGAGCAGGAGGAGAACCAAGCAAGGAGGGTGGTTCATGTGAATGCCCTAAAACCCTACTACAGAGGGGAACAGAGGGTTTTATTTGCGATAAAAGCAGCTGAGAGTGAGGAAGCTGAATTACCCTTCTGGGAGGGTAGAGGGGAAGTAAAATACAACCCAGAGGAGGTAAAGATCAGTCCTGCACTCACCCAAGACCAGCAGCAAGAACTAAAAATGCTGCTCATTAAATATCAACAGGTGTTTTCCAACAAGCCGGGGATAGTGAAGGGAGTGATGCATCGGATCCACACAGGGGATGCACCCCCGCAGGCAGTATCCCCATACCGAGTAACGGGACCCTATAGGGACAAGGTGCGGAAGGAGCTGGACGAGATGCTTAGGGAGAACATAATCGTCCCCTCTTCTAGTCCTTGGTCCTCTCCGATAGTCCTAGTGGACAAGCCTGATGGGAGCATTAGGTTTTGTGTAGATTACAGGAAATTAAACCGCGTAACTACTCCTGATGCCTACCCAATGCCCAGGCTAGACAACCTGATTGAAACCATAGGGGGTTGTCGGTTCATCTCATCATTGGACCTGGTAAAGGGATATTGGCAATTAAGAATTGATCCCAAGGATCAAGAAAAGACCGCCTTTTGCAGCCCTTTTGGTCTCTATGAGTTTCGAGTCCTGAGCTTTGGTCTCAGAAATGCACCAGCCACATTCCAAAGGCTGATGGACCAGACCTTGGCAGGGCTCAGTGACTTTACTGTGGCCTACATTGACGACATAGGGATCTTCAGTAATACCTGGGAAGATCACCTGAAACACCTGGAGTTAGTGCTGCAGAGGTTAAGTGCAGCAGGGCTAACAGTAAAGGCGAGCAAGTGTCAGCTGGGTAGCCCAGAAATAAAATACTTGGGTCACATAGTAGGGGGAGGAGTGATAAAACCCCTCGAGGCCAAGATAGAAGCAGTTCGTGATTGGCCCAGACCCAACACCAAGAAAAAAGTCAAATCATTTCTTGGGTTGGTGGGCTACTACAGAAAGTTCATCCCGAGGTTTAGCGAGATTGCGGCTCCGCTGACCGATCTGACGAGGAAGAAGACTGATGACCGCATCCCGTGGACCAGTGACTGTGAGGAGGCGTTCCGGAGGTTGAAGGGGGCCCTCATCAACTATCCAGTGCTGCGTGCTCCAGACTTCGACCGGGAGTTCATCATCTACACCGATGCGTCTAACAGCGGGGTAGGAGCAGTTCTTTGCCAGGAGGATGAGAATGGTGACCAGCATCCAGTGTCCTACCTGAGTAGGAAACTCCAGAAAGGTGAGAGACATTTGGCAACCGTGGAAAAGGAGTGCCTGGCCATAGTCTACGCGATCCAGAAGGCCAAGCCTTACATCTGGGGAAGACATTTTATTCTGTGCACTGACCATTCACCACTGCAATGGTTAAAGACAATGAAAACCCACAATAGTAAACTTATGAGGTGGGCTTTAAACCTGCAAGACTATGACTTTGAAGTGAAGGTGGTCAGAGGGTCAGTGAACTGTGTTGCTGACGCCTTGTCAAGAAGACCTGAAGAATGAAGACGGCGAAAGAAACATGGACTATGTATATATTTTGGTGACCAAAGATTAAATGTGCTTGTTATTAAACATGTTGGTTTGTATGAATAAAGGTAACTTGATGTATTGTTAATGGTAAATGTTTAAATGCCTAATAGAGTGTAAGTATAAGTAAGTATGGTATTGTATGTTATTATATAACTGTTTTAGTATGTTTTGGATCCAGGTTGTTTTTTTGGTGAAAAGCACCTTAGCTTTCCCCCTACAAAACAACTTATAAAGAGGGGAGGTGTTACATACAGCACTGATGTTACCTGTCTGTCATGGGTTTGGAGGGAAAGTTCCATCCTATGGGGAGTGGAAGGCGGGACATCAGGAGGAGGGGCTGTACTGTATATATATGTGAAGCTGAAGGAGAAGCTGGAGAAGAGCTGAGAGAAGAAGCTTGAGGGGGAGTCTGTGTGTCAGACAGGGTACTACTGTGTGTCAGTCAGTACCAACCTGATAGGTTCAGGTGTCTGTATGGTTAGCCAGAACTGATAGGTTCAGGGTCTGTGCTTCAAGTTAAGTGTTCTGTGTGAACCAAACGGTGTGTATGTATGATTGAGACTAAGCCACGTTACTGTATCTTATTCACCTGATCATTTTATTTTCCCTGTGTGTTGTGTAAATAAACCTTGTTCTTTTATTTGTTTAAAAATCCATCCCTGGTCTGTGTGACTTCTTATAGGGAATGGTTGGTGGCAGCTTAGTGAAACTGTGGCATATCCCAGTAGGTCTGGGTTTGTCACAGCGTCTACACGGAAAAATAAGGTATTTGTATTTTACTGTGAACTGCACTCAAATCCACTGCAGAAGAGCAGTGTGCTAATAGATATGGGATATGCATTAAAACTGCAGTGTGGAGTGTTCCTGTTCAGTATCTAATCAGTCAACCATACCATCCTTTAGGATACATTCATTCTCTTTCCCACCCAATTTTCTATAACTTTTCAATCAGTGCAATTTAGCATTCTTCTTTTTTTTCCTTAGGCTGCTTCTGATTCACCTTTGTTAGATATTTTTTTTGCCTCTACAAACTTCAGAGTACAGTATTGCTAAATCCATTCATAGCTTCTTATACCATGCTATCATTTTTTGCTATATAATCATAAGGACCACTACTCTTGAATATGAAAAATAAAGTTAATGATAATGTAAAGTAATACATGGTGAATTCTAATGATGATGGTAAATAATTTAAATAGTAAGATTAAATCATCTTGTGTATCCCATTCCTGTTTTGCTCACAACTACTGAATGTAATGGGGACTAGGGAACTGATAGTGCCTCTTGGGTTGTATCCTGTTTCCTGTGTTAAAGTTATCTAAGATCCACATGACCTTAGACATTGTCAGCAAATTGTTAGCTAGATCCTCACTTTTTTTAAAACATATGGATGAAATGAAGTGTTTCTTAATATTTTTGTACTTTTTTAAAGCCAAAATTGTTCTCGGATCTTGTTGTTTAAGTTATTTTCAATTCCTGCAGTTTTCAGACAAAAACCAAGACCTTTGACTATTATTTAATGGAAAGTTCAAGGACATTACAAAAGACCCTTTCTTGTATGTGAATATATTTCATTGTATTTTTCTCTAAGTGAGTGTATTAAATGTGCCTCCGTTTATATATTTTTTAGGAGTCCGCCTAGACAGAGTACGTGGAGGTCGCCAGAAGTACAAGCGCAGAATAGATGCAGAGAATAGTCCATATCTGAATCCTCAACTAGTTCAGCCAGCCAAAAAGCCATGTAAGTATATCTGATGATGGTGTTTAATAGCTTACATGGGACGTGCCTTCAGATGCTATCAAAATATGAGTAAAACAGAAACCAGAAATGCATTGTTTTTATAGCCTGAAATCCAGCAACACGTCACAATTTGAGCAAGTCCATTGAATCAATGAAAAATGGATAGGTGTTGGCTCACCAAACCCTCACTGATTCAGAGGGCCTACTCTAGCTGAAGCTGACTACAGTGGTGCCCTGCTAGATGCTTACCCCCATGACGTTGAAATCGCTTGATGATGAACGATGGTTCCAATGGTTTTTTTTCACTTTACGTTGATTAGCAGCCTGCTTCACGAACTGTTTTTTTTGCAAAACGATGTTTTTTTCAGCCCCGCAAAATGGCTTCCCTCCGCAAAATGGCTTCCCTCTCTTCTCAAAATGGCTGCTTTCCGGACGAAAGCATTGCATTACAGCGATTTTTAACAGCTGATCGGCGGTTCTTTATGGGCAATCTTCGCTGGACGATGAGGTATTGCCCCCATTGGAACGCATTGACCGGTTTTCAATGCATTCCAATGGGGATTTTTTTCACTTGACGATGATTTCGCTTAACAGTGATTTTGCTGGAACGCATTATCGTTGTCAAGCGGGGCACCACTGTACTGAATTTCAGCTAGTATGTTCCTTATCAACTGCTGATTCTGCAAAGTATTCAAATCATGCTTGTCTTTTCTTAGTAGAGTCAGAAGGAAAATGCTTTTAAGGGTGAGAGCTTGCTAATACACAATTTATGCAGTACAAATTTTACATTTACAGGTGATCTTTATTTTCAGTGGTACATAAAAGAGCTCATGCTGTGATCATTAGTTCATTGAAGCTTCTACTCTCAGATTTCACAATAAAGTGATTTTTGTAGTTTTCACTAACTAAATGAGTTTGACTGCTCAACCTCCCAATGAAAATACATTAGTAGCCTCATTAATTTATAGCAATAGAAGGTTGACACACTAGCTTGTATTAGATTAAAAAGAAATGTGCTAAACATATAACATGCATAGGTTATTTTGCTGATGTTCCTTGATCGTTTTTTCAGAGGTTTAATGTTCTCCTATCCACTTAATATGAAACGGAAGGGCAAGAAGCAGAGCAATAAGTTAAACGTTTTGCAGGCTGTATGCATTAATGCTGAAGCAATGCTGTTTCTTTTCTATAAACACAACAGAAGAAACAGGTTAGTTAGCCTACAAAATGTAAATTGGCAATTGTGAGCTTTGGTGAATCCTTCTGTCTTTCACTTTCAGAGTTGTTTCTCTGGTGCCTGTACAAAGGCATGGGTGTTTAGAGTGCAGAAGTCTCCACTTTGGAGATCAGTAGCAAAAGCCTTTGATGATTAAACTTACGTCACTTACCTGGTTGTTTAAAAAACCACTATGTTGTCTTTCACTCCCATTCACCAAAAGGGGACATTGTTCAGTACAATGCATATAAGCATATGGAAATCTGGAAGGCAAATAAATAAGAATTTGAACTGTGAGCGAAAGGGCACTTTAGCTATGTCAGAGGGAAAAGAAACCAGTTTTACATAAAACTAAGGCTTAAGTGAACATATGGCATCGTTTCCTTTTGCCTTTCCAAAAAACATTATGCTGATTATACCTTCAATTGTCCAATCTGGCATCTTCCACACAGTCTGCATAAGCTGTTCCGCCACTCTGTAAATACAATCTAGGGTTGCATTAAGCAGATTTTGCGCATTATAATAAAAACTTTCTGATAATACAATAAAATTCAATAAACTCTAATGCTTAATTTCATTAGAGGGCTAGATTTTCTGGATGCACAGATTGCCAGCTTTTCATTTATTTTATATTGTGCCATTGAGTGGAATTGCTGACAGCTCAGCACATGCACACACAATTAAGCCTTTTTAATCACAGACACAGGTTAATGCTGCCGGGCTGAAAATGCAAGGAATTAAAAAAAGGCACAATCCACCAGGAAGATGTCATGAGAAAGCCCCATTGACATGAATGGGTTGAATGGCAATTATACCATCCTGGTTTGTAGTTCCTGTTCAGTTCAAATGGATTTATGGGTTAAATTCTAAGTGGATTGGCTTTTCTTATGTGTCTAGTAAAAATAATTGAGAAGCAGAATATTGTCCAATACATACAAAGATAACAAAATTAATTTTTGTTTTGTATATTTAATAAATCATAATAGCAGCAAAGAGTCTTGTAGCATATTGAAGAATAATGAGTTTTATTTGACATGAACTTCATAAACTTCAAACCCACCCCACAAAAGCCTATGGCAGATAAAACCTGTTACTCTTGCAGATGCTACGAGAATCATTGTTTTCTCTGCAACAATGACTAAAAAGGCTCTCACCTCTATAAAAATTCTAGCTCATGTGTAGCTTAGTAGGTTGAACCAACTGTTTATAGAGCCAGGAGCTATCAGTTCAAATTTGCACAGTGTCTCCCAGAAAAAGTATCTCCCAGCTGAGATTCCCCCCCCCCCCATTGATGGAGTTATATGCACTGCATGGCCTTGTGCAAGCTGCACAGTCCCAAAGTACTATCAGAAGGAGGGATATATTAAATATATCTAAGTGCTTTATGTTTGGAATCTCTGGGAGGATCTCCATAAGTTGGAATCAACTGGATGACTCATATTTATTATTAGCATTTTTTTCTTAAATCATCTAAGGAACAAATATGTAAGTTAACTTTTTTTTCCTCCTTGCATTGATGTTAGCAAACTCCAAGAGGAAATAATGAAGTCACTTCAGCTGAAAAAGTAGCCCGTGAGACTTTCTTGGTTCTGACAGATAGTTCACGCACAATAAAAGCAGTGGAATGAAGATTGGGTTTTATTGATTCTAATTAGGGAAACGTTAAATAAGATTTAGCTAGAAGCTGTGTTTGCAGCTATTCTGACTGATGGAGCTTCTTAAGCCCATTCAAAATGCCCCTGTGTTTGCACTTCAGCGTCCTTATTTTTTCCCCCAAATAGCAAAATAATAAAGATTTTTTTAAAAAAAAAAAACTCTTCACAACATGTGTGCTGTTCCCTCCTCCCATCTTTTTCTTTCACTTCTTTTCTTCCAAACCCAATGGTCTGCCTACAGGTCTTGTCATCTTGTCAGAACAATGGGTGCTGAAATTTTATGAAGCATAAATTAGGTTGTACAGCATCCTGAGTCATTACACATAGAAAAAATATTTGTTTTTTAAGGGAAAAAACCACACTATTCTATTTTCTTACCCATCCCCACCCCCCTGAACAAGCTGTTTCATCTGTTTGTTTTTTAAAGATAATTTGAGAAAGTTAGCACTGCAGCAGATCTAGAACATTAATAATTATTGACTTAGAACATTGGTTCCCAACCTGGAGTTCTCAGATGTTCTTAGACAACATCTCCCAGAACTCCTGGCCATTACAGCTAATGATGAAGACTTCTGGGAATTTCAGTCCCAGGACATCTAGGGAAGCAAGATTGAGAACCATTGATTTAGAGCACAGCCCTATACATACTGATTCAGAAGTCAATATCACTGAGTCCAGTAGGACTAACTTCCATCCTGCATTGCTTTGTAGTTTTAAGGTTGTAACACTATATACATTTGCATGAGTGTAAGTTCCACTGAACCCAGATCTTGCTTTGAAGTGAATGTGTATGATACTGTAGTCCATATGTTTCAGAATCTAAGAAGCATATGCCTTTCATCTGCATTCGTTTTATTTTTGATCCTAAACAAATCTGAGATTCTGTGATCATATTTCTGAAAATATTTGCCAATTTATTTTGATAATTTTCATTTAGAAAGTGAGATGAGCCTTAGGCAAGGAACCAGTAGATTAATGGAAGGGTGTATTTGTCAGAGTACCTTTTGTCCCAATGAGATCTTTAACATTATTATGGGAAGCTTTTTATCAGAAAGTGCCAAAACCCCTATCCATCATCTTTAAATGGAATAAATATTCCCCATTAATCAATTTGATAATAACATCATGTTGGGAAAAAAAATTATTTTGTTGGCATAATTCATGCAGTTTGCATGAAACCATGAACACTAACCTATCTGTCTTTGAATAAGTAGTCGCTCTAAAACTATTTTTCAGGTTTCACCCCCATCTGAAATTTGAATACATAACCTACATTGCTTAGAAGGTCCTCTCAATTATGAAAGGTCCCTTTCCGCTGTCTCTCCCACATTAACAACATTCACAAGTGATGCATTACAGACTAAAAATGTTCTTCTTGTCACTTGTAGAAAAGCCCTTATTAATAATAATAACACATGTTTGATGTGACATCTTGTAGTTGGCTCTTGCATTTGTTTTATGAAGGACTGATCCACCTCACCTTCCTGACATACACATTTATAAAACAGTAGAGACAAATAGATCACAACTCCAGAATAAATGACATAACAGGGCATTAAAAATCTTTCTAGAATGAATTTTATCAGGTCTTCAGTCTATTGACTGCATTTCCTACCTATGCTTAAGCTTCATAATTGCCATCAGTGGGAATTAAACAATCCAGCCACACAGGGTAGCAGTCACTCGCATACCTATTACCAGTGACAGAATTATATCCCCTTTGCTTTATTAGAGTCCTTCTGGTAAATATCAATATAATGGTTATCACTGAAGACTAAGGCTACTGGTCTGAACCAAGTTACAAAAGTTTTTAGATGGATCTGGTAATTTAAATGCCTGTACATTTAAATGTGTTTTTAATCTATATGGTTAATATTAAAGAATAACTTTCAACTGTGAGAGATGGCATAACTATCTGTTCCTAAATCCTTCAGCATGATCACACTTGGGAGCAGATTTCATGTGCAGCAGTGTCATATGTGAAGCTGCATGTTTTATGTATCACACGCACTGTCCAAACAAGAAATTAACTTTTGCAACAGTTTCCTTGTGATGCTTCTTTTGGATCTCAGGTACACAGAATCTTTACATAAGGCAGCCATGATCCCTCAGTGTTTATATCTGTTGCCTGAAAACCAAAATGAGATATATATGGAAATTGTAATACCACCACTGGAAATATTGTAGCTGATCATACAAACATCTAACACAGGTAAGGAATATATATAATTTCCTTACTTGTGTTAGATGTTTGTATGATCAGCTACAATGTTTCCAGTGGTCGCATTACAATTTCCATACCTTAAAAACCGAGCGTATTTGGTTCTCCACCTCTAAATTCAAGAAACAGATAAAAAATTACTTAATTATCTTGAGATGAGCAGGAGACATGAATGTTTCAGAGACTGATCCTGAGGCATTTTCTATGAAAAGCCACTATACCACTGAGCTGTGAAACTTCCCTAAATACTTGAGCTATGACTTTCAGTCCTTCTAAAGTCTTTAAACAAGTTTACATATTGACAGGATTATTGCCTTTTGTAGGATTCCTGATTATGTGGAAGGAGCCTTCCCATGTCAGAAGTGTGTGTTATGTTCAGATTTCTCATTTCTTTTTAAACATTATAAGGGGAAGAACAGATACGAGGCCTTGTTGTTGTTGTTTAGTCGTTACGTCATGTCTGACTCTTGTGACACCAGGCCCTCCTGTCTTCCACTGCCTCCTGGAGTTGGGTCAAATTCATGTTGGTAGCTTCAATGATACTGTCCAACCATCTCGGCCTCTGACGTCTCCTTCTCCTCTTGCCTTCATACTTTCCCATACTTTCTCATGAGATGGCCAAAGTATTGGAGCCTCAGCTTCAGGATCTGTCCTTCCAGTGAGCACTCAGGGTTGATTTCCTTCAGAATTGATGGGTTTGTTCTCCTTGCAGTCCAGGGGATTCTCAAGAGTCTCCTCCAGCACCATAATTCAAAAGCATCAATTCTTTGTCGGTCAGCCTTCTGTATAGTCCAGCTCTCACTTCCATACATCGCTACTGGAAAAACGATAGCTTCAACTATGTGGACTTTTGTCGGCAAGGTGATGTCTCTGCTCTTTAAGATGCTGTCTAGGTTTGTCATTGCTTTCCTCCCAAGAAGCTGCCGTCTTTTAATTTCATGGCTGCTGTCACCATTTGCAGTGATCATGGAGCCCAAGAAAGTAAAATCTGTCACTGCCTCCATATCTTCCCCTGCTATTTGCCAGGAGATGATGGGACCAGTGGCCATGATCTTGCTTATTTTGATGTTGAGGTTCAGACCATTTTTGTGCTCTCCTCTTTCACCCTCATTAAGAGGTTCTTTAAGGCCCTCTTGTCTCTCCTTGCTATTCTTTGGAAGTCTGCATTCAACTTGCTGAAACTTTCCCTATCTCTCTTGCATTTTGTTTCCCTTCTTTTCTCTGCTATTTCTAAGGCCTCATTGGACAGCCGCTTTTCTTTTTTGCATTTCCTTTTCTTTGGGATGGTTTTTGTTGCTGCTTCCTGTACAGTGTTATCAGCTTCCATCCATAGTTCTTCAGGCGCTTGGTGGGGGATATGATTTTTTTCTAGTTTCTAAAACATTATGACAGAAGTTGAAATAATAGGTAAGTAAGACAAGTAAATGTCTATGGAGACGTCTTAACTTGTCACGTCAGTTGCATCAAGCCAATATTACTTGGCAAGAGGATTTTAGCCAGTGTTTTAGAGTGATGGGGTTTACAAAAGAAGCAGCAAAATGATAAGAAAAAAATTGAAAGCTGCAACAAAACAAAGTAAAATATGCACACCCTAAAAAAATGTAAAAACCCATATGATACTAAAACAATGTGTAGAATATACAGGAACACCTGAGCAAATAAAGTCTTTACTGATTGACAGAAAGTAGCCACGAACTATACTTTTCTGAGGAGGCAGTGCATTTTCTCATGATGCAAGTCCCTTTCTAGTGGACTCCAGTCACTCCTTACTTAATTTCAGATGGGAGAACATGGAGGAGTACCAGAGAAGAATGAAGGTTTTGTGCAGAGTTGTGTGATTTTTTTTAAAAAAAAGTCCTTCAAGTCAGTAACTTAGAATATTTTGGTCCTCCAAGTATTTTGGGCTTTGCTTTCTGTTTTGGCCAGCAGTCATACAGAGCCCAGGGATTAGATCAGTGGCCAGATGGGGTAAAAATGAAAACCCTGGGGGTAATGAGGACGGTCACGGCAGCACGACCATCCTCATTACCCCCAAGCATTTTATTTCCAATGATGCTGTGTGTAGGCGGGCACTTCATAATGGGGAGAGTGAGCCCCAGTGAGGAACTGCATAGGGCACCCATCTGCCCTCCTCGCATCCAAAGTGTGGGGGTGGGAGAGTCAAAGACCGGGCCAGCTGGACTCTTTGCCCAGTAGAGCCCTGCCCAGGCCCACCTGCCCAGTGTACTGGCGAGGAGGCCCCCTACTCACCCTGCCTCACCTGAGTTCATGGCCAGTGGACCTGCTGGCCCTGCGGCGTCTGCCTCCCCTCGCCAAGGACACATTTTCCCAGCAGCGTGGCTGCTCCAGACTGGCTGCCTAGGAGGTGGCAGCAGGTCCCGGGTGAGTGCAGAGGGGGGGGTCAGCCGCGGACGACAAGAGTGGAGGGGCGATGCTAGGAGGGGATGGGGTAATGTCGGTGTATATACAGTTTTGGGGGGATAAAAGATACAGTGGGGTCTTGACTTGAGAACTTAATCCGTATTGGAAGGCGGTTCTCAAGTCAAAAAGTTCTCAGGTCAAATCTGCATTTCCCATAGGAATGCATTGAAAACCATTAGATCCGTATCTGCTCTTTTCCGTCCATAGAAACTAATGGGAAGCTGCTATTCCGCCTTCGACCACTAGAGGAGGATATTTTGTTTCTTTTTTTCTTAGGTCAAGAAAGGTTCAGGGAAGGCAGGGAAAATACAGTCCAGGCAGTACCAGGCAGCCTGAAGACTGTCTCCCAATCCACTCTCTAAACGCTGGGAGGAGTGAGGAAGCAGACAGGCACCCTTTTCACTGGCCAACAGTTAACTGAAAGTTCAAATTTTGCACTTTCCCTGCCTCCCACGTGGTTTTTTTTCAGTTCTTAACTCAAATCTAAGTACTTAAGTCAAGTCAATATTTTCCTATGAGAGCGGTTCTTAAGTCAAAATGTTCTTAACTCAAGCCGTTCTTAAGTCAAGACCCCACTGTACAAAAGTTCCCTGACCCCTGGATTAGATCAGTGGTTCTTAACCTTTGTTACTCGGATGTTTTTGAACTGCAACTCCCAGAAACCCCAGCCAGCACAGTTGGTGGTGAAGGCTTCTGGGAGTTGCAGTCCAAAACTCCTGAGTAACCCAAGGTTAAGAACCAGTGGATTAGATCAGTGGTTCTTAACCTTTTTGAAAGAAACGCCTCTTGAGCCATTGAGGAAGTTATCATCGCCCCCCTCCCCGCGGTGATATCTTATTTATTTATTTATTTATTTATTTATTTATTTATTTATTTATTTATTTATTTATTTATTTATTTAAGACACTTACATCCAATGACCCCTGAAAATAAAATAAAATTCCAAGAAAATGAAATGCCCCCCAAAAAGTAGCATTTAATGATTCAGTTGCAAGTGCATTTAAGACGCAAAAAGAAATATAAAAAGGGCATAAAAACAAATGCAGGAACTAAAAATTTCAAGACAAAAAGTCTGAAACTAAATTAAAATTGGAGGAAAATATGTATTAATGCACACTGTAAAAAAGGCTGCAGCCATCTTCACAGGTTTGGCTTGCTCCAGCGCCCCCCTACTGCCCCCCTTCTGTTCCACCGCCCCCACACCGCCCCTTTTCGTTCTACCGCCCCCTTGAAAAATGAAATCGCCCCCTGGGGGGCATTATCGCCCACGTTAAGAACCACTGGATTAGATCACCACTCTCTGTGCAGTGGTGCTAATTTTGAGATTTCTATGCCCTTTTTTGTTGCATTTCAGAATGTAGTACAGTATCTGAGTATGTACTTACTCCAGCTCTTAGAACAGTTGTTCCCAACCTTGGATCCCCAGGCGTTCTTGGACTGCAATTCCCAGAGGCCTTTACCAGGATTTCTGGGAGTTGTAGTCCAAAAGAATCTGGGGAGCCAAGATTGGGAACCACTATCTTAGAATGTTGTTTTTGCCCATATAATAGTAGAGAGACTGAGTATCAATACCACATGCCCACTCCACACTGAAATGCAAAGAGCGCTGGAGAGATCCAACATGGCCCTTTTATTTTTCAGCTAGTTACCATTTCAGGCATCAGTACTTCCTTTCAAAGTTTATCGTTTAAGAAATTACAATGGGTTCTAGCGATGAAGATATAATTGCTCAAACTGCATTTGGAGCAAAACTGCTTGGATTAATGAAATCACAACTTCATGCATTAGAGTTCAGCTTGTTTCTTTCTTTTTCCCCCCCAAGACATTCTTCAGCTCCCATCATAACACAGAAGTATGCCCTGGCACATGGTGTTGTAATTGCTGCAGAACAACTTTTAGGTTGAAATCAGCTGTGCTTGTACAATTCAGATCCATATATAAGATTTTATTGGAGAGTGAAGGTGAATACTTAACAGTTGTAAAACAGTATGGACTGAATTATTCACATTAGGAGAGGTTTGGTTTCTGAGATGGAAAATGATAATTGGCAAGAGCTACTAGAAATTATAGAATTCAGTCTTTTCTCTTTCAAAAAAAATCTGGGTTATTCTTATCAGCCCTTCCCTATGTGGAAAATTATAGATTTTAAATGTTCACAGAAGCATAGATTTACTCAAAGGTCCCTGTTGTCATCACGTCCAACAGCATGTAGTGGCAAAATTCCCTGGACCTGTCTTTTTGACAGATTTCTGAGATAGTTTCCATTTTAAAATCCTTTTAGCAATCCAATTGTCCAGTTAATTCTTACATTTCTTATAATCGTGTTCTGTAGAGCCAATAACTGGGGGGAGGGCGGGGGGGGACCACCTGTCTTTATTAGGGTATGTGTGTGTTTGAAGGTTGGGAGGACTGAACCAGGATAGTCAGACCAGCAGACAGGTAAGCTAATCCAGGAAGATGAGAAGCTTGATTCTGTGGAAAAACAGGTTTCCAAGTGGGTTTTGGGAAGCTAAGGAAGTCTAGATAGGCTAGTTGATCCTGAAGCCTCCCTGTCTCATAGCAGTTATTATTAGGAAAAGAATGGAGATAGTGTCTGGCAAGGCGGGCTTTTTGTTCAGCTTACTCTGAATTTCCCAGTAATGTCTAGAAAAATTAAGTCAAACTACTACGAGAGGCGTGTCTCTGCAAGTCCCACAATCAACGGACTGCAGTAGCTAGACAGGGTGAGACCTCACACCCCTTCTGTAATGCTGGAAATGTGCTTCTAATTATTGCGTACAATCCTTGTCCTGAAAACAGAACCAACCACAGGTCTCTGGAGTAATTTGGGTGGGATATGCTGATATCAGGTATGCTTTGATCTGGATGATATGTATTAACAGGATACTTCCTACTACCCTTACATGTTTTAGTCCATCTTTCTTCTAGGGATGGGCAATGTATAGTCCTCTGGATGTCACAGTTGTTGAGACAACTTCCATCAGCTTTCAGTCAGCACAGCCAATGGAAAATAGATCTGGAAATTTTAGTCGAGGAACATCTGGAGAGCCAGATATTTTCCACCTTGTTCTAAACTTACTTGGTTCTGTGAGATGATCTAGGCCAAGAGTTATAACTGGTCTGAATCTGGGTTTTTCTCATCATCAACATCCAGCTCTCTTCTGAATATCACATTAGTTCTAGGATTGCTGTAGAGATATGCTCCTCGGTCTCAGCTGCTGGACGGACGGTTTGCCGCCCTGGAACAGCATAGCTGGTGTTTGCCCCACGGTCCTGGATGGCGCGAGACTATCCCGGGTCACATGACTAGTTTGGGTGAGGGAGTGTAGTTATTTAAGCAAGCAATCCCAATTGATTGCCCTCTTTCCTGTTTGGGCACCCACCTGCCCTCCCTATTTCTAGTATGATTTTTATGGTTGCCTTTTAGGGGCCGGATAGGAATTTTTGACCTTCATCCTGATTGCTTTTGGATGTGGGGATTTTTCGCCTATCCCACACTGAAGAAGGGTTGTTGGCATTTTTGGTGGTTGATTTGGTCACACTGGCGGGTAGTGCGGAAAAACAGGTAGCCTTGGTGTGTCCCGTTTGTAATTCAGGTAAGCCAACAGCGCATCCAACCTCCCGGCTCTGCGGATCGTGCGATTACAGGGCCGGTGCGGGGAAGATGCGCTGGGCCACTTCCGGACCAACAGTCATCAATTAAAGATGTCTTGAGGTCTGGGGGTGTTTAATTAGCGGCTTGCCGGGTTCCTGCTGTCTGGTAGACCGCTGGAACCTGGGGCCGGGGACTCGCCCAATGGTGGATCAGGGGATATTTGGATACCCCCACCTTCTCCTGTTTCCGCACTACAGCAGGCCCCCTCTTTTGATAATGTTTGAAGATATACATTGATGTGATTTGATGCAATAAACTGTGGCCCATATTTAATCCATATCACTGTCTCGCGTCTTTATTCCGGGACTAGGGGGGCAATTGAAGTACATAGCATTTCCATTGAATACTAGATTCAAAAATTAATAGTAAAAAAACAGTTTTAATATTGAGCAAAATTTAAATGATATGGAGAGTCGGTGGAATGTAATTCAAGTTTTATAGTCATGAACTGAATCATCAGCAGTGCTGGCAGAGTTGGTAGTAGTAGTAACTTGTACCTTGTTCTGTCTTTACAGATAACAAAATTGTCTCCCATTTGCTGGTGGCTGAACCAGAGAAGATCTATGCCATGCCTGATCCCACTGTACCAGACAGTGACATCAAGGCCCTCACCACTCTTTGTGACCTGGCAGACAGGGAGCTGGTAGTCATCATTGGATGGGCTAAACATATTCCAGGTACAGAATATATATTTTACATGAAGTTCCACTGTTTAAAAAAAATATTAGCATTTTAATTAAAATTTTATGACATTTTACTATTTAATTATTTTTCTATGCTTTGTTGTTTTTATATAGTGTGTAGTTTGTGTACTGATTATGTTTATGATAGACAGGTGTACTGCATGTGTGGAGAACACAGCATTAGTGCAAAATACACTGTTAGGTGCTTTTAGGTCTCATAATCTCAGAAAAACTTTAACACAAGGATTTGCTTCATAGTCCATATCATTATAATTCTCTGTTGCTAGGAAAACTGGAGGATATGGCTTCTGAAGATGTAGTTGTGTTAGTCTGTTCCAGCATTTAAATGTTAGAAAAGGAGTGGGGTGGGGACAAAATATTGTGAGACATCTTAAAGACTGACATTTGTTTCGATGGAAACTGTTATGGATCAAAATTCTCAATACCCAAAATCCTGTTGCTTAGCACAGTAAATCAAAGTAGAGTAGGCCCATTGAATCAATTGGGATTTAGTGGGTCAGTGCCTCCGTAGGTTCAATTGATTCAAATGGGCTCACTTAAACTGTGACTTACTTTAGCGTAATAAGTTGTAGTTAGAGTAGTCTCATTTGAATCAATTGAACTTCTGGAGGTGTTGATTTACCAAATCCACATTTTGTTGGAAATGTAAGTCATAACATGCAGATATAATATATGTATTTTTATCCTGCTAGAAAATATTATTCTTGGCACATTGTGATGTTATTTTTTTTTTAAAGAAAAACTTCTTTTTTAAAAAAAAATTCACTTGCTCAATGCTCTGGAAACAAATCTGTTAGTCTTTAAAATGTCACACTATTTTGTCCACCCACGCTTTTTGCCAAAGTGGGGGGATACAAGAGCAAGGCATTTCACCATTCATAGGCTGGGCCGCCTTGTTGAGGAGCCAGCAGCCGGGAGTTCAAATTCCCACTGTGCATTCTGGGAGAGGAGCCAACAAGGATCATTTAGAGTTTGTATAGATGGGGTTATGTGCCCTGCAATCTTTATAGTCTTTTGAAAGCTATTATTATTATTATTATTATTATTATTATTATTATTATTATTATTATTATTATTATTATTATTATTATTATTATTATTATTATTATTAAAGGGGAACCTTGCCCTCCTGGAGAGACCCATTAATTATTGCTGTGGCCCATTCGGTTGTTATAGGCCTGGCTACTTTGATTAGCCAGGCCAGGCAAGGGTCAAGAGAGGAAGTGGTGGCACGACAGTGGTCAAGTGCTTTGTCCACCATATCTGGCATCACAGGCTGAAAGAGATCAAGCGTCATCGGGCAAGGCGGAGCGCTGGATGTCTATGCCCGATTTACTATGTTCAGAAAAGGAGAGCGCTCCTGGCAGATGCCTCCACTTTAGATTTTTAAAATGTTGCAGATTGGTCAGGTGAAATAATAGTAGGAGGCCTATCACTCAGACCAATTCCGAATAGATCACGGACTATGCAGAAAAGTTCCACCTGCTGATTTGAAGCTTTGCTTATCCGGACAGAGAAGTGAGCTCGACTGGCAGCCTTCACCTTAGTAAGGTAATGGTTAGTCGCGATCCTGACAGCTTTCCGATTATATTCCGTCGGGTTCCATCTCAAATAACACTCTAGCCTTCTCCTGTTTTGCTTCAAAGTTCGCAGCTTCTGGTTAAACAGGGTGCTGGATGAGCTCTGCAACAGAGAGGGCATTTAGGAGCGATCATGTCAACAGCCCTGGTGGCAGCAGCAAGCCAGCCATCGACCAGAGCCTCGGTAGGAGCGCCAGTCAGATCAGCTGGAATCCCTCTCACGGAGTCCTGGAATCCTACAGGATCCAGTAGCCTTCGAGGGTGGACCATTAAAATAGGTCTTTTTTCCCTGCAGGGAGGGAGAGCCACTGAGAGGTTACGTTTTATTAGGTGGTGATCCAACCATGAGAAGGGAACTGACACAAGGTCAGTTACCATCAGACCACACTCACTCTGCTCAGTGGAGAACGCCAGGTCTAGCATATGACCGCCCATGTGGGTGGGGCCGTTAACATGTTGGGACATGTCCAAGGAAGCCATAGTTTCCAAGAACTCAAGAGCCGGACCAGAAACCTCTGCCTCCGCATGGATGTTGAAACCACCCAACACCAGAAGCCTTGGGGATTCCAACAGTGCCGCGGAGATAAGGTCTGCCAGCTCCAGTAAGGAAATGGCTGGGTCGCGGTAAGCGCGGTAACCCAGCAAGATCCCAATACTATCCCTGGCCCTATTCAATACGTGGAGGGCCTCCAGACTGGTTTCACCACCGTAGAGCGCCTAACAACCTCCAGAGTGTTTCTGTAAACAATGGCTACTCCCCCCCTCTCCAGTCTACCCTGGTGCTGGACTGCACAACCGGGAGGACAGGCAAGGGTCAAGGGAACACCCCCTTCCCTGCCCATCCAAGTTTTGGTTCTGCATGCCAGGTCTGCATCCTCCTCCAGAATAAGATCTTGGATAATCTGGGATTTGTTGGATACAGACCTGGCATTCAACAGCACCAGATTTAGAGTGGAGGGACGGCTGATCTGACTACCTCAAGACTGATGGTTGGTCACAGTGCCAGAACAGTGAACGGCCTTCAAACATCTGTTCACTGGCAATTGCAGTGACCAGAGACTTTGATATTGTAGCCACTCCACTCCTGACTGTTTTGTGAGTTAATAGACAAGGCAGTTTGTAGAGCTGTCATTTTGTTCCCTTTCACTGATATGAAATTCAGGAGTGGAGAAGATGAAGAATGAGATACCTTTTCATGTTTTAGCCAGATGAAAGGCTACAGCTGTATATTTCACTCAGTTTGGATTTGTGTTGGCACGGCTGTGTCGCAGAATGGCTGGTGTTTTATGCATCTTTTAGACACAGAGATGAGTGTATTTTGATGACTTCAGACAACAGAACAGCTCTTCCTGTTTATTACATTACCAAAGTTTTGATATTTTCAGATCAATAGATTATTATTCAGCCTTCTCTTGCAGTAGTGTTTTTCTTCCTCAGGACAGGGTTTGAGACATTGTCTACGCAGGCAAAGTGAAAATGTGTAGCACTCAAGACCTTTCAGGTTATTTTCCTTTCCTTCTTTCGGCATTTTCTTCTCCCTGACAGTACATTGCTGAACATGCAGCCTCACTTGGATGACATGTAAATGGGCCTACAAGAGATTAACACAGAGAGACAAAAGAAAAAGAAGACACAATGTTTTTGTCTTCTTTATTTTTATTTTGTTTTTGCCTGACATACAGAGACAAACTCTTCATAATCACTTTGTAAAGCATAGATTTCGAAAAGAAACAAAGACTTAATGGCACCTTTAACACTTAGCAGATTCATTTTAGTGTGAGCTTTTGTGGATTACAATCCACCATATCAAGTTCAATATATAGGTTATAAACTTTTATACACAGTAGTTGGTGGTAAATGAGGACAAAGTTCTATGGAATGAATTATATTTATTAATTCAGTGTTTAGTAATTCTGGCAAATTTCTACTTAATTGTGTTTTTAAAATTATGTTACAGCTCTGATACTGGACACATTGTAGATGCAAGATTGAGATGTCTTTCAGTTTATTTTTTAGCTAGGTAGAATTGCAACTTGAATATGTTTAACAAAGTGATGATTTAGCTCAAACTCAGAATTCCAAGCTTTCCGGAAAAAATATAGGAGTTCTTATAGATTCTGGGCCTGGTTTACAGTGACATGTAACAACCCTAATGAAAACTTAAACACCTAGAATCTCATAAAACCTGGGTCATGTAGTGTTGACATGTTGAGTATCCTGTCTTAGGTGTGCATCATGGTGGTGTACTCAGGGATTGGTTTAAATGTGAAGCAGCCACCATAGCAATGGCAGAACACATTTTTCTCATGGAAAAGGCATCATATTTAAACCTACACTAAGAGAATCTGAGCAGGTAAACCAAGTACCAGCAACTGAGTTTAAGAACAATGATTAAGGATCTCTGCTAACAAAATCTAGCAGGAGATTGAACTGCTGTCTAAGTACTGTATATCACTCTTCCCTACAGTATTCAGAGTTGAACTACCAAGGTTCAGAATAGACAGAAATATATCTAACCAACTTCTGAAAATTTCCTTTTCTTGAATATGTGGGGAGCAATCATTAATTTAGAATATTTTAAGGAATGGTTAGACAAATGAACAGATAATAGATCTGCAAATATATCAGCTATGATGGACCTGCTAATGATAGCTCTGTATGTAGGACACTTTTTGTTCTTTAATGCTTTTCTTCAGCTCAGACCCTGTCACTTCCAGTGAATATGAACAGCATAAAGCACAATCCTGAATTATTCTAATTGCTTACCTAAACCAAATAATAAACAACTATCAATATGCATCTAAATCATAATTTGGTTAGGAAGGAGAACAGCAACACACAATCTGAACTGCTTCATATTTTCTCTGCTGGAGAAATTTAGTTGTTCAGAGTTCGCATCACGAATGGCTTATAAACGAGTTTCTGAATCATGAGCAATGTTTTTCTGGTACAGTTAACTTATTTCTGTCTCCTTAAACTAGTTTGTCTTTATGCTTTGAATGCTACAGTAATTTCTTTAATCAAATTGATGGAAGTCCCTTTCCCAGCCCACACTGAAACCAATTTATTGGTCATGATACACCAGCTATGTTACTAACAGTCGTAACGAACTGTCAGGCAATATTGCAGTGAAGCTAATTTGAAGTCATTAGGTGTGCAGCGTTCAGGCAACAATTTGTTACAGTGGTTAGGAACACAGCTGACATTTCTGAATGGCTTTGTTCAGAGCAGGTCTAGATGAGCCCAAGCAAATTGTAAACTAATTTAAACATCACTCTGTATTATACTAGCTACTTTGTCTTACACTGGTTTCTAATAAAGCACCCCAGATTAAGTCAAAGCTAGTTAAATAGGTGAGTTTGAGTTTCATCTCTGGACAATGCCTACAAGCAGTCTTACCAAGATGGGGCATTCAGCCTAGAAGTCGGTCAATAACACATCATGGTGATTGCCAAATATCCTTGTATCAGTTTGATTAGTCTTCTTGCTACAATGCATGGCATAGTCTTGTTTATGAAGGAGCAAGGTTAGCGAGAGTTAGTATAAACAATGGCTCAGTGCTGCAGGTAATAGTGAAAATTTCTACATGCTTTAGGCTGGGTTTCTAAATTGCAGACCACGGATCAGAACTGGTTGTGAGCCATCGAAGAACAGTTAAACAGCAGGCCAATTTCAGAGGAACATTCAAACCTGATCTATGATGCTATATTAGGGCTATTAGCCACATGCACATTTTAATGTCACATGGACTGAAGTGGGAAACTTCAGGTAAGTCTGCAGAGGCCACAGATAAAAACGTTAGCTTCCTAGTTGTATTGTACATAAATACCGTATTTTACTGTGTATATGACCCCCCAATGTATAAAACATCCCCCTAATTTTGACCCTTGATGGAGGCGGAGGAGCAGTTAATGGGCAGCTGCTCCTCCCGTCTCCTGCTGCTGTTGCCTCCACTCGCCCGATTACCTCGTCCAGTCCGTCGCTGCTTTGTCTCCTGTCCAAAGGAGATCATGGGAGGAGGTGATCTGGCGGCAGCAGCAGGTAGAGGCGCCTAAGTGTGTTTGAATGCTTGTTTGCCTCCACCTCTGCCTCCTCCTGCCTCCACCACCAGAGGGGACAAGGCAGGCGACGTGAGCTGGAGGTGAGCCCTGGCAGTCGCACTGGAGGAGGTAATCAGGCAGGCAGGGAAGGCAGTACCAAGAGGTGCCCAACCGCATGTGAATGCTCCTTCGCCTCCACCTCCTGCTGCTGCTGCCTCAGGGCCACCAGAGGGGACAAGCCGTGAGCTCTGGAAGAGGCACTTGGGCAGCGGCGACAGCAGCAAGAGGTGCCCGAGCACACACATGACTGCTTCCTTCCGTGTATAAAACAACACTCAATTTTCCTCTAATTATTTTAGGGAAAAGTGTCATTATATACATGGAAAAATACGGTACCATATGGAATACAGCAGAGTGCAAAAACTGTAAACTTGGTATTTTTAACAGGGACTTTGTGTGAAAAATGAAACTTGTTGTTTTGTTCTTGTTATGTGCCATCAAGTCACCTCTGACTTATCGTGATTCTATGAATAAGCAATTTCCAAAATGTCCTGTCCTCAACTGCCCTGCTCAACTCTTGTGAACTCAAACCTGAGGTTTCATTTAGGAAGTCAGTCCATCTTGTATTTGGTCTTCCTCTTTTCCTGCTGCCTTCCATATTTCCCAACGTTGTTGTCTTTTCCAGAGAATCCTGCCTTGCCATGATTTGCATAAAATAGGACAGCCTCCGTTTCACCATTTTTACCTTCAGAAATAGTTCAGGCTTGATTTGATCTAGTAACCACTTGTTTGTATTTCTGCAGTCCAAGGTATCTGCAAAGGTCTCCTCCAGGACCATATTTCAAACGAACCATTTCTTTTCCTGTCAGCTCTCTTAATGTCCAGCTTTCACACCCATATATGGTGATCAGAAATGCAAGAGTGTGGATGATCTTGATCTTGGTCTCCAGTTACACATCCTTATATTTATTAATTTATTAATTAATTTATTTAATTGATATGCCGCCCACACTACCCAAAGGTCTCTGGGCGGCTTACAACATTTAAAATACAAAACAATTAAAATACAATTAAAATATATATAAAAATTGCCATCGGACCCACAGCTAATATTTTTTTATTTTTTTATTTATTCAATTTATATGCCGCCCACACTACCCAGAGGTCTCTGGGCGGCTTACAATAATTAAAATTCAACACAGTAAAAGATAAAATAATTAAAATACAATTAAAATACGATTAAAATTGCCATATTATTTCAATTAAAAGCCTTCTGGAACAGGAAGGTTTTGACCTGGCGCCGAAATGTCATCAGCATCGGCGCCAGACGAATCTCAGTCGGGAGGGCATTCCATAGTCTGGGGGCAGCTGCCGAAAAGGCCCTTTGTCTACAAGCCGTCCCTCTTACCTCCTTAAGGGACAGCTCTTTCAAAAGGGCCCCCTGGCTAGATCTTAACGGCCGGGTAGGTTCATATGGAAGATTATACTCAATAATCTTTTTGAATTGCTTCATTGCTGCCCTTCCAAATTTCAGTCTCCTTCTGATTTATTGGCTGCAGTATCCATTTTGATTGATGATTGAATTAAGGTATCCAAAATCTCTAAGTATTTTAATTTCGTCAATGCTAAAGTTGTGTACTTCTGTAACCATGATTTTGATGTTCTTAACCTTCAACTGCAGTCCTGCTTTGGCACTTTTTTCTTTCACTTGCTTTAACAGTTATTTCAAGTCATTGCTGCTTTTAGCTAGTATGATGATGTTTGCATATCTTAAATTGTTATATTGATTTGTTTTTTCTACCAATTTCCACACCTCCTTCATCTGTATCTAGTCTGGCTTTCTGTATGATATGTTCTTTGTACAGATTGAATAGATAAAGGGATAAAATGCACCCTTGTCTCACACTTGGTGATTTACATCAGTAGCAACAACAGAACCACCATGTTCCTTCCAGTACCAATAACTGGTTATTATAAAGGGAAGAAATTTAAAATGTTCATAAAAGAACAAAAACAGCTGAAGATAAAGACATTATTCCAAGTTCATTTTCCCTCTAGGTATGGAGGCTTTGTAAAAATGCAAACAGGTATAGTTGCAGTTATTCCGGTATAGTCAGTTATTCTGATGTTGACCTATCTATATTGGTATAGATGTCCGTATGATGGACATAGGCAAAAGAGTAAAATATATTCTACTAGACTTGAAAACCGCTCTGTTATTTTATTTGCTTAGAAAAATCTGTATTTTGCCTTTTAAATTTATGAGTCCTCAATATATCTCACAACATACTTAAACACAAATTTGAACTATTAAATACACTCTCAAGACATAAATGTAGACAGCAAGTAATGTCAATGCAATGTCAAAACAAATTATACTAAGGATATACGTTGTTATTAACTGGGAAGTAGGGGTAGTTTTATCATGTTTCAATGGGAAATTTTTTTAACTCTGCCTGATTTTATGAAACTACAATTATATGTATGTATTTTATATTGATTTGGTTTTACTGGACTTTGACCATAATAAAATATTCATTCATTCATTCATTCATTCATTCATTCATTCATTCATTCATTCAAAAGAAAATTTTCTCTGATTTAATGCTAACTTCAGTTTAACTAAATGGAGTGTTTCACACTACAATCCAGTGTATATCTATCCAAAAGTAAATCAGCAGAACTTACTCCCAATTGAGTGGAGATGGGATTGTAGTATAAATAAATTAGTACAGCATCAGTTGTAACCAGCAAGACTAAAAATTACCGTGTTCCCCTGAAAATAAGACAGGGTCTTATATTAATTTTTGTTCAAAAAACACATTTGGGCTTATTTTCAGGGGATATTTTATTTTACAGTCATGTCATCTTCTGTTTGCTGCACAGCTGCACAATGGTAGAGGGCGGCGTTTCACTTAACTGGGTCTTATTTTGGGGGTAAGGCTTATATTACGAGCATCCTGAAAAATCATACTAGGGCTTATTTTCAGGTTAGGTCTTATTTTCAGGGAAACGGTACATTCAAGTTGGTACTTTTAAAAATATATAACTTTTGTAACATGTATCAATGTAGTTTGATACATAACTAAAAGGAAGTTTTGAATTTGAAATTTGAAAAATTATTCAAATAAAGTTTGAGTGTAATTTATATGAAGAAGTGTTATTACATTCCATAACCATTTACTCAAACTTCTTAAGCCTGGAGGTAATTCCTTAGGATTTGAATGACTTTTCCTATTTTATTAAAAAGGTATATTATATTCTGCTACCCATTCCGCTACATTCTCACGTTCATCATATAGTACTGATTGCAAGCTTTTATTGAACAAGAAAATAAATAGTCCTTCAACAAATAAGTGTTTTTGTTTTTGCAAACATATATACCAATGTATAAATAGGCACACATTTACTTTCATATAGTATGTATGGACAATTGTATCTTGGCAATTAATAAATATTGCATTAATGAATCAAACAAATTAAAAGTATCATTGTGAAATATGATCACATCTTATCTGCAAATGGAAACTATCACAGTGGCATTAGGAAATTCTTGACTAGTTACAGGAGCGTAAAGGCACAAGAACAGATGATGGTGCCCTAATAGCCCTTTTTAAGAATGACAGGGGCCCAACCATTAGCATCCTTTTATATCCTTGGAAATTGCTCATGCCTCGCTTTTCTGGTTCCTATCTGCCTGACTCTTTTTTATTTCTCTTTCAATTTCATCCGCGCTCGGATAAGCGCATGCTAACACAATATGATTGAGCTGTAAAATGGAACGCTGTCGCCTCTAATCTCTTTTATGTAGATATGGAGGTTCTTCCACACTCCACTTCATTCTTTCTCTATTGTTGGCCTTTATAGAATGGGTTGCCGAGTAATGGAAGCTCACACTGTCAAATATTAGAGCTAGGTTTCACAGGGTGTGATAAGAAGATTATCGGCCCAGCAGTCAAATCTATTGTTGTTCTTTGTGTCAGATTAAAATATTCCTATGTACTGTTACTTCGTTAGTAAAATACTACAGGTATTTAGGGAGGCACTAAGGCTGCTTTGTTTCCACTGAGATAATACCTACATTAGCTGACCTAGATAAAGCTGTGAGTTAGATTTACAGAACCTAACTTGAAAGTATGTGGTGATTTTATTGTGCACTGCACTTTTGAGGAGAGTCAGTTTTGCTTTTGAACATCTTAAAAGAATAAGGCCTGTTTTTTCACAAGAAAAAAATTCTGCTGATGTCTGACCACATTTTCAAAGTCACTGTAGTCTTTTTTTCCCCTATAATTCAGCTGTCTCATTGGCATTCTACAATACTGTGCAATGCTCTCCTTTTACTAAGTGGAAGCAGGAAACATTAAGCTCTTTAAATGTGCATAGCAGGAAGCTTAAGAGACAAAGTGTTCACTGTCATTTTGTTTTGCAGACACAGAACACATCATGTAAAAGACCAATGATCATGCAATTTTTTACATTTAAGATTAATTCAAATTCATATAAAAATATTAAAGCCAAGTTTTTCTAGTGCCAAAATGTTTTGTTTAACGTGAACTGAAGGAATAAAATAAAACACCTTCAAATGTGTCCACATACAGCTATTATTATATCTCTTCTGTTGTTGTCTGGTGGTAGATTTAAGATATATTTGGTTTCTCAAAGTTAAACAACAGGAAGGCCCACAGTATATGGATGGAAAGACTACTTGCAAAATTCCTTAGACCGAGATCCTGTCATGCAACTTTATACCACAAAATAAGAATAGTGTCATCAGGGACAAAAAACTTCCCAGAGTTCCCTGGGCTTTGGGGATCCATTGAGATCCCTTCTGCCCTGAAGCAGCCTTCAAGAGCCAGGGAACCGGGGTGGGTGGTGGAATCTGTAGCAGGAACAGGATTGGTGGTGGCCATTTTCCATATTCCAGCCTTTTTTTGCCCTCTCATTCTGCGCCTTCCAAAGGCTACTGAGGGGATGAATAAGAACCCTCAGGCTCTCTCATCCTTGTGGGTATGCTGTATAAAGCTTTTTATTCCCCTGGAATAGCTGCAGCATGGCTGATGATCATTCTTGTTGTTGTGATGCAACCTGCCACCAGGATTTTTGCCTCAGTCTCATTGGTGCAGAATATCTTATTATGTGATATCTTGTCAAGGAATTTTCAAGTGAAAATTTTCCTGCAGAAAGTGACACAAAGAGCTCTCTTTGGCCTTGAAATTGTTTGTAATTTGTATAAAATATCTCTAGCTTCCTTTTTCTTTAAGAAGCAAAACACAAACAGAGCAAGCACAGAAGATAGAAAAGTGTTAGCAACCCATTTAGTTCTTTATTTATTTTTAAAGGTAGCAATTGTCCTAATTTGGTATTTTGCACAATAGACAATCTTGTACCAAAGTGGATGTTTGCACAGAACATAGTTATTGCCAATTTTGTCAAAAGTACCAAGAAATTCCTTGTCATCCTAGCCAACAAGGAGAAGAGTGTGGCATTTAAAGCATGAGACAAGTGAGGATTTAGAAGATCATTAACACAGTACAACCAACTATAGAACCATAATATTTGCATAGTATTATCTGTAATAACGTACCATTGACTGTAACTTGTGCTTGGAAATAACTAGTCACAAATAACTAGTCTAACCACAGGAGACTGTGCTTTGTATTACAGGCAAGTGGGTTTTTCATTTAGATTTTTTTCTGTAAATGTTGAGTAAAAGTATCTATTTTAGTTGGTTACAAGAAATGAAGAACTAAACCTATTGTAATTATAATGGTAAGTAAGTATTGTGGGGAGAGGCATTGGATAGAGAGCCTTAAATTATTGCTTTTAAAAGGCCACTATCCAAGCTTTGCTGTGAAATATCACAGATATAAAAAAGGGAAGGAAAGAAGGAAGAAAGGAAGGAAGGAAGTTAGTTTAAAATGTGCTCCAGAAAACACTCTTGGGATTTTGTTATAGTTTAAATTTCAGTGTAGGGCCTAGGAAAAGTCATGTGTGCTCTGTGAAAGGCTGTGTGGGATGTAAGCTGTAGCAGCCACTGCATGCATCTTAACCTTGCCTGCCCCATCTCACTACTGTGACATCATAACGGTCTGCTATGTGGACGAGATGCTTGGACAGTGTCATCAAAGCGACCCGACTCCAGGAGGCAGTGGAAGACAGGAGGGCCTGGCGTACTCTGGTCCATGGGGTCACGAAAAGTTGGACACGACTTAATGACTAAACAACAACAATGTAGCATTGCTGGCTAGTTTCAAATTTTGACTATGAAATGTTATAATGGTCTGCATGTGAAGTAAATATGGTGTAGATGACTATCCAGATCCATTTCATTAATGAAAAACAGGATTTGGCCATTCTTGAGACATCATCTTTTAGGTCAAGATAGTTCTTTCTGCTTTCTGAATGAAAGCGGAGAGTTACAGCACTAGCACTAGTTATAGCAGAAAGAATATTGGATAGAAGAGCTGGAAAAAGAAAGTTTTGCGTGAGAATAAGTTTTATAATGAAAGCCAAAATCCACACTATTTATTTTTTTACGTATATAATCTGCTCTATTATAAAAAGCCCTAAATCTAATTGCTAATCTGCATTAAAGTAGACCAATTGAAGTGGTGAGATTTACCTCTGTGTTGATTTACCATTCAATTATTAATTAAATAGAACCACTCTAGTTGGGAATAGCAGTGGATTTAGATGATAGATTTGGATTAAGTAACAAAGAAAAATAAAAAAAAACGTTAGAACAAGTACAACATCGTAAATATATACTTCTTATCCTTTCATCTTTCAAGATTGAGAAAGAAATGGACATAAATGTCAGTACAATTTCCAAAAGAAACTCAGTCTCCAGAATGAGCGAGTTCTGTAACAGTGGGATATACTTTATGATTTGGTTTATAGGTGTTTATTTATTCTGTGTACTATTGCCATGTAACAAACTACTCTCAAGATGACTTACATAAATACAGATAAAGCACAAATAAAAATTCAATAATACATAAGATCAACATCAAAAGCCACACAAGAATCCATTTAAAACCACCAGAGATTAAAATACAATAGGCAGTCACCACTAAAAGATCTAAAGAGTTCAATAGAAACAAAACTACTTTAAGATACGAAAAAGGCAGCAAATAGGAAATCATTTTAAACATCTTTGGGTTTGTTTGTTTTTAATGGAAATTTTCTTTTTCATGAAAAAGAGATCTGGGTGGCTGCCAGGTAAGAATCTAATGGATATTCATAATTATTCTCATCCATAATGAAACTGGTGTGTAGACACATTGAAATACCCTGATTTAAACATTGTCAGCCACTGTGACGTCTTTTTACTCCTTGGTAAAAGTTATATTTTATACAAATAAATTATATTTGTTAAACCAAACCTTGTATTTCATGTCAAAAACCCTTGAATTTTTTTAAATAAAAAAGGGTGGCACTCCCCGCATTTCCTGCTTGACATAATTAATTCTGCATTTTAACTAAGCCAGTCACTCCCCAAACCAGACCTAAATCCCATTTGAAATGGATCTCTAAGAGGCGTTGGCAACTTGTGACTCTGCAGGTACAGCCTCATCTCCCATCAGCCATAGCCACCACAGTCTGCAGTGAAGAGTTACGGAACTTTCAGCCCAATAATATTGCGAGAGCGACAAGTTGCCCAATACTGCCTGCATCTGATCAGCTTCCACATCTTTATTGTCTCAGCCCAGGAAAACCACTCTTGTAGTATCAAGATATCCTGTATCCACAGTATCTATGTGAGTGCTTTCTCCTGATCTTTAAAATCATATAGGCTAGATGAATTGCTCAGTGAGTTAGGTATCTGGCCATGGAGTCAGAGGTAGGGAGCAAAATTCGCCACTGTGCCTCAGGAAGAAGAGTCAGACTGTTTGACTTTGGGCAGGCTGCACAATACCTGGATGTCCCCAGAGGAAGGGAGTAGTAACCCACTCCTGAGTACTCTTTACCTAGAAAACCTCATAAAGACTTGACTTGGTGGCACATGATGATGATGATGATGATGATGATGATGATGATGATGATGATGATGATTAAAACCATATATGGTTTAGTCTCAGTGTTCTTCAGGGAGAGCTTTCTTTCACATGCTGATATCCTCTTTCTGAGGTCTTTCCTTTAGTCCTAAGACACTGGGACCAAAACAGCTAGTAACCTGAAATGAGATATTTTCAGTGGTAGCACCATTTCTTTGGAATTTGATTTCTGGCATTGAGCTTTATTACTCCTTGGCAGCAGATGAGAACCTTTTTATTTTGATTTTATTAATAATACTATTTTAATTATCCTGCTTTTACTCTGTTTTATCTTCAGTTCTTTTGTTCCTTCCTTTTTAATGATTTTATAAATTTTTAGATTATTGGTTTGCCAGTTATAATTTTTGAGGTTAAAAAAAATAATATCAAACCTGGGTTAAATGCATAAGGGTTTATGTCAAGATGTTGCCTTTAAGAACGTTACTGCACAAAGGGGATGTCAAGAGACCTCTTTGCGTGGAGGACTGCTCTGTATGCAAGCCTATGTTTGTGTATTTATGTACATAGAGCTTACACACATCTGCATGGCACATCAATGTCAAGAACCACAATTTTTGGATTTCTTCTTAAGCTCTGGTTTAAATGTTAGTGAACTGGAAAGGCTCAGTAGGTTCATCATATCAATGATAATTCTTTAAAACATTATTTTTCTGGGGTGGGGGAGTCAAATTTGAATGTATTAAAAATGTATTTTCATTTTTTTCCATTTACAGTGACAACTATATATTGTTTTTATTTACTTCTACAAGGTTTCTCCACTTTTCCTCTCTAAAACTCAACTCTTTGTCGTGTCATTTTCCAGAAACTATACACATCTGTGAGTCCATGGTTTTACACACACGTGAGTGTGTGCATGCACACACGTGTGCATAAACACACATACCTCTGCCCTCCCCAGTATTCCCCTTTATCTACTTCAACCAATCTCCAAATGAATGCATGCCTATCATGGCCTTAGCTTTGACACTCTGGATATATTGATTAATAGTTGCCCTAAGCTCCTTTTAGCAAATCAAATTTTCACTTTTAGCAAGGATTTCGCCTCTGATTTATTCAGCAAAGTGAAATGCACTAAATTGACTTTGACATTCAGGGAAAATGCCTGAAAAACAAAGAGCAAAAGAAAGAGATATAAATTGTGTGGCAGCTGGAGACCTGAAGCACAGAAGAGACACTAGTTTCTGGTGTTTGCCTTTTTTTAAGGGGAAGTATCTTGGTTTATTTTTTAAAATGGGTATTTAAATGAGTGAATAAATATTTGCTGAGATGAAGAAATGATTCATGTAACCTATACTATTTATAGTGAAAATTGCTGGCTCTTAAATTTTGATCAATTATATTTCCAATGTATGTCCTAGAATTACTGATATGAAGGAATGTAGGACCCCTGTTTAAAATAGAATTTATTTTTATATACATTCTTAGTAACAGATTTTAGTTTTGTAACTCTCACTATGGCACTTCTGATGAGATCTGTGTTAACAAAAACAAGGATGATTCAGGCAGGTTGTTTAAGTGTGGTGTATCTCTCTGTACCTTGTACACTTTATTCTCTGCATATTATCACTAGCAGGAACAATGTGTGCAATGTGAAACATGACCTGACTTCACTAAAGAGCATCTCTCTCTGCTGATCTGTCTGAAATGATGATTTCCCAGCTTTTGTGCAGGGTTTTCCTGTCCTAGAAGATTCAAACATTTCTACTACTTCCTTGTTATTATGTACTTCCTACTTCTTAGCAATACCAGCTTGAAGCTTTTAAATGTTAAAATTAAGCAGCTGAAATAACTGTGAAATCAAATGTTGTTACAGACAACAAAAGTGTTGTCCTTCAACCTAAATCGTAACAAGAAATGTGCCTGTTGAACCTGTCTGAGGGTAGTGCCCTCTCTGATTGCATTACATTTATACAAGGACAGAATGATCCAACAGCAGGTGTTCCCTTAAGTATTTCAGTGTCAGACTGCTTGGGACTCTACAATATATATACTTTCCTACTCTAAGTGACCTTTAGTTTGACAAAGTCACCCAGGTATATATAGCTATGAAACTTCTAATTGATAGTTTTACAAAATGAAGCCCAAAGGCCAAGTAGCATAAATAATAATAACAGATATATCTCATTATGCAAGGCCAAATGAATACAGAATCTGGTCAAGTGTATACACGTCACACCTTAAAGATAGGATCTGTAAGGGACTCACTTATCATCATATTGTCATTCTCAACCCATTTACTCTGGATTAGGATTCAGTGATCTCAATCGGACTTATGTCTGAATATGCCTATTTAGATTAAGCTTGAGCTGGTTAGAGATGGGAGTACAGTGTTAATGCATTGCTTGTATCACTCTGATTTTGCTAGGTTAGCAGACTGCATAGCGAGCTCTTGCCTTACATTTTCACACAGAAGTGACCTTATTAGTAAAAGAAAGAGAATATAAAATGCATCCTGTTTCCTTATTTCCATGGTACTACAGTCTCCTCTCCTCCCTCTCCTTTCATTTGTAAGAAATCTAATAGGGTAGCTGCCGCAGTATGTGACCTCAAAATTGACCTGAGACTCAAGCCGTGGTGGAATTTTGCAAATGGGAGAGCATCTGGAGTGCCACACAAGATGTGGCAGGGCATCCCAGGCACTTACAGACATATTATTTCCTTAAAATCATGCTGTTTCCCACATAATTTAGTTCAATTTTCAGACATCTTAAATGACTTTTAATTAGGAGAGTGCTATAAAATACCAATTTAAATGGCTGAAATAATCTTTCAAGGGGCTTCATTTCCCAAACAACTTACGCTGCACACTACATAGATCAAAGAGGGTCAATTCCATGTAAGTGAAGAAGGCTCAAGGAGGGTGAAACATGGTTAATTTTGTCTGAGTGTATTTAACTCAAGGAGGGGACTTGACTTCTTCCCAGAGAGGGCTAGTAATGACTCGGTCCTTTCAGCCTCTCTGCAAGAAAAGCAATGTTTTAGCAAGGGATAATGTAACCGGTTGCTGTTCAGTTTTGTCATCTCCTGTACAGTGAGCATTGCAGAACAACATAGGCCATTATACTAGCATGTTGGCAGAGAATGTTAGCATGTCTGTGGTGGAATACTGCCAAGGAAGGTGCTCTAAGAGAGCTGTAAGTAGAGGCAGGATAAGGTCCAGTTCATCTACATTATCCCAAAGGTGTCTGGGGTTACCACTGAGTCTCTTCTAGTTGCAAAAGCATATATACTTCACATATCTTAACAAACGTTGTTGAAATATGCCATAAACCAGAATATGTCCTGTGGATTAGGGATGTAATTCTTGCAGTGTCTTACCAAGACACCAGAACATCCAACAAAACAAAAGAAACAAAACTCTAGAAAAACATGCAAACTCCTCTTTTCTTCTCACTGGGAGATTTTACAGCATGAGACAATCTGTAGGATTTTTGGGATGTGTTGTAACTGGTTGGTTGGTTTGAAAGGAATACCGATCGGTGCAGAGTTATTCCAATTCCTGTGCAAAACAGCATCTTTCATGTACAGGATCCTCCAGAACACACACTGAGCTGCACAGATTTTGACAGTCTCTTACACAAAAGAAGAGGTGAAAAATTGTGGAGGGGCAGGGGAAGCCTGTCTCATTTGCACATGAAGCCAAGAAATCTTGCTGGTGGAGGGGGAAAGTTTCAGTGAGACACCTGAGAATTGCAGAGGAGGAATGCTTTTTCAAAAAAAAAATGCATCCCTGCTGTGCACACTGTTCTCCAGCACTGTGCAGTGTTGAGTTCTCAGCAACCTAGGACTGTAAAAAAGTATGCAGCTGCCTGCCTGCCTCCCTTGAGTCTGGTAGTATAACGGTTTGAGTGCTGGGCTTGGATTTTGTGACATTCAACTTCTAGGTCCCCACTGAGCTATGAAACTCAGTAGGTGACCTTGATTTGATTGCTCTTTCACAGGGTTGTTGTGAGGATGAATTGGGGAGTGGAGGCATATTCAGTACTTTGAGCTTGTTGGAGGGGAGAGGAGATCATAAGTATAATGAACAATTGATGAAAATAAGTAATAAAGGAAGGGCTTAGGCAAATCCAGATTCTTCCTCTCATTTAGGGAATTTCTTCTTGCCATTTTAAGGCTAGCTGTGGGAAACGTATTGTCCTTGGAGAACACACACAGCCATGCATTTTTCTGGCCCAGTTGCTCTTTCTTCTCCCCATAGAAGACCAACCAAAGACTCCTGGATAGAGATGTCAGTCCTTACTTTTCTAATTCTCACAGGGAAGACAAAAAAATTGTCACATTCTAATTCGCCAAGATGGCAAGAAATTTCCTGGAACTTTTTCTGTAGAATATTTACAAAAGAAATGTTTTACAAGAAACAATGCCCACTTTGGAGGGGTACAAAATTGCACAGTTGACATTGTGAATTGTCCTAAATTAAAATGACTGCTGCTTTGTCAACAAATTTGAAGAACTGGAAGTTGTAGGCAACTTTCTTAACAATTGTCAACTCCTTCTGTGACTGCTGTTCTTAGTGTGTGCACATTGCTTTCCAGAGGAAAGAGCACTATAGACATCCACCCTAATCACGTACCTCTTAAGGAGGGGAAAGAGGTCTTTTTGTAGCCCTCAGCTGAAGGCAAGGAATCTTACAGAACTTGAAAGATTCCTCATTGAGCTGTTTCCGTGTGTCAAGACAGACTGGATAGATGAGAACAAGGAATTTAGGGAATATTCCTTCCATTTCTACTTCTGCCAGATAAGACGCACTGCCGTAACTGTTCCTGGTGCAAACATAATGGAACAACCACTTTGCTTCACTTGCTGAGTCAGTAACCATGGGAGTAAACTGCATGTGTGTTTGAAAGCTTTTGCCCATTCTCCACTTTGCATTGCTTTCAGTGCGATGTGCATTCTGATCTATGTCCACATCCCCATTTGGGTAGGAATCCGCACACACAATCTATTGATTTCATAGTGACCAGACAGCTCTCTTTCCCCCTCTCCCCCAAGTTTTGGAGTCAAAATTCCCTGTCCCAGGGCACAAACCGCCCCTGCTCCATGATTAACATGTTAAATCAAGCATTAAATCAGCATATGAACTCAGGCCAGCCTCCATCTCTATCTTAGATAACATCTTAGATAATTTACATAATAGATTACAAACAATAGGCATTCTATGCCACAGGAATATAAACCTTTTCAGTGCCCAGTACTGAATGCTAAGAGCAATCCACCACCTCTTACCTGAGGTCAATCATGGCTCTATCTAGTTAAGTGTAAAACGAACCAGGTCACAGCTAATCAGCCAGCTCATTCTCTAACAGAAGTGGGTGGAGGACAGGAGGTTAGTCTTAGTGCCACATGTTGTTGATGCTGTAAATCACGGAAGGTGTGGGGGAAGAAGAGAATGCCAATTGCTTAGACTGGATTTAGAGCAGACAGGTCTATTCCTACATGACTAGGTCAGCAGAATGAACCAGTCTAGTTTCCTGAACTAAGCTGTGCCCAGTTAAATACTTTAAAGAGCTTCTACTTTCTCTCTGGGTGCTGCAGGCTACCCACCTGATTAACCTAGATTGGAATAGGATTAATTACCTGAATTACAAGGCCCCCACAGGCTATCAGCACGTTTCAAGCAGGGCACATGCCCTGATAGAGGTGTAAGTGTAGGGAAGTGGAGCAAAGGGCTATCTGGGCAATAACACTCCAGTGCGATGACAGGTTGACAACATGTATGTGTGCTTGTTGGCTCTGGTATTAATATATGTTGTATTCCACCAAAGAATAATATTTTTGTATGTATGTTACCAATTCTTATTTATTTCTGCGCCACCTGTTTCTATATTTGATGCCCTTCCTATTTTTGTTTTAAGCTGTTGTTTGGGTGGTTTGTGTTTAGCTTGTTCGAGGCCCTGAACAGTGCATATGCACTAATGGGGTGATACAGAAATGAAATAAATAAATGAAATAAATAAATATTTACTTACACAATCATAACTTTTCTGATAGCATCCCCTAAGATTAGCAATCTTTGCTATATTGTCTAGCAAGGAATTTAAGCATCAGCCTCATAGAACCATCAACCTGGGTGAATGTTTTATTAGAGAAATGGACAAAATTGACTTCCATTTGTGTTGCTAATCTGGTATTTGATAAATAATATTAGCCGTGTACTGTAGAGATTGACAGATAATCTATGCATAATTTTCTTTGTTGTTTAAAATGCAGTGTGGTGTAAATAACAAACCAAATTCCGTTATGGTGTGTCTGGAGGATACTTCTTTTTGGACATAGGACTATTAATACCAAGAAATAAAATTTTCCTATCAGGATAGACTGAGGATTCCATCAGACTGTGGTGTCCAAATCTGAATTTCCAGATGTTATTCAACTACATTTTCCAAAACCTGACTTTGAGCCTTGCTAAAAACCACTGCTAAAGACAGACAAATCAATATAGAATTAAATATGAAACACACCAACTTGTATAATTATGAGCCCTGCCAGGTCTAGTTGTGTCCACAGGGGCTCCTTCCTCCATTCCCAAATCCACAGATGACATCAAAGGTAGTTCAACACAAACTGGGTTTATTACAATTGGAATGGGGAAAACCAACAAACTACTCTTGGTTGCCTTTGGGACAATTCCCTTCATTCCCTTTGGTCTCAGTCCAAGTCCAAGGACTCTCCAGTTAACTTCACTGTGTAGGTCTCAAGTCTTTTTATCCCCAGTGGGGTTCTCTGTGTTGGCCATTCCTGTGTGGCCCACCGCAAGGAGGGATTATATGACCACACCAAGGGCAGCAGTGACAGCCTCAACCCCTCCTCTCTTCCGATCCCTCCGAAAGCTGCTGCTGCTGCCGCCTGTCTCCTCCTGCATCATAACGGTGTGTCAGTTAGTTCTCCTGGCCTGGGGTCATGGGAATTACTTTCCACTGTTTGATGCTCTTGTTCACTCCAGTAATGGGGGTGGAGTCGAGATGTTTCTCTCCCTCTGCTTTTGGTACTTGAATTTGCACAGGCACCTCAGTCCAGTGGTCTTATTTGTAAACATAGACAGTAAATATAATCAGTCTCATAGGATTTCAGGTTCCTCAGTGGGAGGGACTTCCTCAGCCTGAAATACCTTGTCAGGCTCTTCTAGGACATCTCCCCAGGCTCCATCATATTCCACCTCTTCTTTTCCCACTCTTTCCTTTTCTCTTTTTTCCTCCAGCAAGTCCCTTATATCCTTGAGCTCCCGTGAGCCCTTCTCCCCCCAGGGCTTGCTCTTCTTCTCCTGGGTTCTTTGCTTGTGCCTCCCCCTACAGGGCCCCCACCTAGGTTCTCCACTCTAATGTTTTGAGTTCCTTTGACATAGTGTCCCTGGCCAACAGGGAATTTCCCAGATCCACTGGTCACTGGAAATTCCCCAGAACCAGGAAGAAGGTGAGACAGTCCACCCACCTGTGCTGCTATTGCCTTTCTCGCAATAATGTGAGTAGTGATTGAAAAATAAAACAGGGCTTCTAAATAGATGACATGCCAGGCAAATCAGAGGATGAAGAATTAGAGCGTTTGTTTAACTTATAGTACTGAATAAAATGACTGAGTTTCATTTCCATCTTATTTTATTTTACACAAAATTATAGGTTGATGTCTTAATTAACCATACGCCAATCTCAGTACGAATCCAACTTGTTTCTCCCTTCCAAAAGAACACTTCTGTCACCAGAACAGGAAGCGCATAATCTTCATTTTATAATTTTCTAATCTTCATTCCCTTGCAATCCCACACGTTATAATATAATATAAATGTCACACCTTTTCACCAAAGGGGATGTGAGGTGTCGTATAGCAACTAAAACGATAAAACAAGTTACAATTTTAAAATGCTATATAAATATATTAAAACATATATCAAGTTTAAAACCAAGATTAAAACCAATTTAAAAGAGTTAAAAATCTGTAAATTAATAAACAATGAATTCCCGAAACACTTATTGCTTTAAAGCCTGAAGAGGAAGGTCTTTGTATGGCAGTGAAATAACGGAGCCAATCTGGCTTCTTCAGGCAGCGCGTTCCAAAGCCTGGGAATAACCTCTGTGAAGGCCTTCTCTTATGCTCTTATCAAATGTGCTTGGCAAGTTGGTGGAACTGTGAGAAAGGCCTCCCCAGAAGATCTTAAAAGCCAAGAAGTCTTATATTGCGGTGAAACGATCCTTGAAATAGCCTGGATCCAATCCATATAGGGCTTTATAGGTAACAACCAGGATACTGAATTTGGCCCATAAATAAACTGGCAGTCCAGTGAAGTAATAAGTGACATGCTCCCTGTAACTAGCACCAGTCAACAATCTGGCTGCAGCATTTTGACCCAGCTGGAGTCTACAAACACTGTTCAAAGGCCACACCACATAGAGTGCGTTGCAGTACTCCAAACAAGATATAACTAAGGTATGTTCCACTGTGGCCATATTGGACATCTCACAGAATGGGCATAGGTGATGCACCAGCTTTAATTGTGTAAAAGTACTCCTGGCCATCATTGAAACCTGTGCATCGAATCTCAGGGTTGAGTCCATGAGTATACCCAAGGTGCAGATCTGATTTTTCAGGGGGACTGTAACCCCCTCCTTCAATCTCTATCCCCTAATTTGCCTTTTTTTAGTGATCAGGAGCACCTCTGCCTTGTCTGGATTTAGTTTCAATTTGTTAGCCCTGATCCAGTCCATCACTGACAACAGACACTGGTCTAAGCACAGAACAGCTTCCTTGGAATCAGATGAGAAACAGAGATACATTTGGGTGTCATCAGGATATTTATGGCACTGAATACCTAAACTCCAGACAACCTCTCCCAGTGGTTTCATGTAGATATTAAATAACATAGGGGATGGGACTGAACTCTGAGGGACACCACACACCAATGGCTAGGGAGTCAACCAGGTTCCCTAACCCCATCTTCTGATTTTGGCCATCCAGGAAGGATCAGAACCACTGTAAAATAGTATTTCCAAAGCCTGTCCTAGAAAGGTGCCCCAGAAGGATATCATCATCAATGATGTCAAAAGCAACTGAGAGGTCCAGCAGAACCAACAGAGACACACTCCCTCTGTCCAGTTCCCATCATAGGTTATCCACCAAAGGACTAAAGCTATCTGTTCTTTAACTAGGCCTGAAGCCAAATGGATCTTAGATAATTTTCTTCATCCAGGAACCTCTGGAGCCGAGACACTACAACATACAGAAAGGTTTTGCCCAACAATGTATACAAGATCAATCTGCTTTCAGGTCACTTCTAGCTTGGCTCCATAGGTTACCCCAACCTATCCAGAACAGATTTGGATGGGGTAGAAGCTATGAAGAGTAGTGGAATAGTTAAAAACCATGCTTACCATCATTCTACTGACAGTAGCCTTTCAGCAACAGAGGACTGGATACCACCATAGCTTTTGTCATTTATTTCTGTTGAGGCTCTTGTGCTTCTAGCTGTATGAGTTAGATGAGCAGAAATTAGCAGGTAAAATTTTAGTTGTAAATATCTCCAGTTTCAAATGTTTAGCACATTGATTCTGATAGCAACAATAAAGGTTCAAGTGATTTGAGGGGAGGGAAGTCACAGCCCTCTCAAATCCCAGTACAGTACATAAAAAAATCAAATGCTAAAGTATCTTTACCTTAAATGCTAAAATATTGTTTCAAAATACAACCAACTGCAGTTTAATACCTGAGAAATAATATATTTGAATTTTGCTGTATGTATATGGCTAGTATAGTGCTGCAATATATAAATTCTATATGTTGCAGAATGTATAGCATCCAAATACATAAAGAATACTTTAAAATACTGATGGATAACTTCTACAAAAATCTAAGAGCCATTTACCCCTCTCTAGAACTTGGTTTTGTTCTATTTGAAGAGTTCTTACAGGGAAGTGGTGCAAATTTTCTCACTCTTTGCAGTTTACCAAACCTTTCCATGCCAATTTTCCTTAATGACATTTTCCCCTACACCAGTGATATCTGCTGTAAAGGTGAGACTTCACTTTGAAACTTCAGTGTCATCTTCCTTATTTTTAAAAATTCTTCATCTGTTGTTTTGAGCAAGAAACTGCCATTTTCCTTCCTCCCTTCCTCCCTTCCTTCCTCCCTTCCTTCCTCCCTCCCTCCCTCCCTCCCTTCCTTCTTCCCTTCCTTCCTTCCTTCCTTCCTCCCTCTCTTCCTTCTTTCCTTCCTCCCTCCCTCCCTCTCTTCCTTCCTCCCTTCCTTCCTCCCTCCTTCCCTCCCTCCCTCCCTCCCTTCTTCCCTTCCTTCCTTCCTTCCTTCCTTCCTCCCTCTCTCCCTCCCTCCCTCCCTCCCTTCTTTCCTTCCTCCCTCCCTCCCTCCCTCCCTTCCTTCCATATGCCACCTTACCTGCCCCCTAATAGGGGACTCAAGGTTGTTAACAGCAAGTTAAAACTATACAATAATCACTGCTGGAAGCACCATAAGATTTTTTAAAAAAATTGTGCAGCTTACTGCCTTTTCTCCTGCACGGGGAACATGCCATTAGGTGCAGGAACTGTCACAACCCTGCATTATTTTCAAGAAAAGAAGACCATGAAACTTCTGAGGAATCCATGAGATATTTCAGGAAAAAAAACCTCACAAATATAAATCTTGTCATGAGGAGAATCCCACCCACCCCAAGATTTTTTCCAAGAACAAGAGATTGTGAGACTCACTTCCTAACTCAGAACTTCATAGAATAATTGTACCGAAGTATCCTCATTACCTTTGACAAATAAGCTGTTAGTCTTCACACCCATTATAATTTTGGCATGTTTCCATTGTTTATTATTCCCAGTATGCCATCCAGTGCCATCAGGAGCTGTCCAAGACATTTTGCTGCCTAAAACTGAGCATCAAATAGTGCTACCTACCCACTCAAATTATAATACCTAGAGAAAGGCAAAGCATTTTGGTGCATGAAGCAAGAACATCCACAGTCTCTGCCAGTAAAATATAAAAGCAAATTAAGTAGCTTGCCAGTTGCAGCTCTTTCTGAATACCAGCATGCAGCATGAGACGGTTGACTTGCATTGCCCAGTAGAAGCTTGTGACTCTGCATTTAATATGAATGGTGAATCCTGTCCAGGCCTAATGGTAGTGCCAGCCCTGAATTTTATAATATACACTATGTCATTCTCCCCAGTATTTCATGGATTAGACATATGTTTTAAACATTCCCTCCTTAATCAAGGATTACGATCGGAACAACTTCTGCCTCCTGCATGCTTTATTTACTCCTTCTTCAGTAGTCCAGGCAACGAATGTTTTGTCTTTAGGTTAAAGGAATGCTGTGGTGGGTGTGTTGCATTATAATCCTATAATCTGTTACTTTTGATTCTTCCAAGATATTTCACCCAGTACATTAAATAACAGCCTAAATATAACATTGCACCTTAATTTTTGTGTGAATGCTTTTGCACGCACATACAGCAGGGATAAGATACATCCTCCCAATGTTTCAGATATTTAACTTCTAGAAACCTTAGGCAAGTCTAGCAAATGGTAGTGTCAGAGTTTTAACAAGAAAATGGGGCGAGGGAGGTGAAGGGGAGAGATGTACTAGAAAATAACATATTTCTCTGTGAAAATAGGGAGAGTTGGAGCACAGCCCTGGAGATTTCTCTAAATTATGTATTTTATCTTTGTATAATCGGGTCTTAATAAAACTTTACTTACTCTCTAAATTAAATATGCAATTCACATCTACTTATTTTTGGTATGTTTAAAAAAGTTGTAGAATTTGCTGTAACTCTGCTGCTGTTCTCCAGTACCAGTCATTTAATGTATCTGTACTGTTCCGAAGTGTCTGCTCTGTAGTACATCCGTATTTGGCTTGTTATCCTCTTATCAGCCTCTTTGCCTCCCTTTGTTTATTTGAGGAGACAGGAAGGCTGTGTGAAGGCTGCTTAGTCAGGGATATCAGCGTTGTTGGCAGGGGAGTGATTGCTAGTTGAAAAACAAGGCATTATTGCTCATTTTTTCCCTCTTATTAGTTTGATTACATTTGCAAATCAAATCAATCCATCAGACATGATCAGGCCTCGTCCGCATTTTAAGGAATAGTAATCTCTGTCTAATAAGATGCAAATGTGTCACATCGGTAAGTAACCAATAAATCATCGTCTTGTCTTTGGCAATCATTAAATATCAGAACCAACAGTCAATTTTTAGTATTTTCAATTTGCGATATGCCGCTGGAATATAAAGATAGATGGACGTAATTACACAAACCAAACACTATTTCAGTTCATTCCAGACAGCAAATTTAGTGGAAGGTATAACTGGCTTGTCATCACACTACATTATTTCTGGCGGTTCATGCAAAGTTCACAGACAAGCTTCAAATGGACACTGCTACACACACACACAGACACACAAACACACACTCGCGCGCGCACACACATGGAAAGAGAGAGAGATGTCAAACTTCAAATGACTTAAGTAGCCTTCTTTACCCACTTAGCACAAAATAGCACAAAACCAGAAAAGTGACATTTTTTTTTCAAAATGACATCACACGATGGTAATTCAGACATATTTGTTCTTTCATCATACTGTGTGGCTTTTCTATCTTGGATTACTTCACGATTTTTCCCCATGTGAGAAAAAACAACCAAATCAAAAACACAGTGTTTTTTGAAAGAAAAAGCATGAAGCATACCTATTTATAACAGAACCCTGTTTTTCCAGATATCCCATTGACGAGAACCTGTTAGACGCCACTGTGAGGCACGTTGTTAAATGCTTTGTTTGTTATATATGTGTTGAAGACAGATTTCATGTTGCTTTAAGTATTCTAATAATTAAGCTTTTTAACTCCATATATTTTATGTACCTATTTTGCTCATGAGTTATTTAGTGTCAGCCAATTTATAAAGAAGACAGGATGAAACTGCAGAAGACTTAATAGTAATTAAGTAACCAATTTTTTTTCTTTGTAAAGATATAGAAATTCAAATTGTTTCTCTTTTCTAATTGATAAGGGGTTTGGAAGAATTGATTGCCTCATCTGGATCCTAAGGACTAATTAATAGCTCTTTTGTATCACTTAGAGTATGTTGCTTCCTGTTAATGGCTCTATTTTTACTCAAGATTCACCTGTACTTTAAGATAGAAGGGGAATGCTGTGTATTTCATTGCCTGTGGCGTGAAATATAATCTATTTTGGAAATGTGTGCTATGTAACAGAACTCAGATATTCAGAGAACCATATGTAATTTCTGGTAAGGTAAGGTACAGGGGTGCAATTATTGTTTGGAAGAACCTATGGAAAGATGTCTGAAAATACAGCATTTCTTGATGAGTACCTTATCCAACTTACTAGAGGGGAAATTTCAAATACAGAAATGGTTGTGGCAATTTTAAGAGTACTAGGTCACCTGCCGCTCACATAGCTGTTCACATAACTAGTTGAAAAAACAACCACGCAAGCAAGGATGTGCGCTCTTTGTATCACCACAGTTGCTTTCACATTTGTACTAAATTGAATAGGATATTGGCCCTTACGTTTAGGAGGCAGCCAAAGAAATCAGACAAATTTTTCAGTTAAGTACTGTATTGCCTGGTTTAATTGCTTCATTTCATGTTGCGTTATGTGATTTGAAAATGTATAATGCTGCCTTTGCCAACTAACAGCGATGGTCATAGGACTGAATTAACAATATAGCAAACTGGAACAACTGATAATAATTGAGTCTCCCGTTTCATTTTAGTCCATGGCTGTGAAAGTAATTTTTAGAATATTAATTTCCTGAAAACTGAAGACTGGCTAAATTCAGTGTTGGCCGCAACTAGGGTAAACCCACTGAAATCAAAGGAGAATATGTTAATTGTGTCTTACTGTTCTTAGTTCACTGAATCAAGGCCCTTTACAACCTTTCCAAAGGCTGTCTCCCATAGATTACAAAAGAGTAGATTTCAAGGTCCAGTTTTCTACAGCAGGGGTGGCAAACCTGTGGTCCTCTAGAGCAGTGGTCCCCAACCTTGGACCTCTAGATGTTCTTGGACTACAACTCCCAGAAGCCTTCACCACTACCTCTGCTGGCCAGGATTTCTGGGAGTTGAAGTCTAAAAACATCTAGGAGGCCCAAGGTTGGGGACCACTGCTCTAGAGCAGCCAGTCTCAACCCTTTTTTGGCCACGGCCATAAACGCAATGTGAAGGAAATATAGGCTGGACCAGAACTGTGTAAGTCACATAACAAACCTTATAAGGTGATGTGTGAAGGAATTGTTCCTAGTATGTGGCCCCCTTCAAATGTGTCAAGGGGCCCCCAGGGGCCCATATAGCCCCCAATGAGAATAGCTGCTGGTCGGACCAACTTCCACCATCCTGGAGACTGTCAGCCATGCTAGCTGAGGCTGATGGAGTCCAACACCACCTGGAAGATCCCAGGTGGTTATCCCTCACCACTGTTTTACATTTGTACTCAAAGGAGACTACCTTATCTGGAGGTTTACCATTAGTGTCTACTGTGGATGACAGTCAAGATCTCAAACAGGAATCTTTAGCCTCCTAGTTTCTAGCGGTGCTTTTAACTGGAGATGCCAGGAATTGGAACAGAGAAACTCTGAATGTGAAGCTTGTGCTCTATTATATAGCAGATGAGCTATGGTCTTTCTTCTGCTTTATCATTAGTTTAGTTAGTTTTTGGTGCTGTCATTGATCACTCTTCATCAACTCACATTCCTTCCTTGGCAGGGTCCTTCTGGTTCTCCTTTGCTCTTTAACATTACATGCTTTCTCCTAATTCCCCAGTGTTACTACCAACTTCTATCCCTACACCAGCTGGGATTGGCTTTAATGCAATCTCTCTTGTTTTTAGATGTCTTATTGACAAAGATTGGCAGAGTCGTACCAGAAAAGGATAGTCCTATTTAGTTAAGCACAATTTCTTTCATCTTTTACACTATGTGAATATTTCTCCCCAATAATTTCATCTCCTGGAGCTTCAGTGGGCAAAGCAGGCGCGTTTCCACTGCATTATGGCACTTTCCGTTTGCTGTCTAATTACTTTTATGTGATTAGATGCTGTGAGCTGCAATTCAGGAAACTAACTGGTCAGTCTGGAAAAGAGAAAAAAACTGTCGTTAAGAGAGTGATTGTGTAGGCAGAAGTTTCAGACAGCTTTCTGTCTAGATGTTTAAATAGCCTTCTCAGCAGCCTCACCCCTTGTCATTGTAAAAACACCCAAAAATAAAACTCCAAAATAATCAAAAATAGCTGCAATTGTCATTGGGCTTTTTATGTGCTCTAAATCACAAGCAGCTCAGCAAGAAATGTCCTAATGACATCTTTGGATGTATACCTTTGTTTATTTCAAAATGTAAGTTTCAGTAAATCATGAAACAGTTGAAATATTTCTTTAATCCTTTTCTGGATTTTGCACCTATACCACCCAAAATATTGACACACTGTTTGTATATGCCATGTTTTTTTTTCCATTTCATCAGTTGTTTTTCAAGCCACTTGCTAAAATTCGGTTTTTAAAAAAAGGTCTGTCGAAGACATGGGACCTATCTTAAAGGTTGCTTGAATTTTTGTACTATAGAAAGCATGTCTATTAACACAGTATACCTAGGAGCTCCTTCAAAAGTAGTACTGTTTTGGCACCCTTCCATAAATCTTATAGTGGATCAGGATTAATATTGCAAAAATTTGAAAAAAGTTGAGGTTTGTACTCTCTTCTGTTGAACAAAGTAGACCATTCCTCTGAAATTTAAATCAGCTATGCCATAATCAGCTGGCTGGAGAGCTCAGTAAGTTGGAGCAGCTGGCTTTGGAGCCAAAGGACAAGAATGCCTCCAGAAAGTAGAGCCAGCCTCTCTTAAACTACACAGTGCCAGAGTGCCTCCAGAAGAAGAGAATGATGAACCATTTTTAAGACTTAGTTCCTATTTCAGTGTCCCTCATTTTTTGTTTAAACACTTCCTTCAGTTCTAAAGGCACTTTCCTGTGAGGAGAAAAGGGATTCCCCAAACAATTCTCTCCACATACTTGAATGCTGAACATCCTTCCTCTTTCCACTTTTCACCATAGCCAAAGAGTTTGGAATCACAACTCATAAGAAAGAAAGGAAAGGGGAGAGGATTTACAAATGCAAAGGTGTTATTGAGGAGAATTTAACTATAGAACAGTGTAAGTAAAAGTGGATGATTTCTGTACACATTTTAGAGCATCACTGTGCTGTTTATTGCAGTCATGGGGCCACTGCAACAGGGGATAGGGAGTAAGGAAGTCTAACATCATCAAAACAAGGAATTCTTACAACAACAACAATAAAGACGCTTTCCACAGAGAAAAATGTCACATACGTCCCACCACAAAGGCATCCATAAAGAGAATTATAGGACCCAGTAGCATGTTTTTGTAGAAGTGGTCTGTTGTCTACAAAAGCTTAAGACCAAATAAAATTTATTGTTAAAGGTACCACAAGACTCTTTGCTGTTATATCTAAAAACGAAGAGGTTATCCCTGTAATCTGGTGCCATCGGGGTTGGGCACAAATCTCAGTTTGGAGATTCATGACAGTTTGTGCTCCCTTCCTCTACCTCCCCGGCCCGTGACCCACTCACCACTCAGAGTACAGTCCTCTCCTCCTCTGTCTGTGATAATAATTGGGTCCTTCCAGAGGGCTACATGCCTTTAATTTTATGCAGTTTTCCAGCAGTCTGTACTGACAACTAGTCTTTTGCACATTTGCCCTTCAGAGAAGGCAGTGTTGTATCTTTATGAAAATAAATCAATGCCAAACTTGACCCTTCCATTCTTGAACTCTTCCAAGCCGTTGGCAAGAGTTTGCTGCAATCATACTCTCAGTTGCCTTTCCCATTAGAGGAAACAAAGCCGATACGCGGTAGGTAACCTGCTGGCAACAGACTGCAAAAGTTCTCCCAGCTGCAGCCACCGTAAGAATAATTTTGGTCACAGCAGCCTTTTGATTTGATTTTCCAAATAAATTAAGTGTAAATTAGGTAAGAGATTTCTGTGGTGGGAAGCTCCACATGTTGGGGAAGCCAAATCCCATTGAGACTTTTTGCTAGCAGGGTTGGCAAGGAGGTGAAGTGTAGACTTTTGCAGATACAAAAATGTATACCACTGAGCAGTTGTTGCATGTAATTCATTCTTGGCACAGAATGTTTTGTTCTCTTTTCTGGCAGAAGAAGTGTATAAATGAAATAGATTATGGGATATTACAGGGAGCTACTTTTCAGCTCCCTGTAATTGATTCGTTTGAAATATGGTGCTGGAGAAGAACTATACGTATAGCCTGGACTGCGGAAAAACAAATTAGTGGGTCCTAGGTCAAATAAAGCCTCAACTTCCTCTGGGTGCAAAAATGACAAAACTGAGGTTGGCATACTTTGGGCACACTATAAGAAGGCAAGATTTGCTGGAGAAAACAATATTCTTGGGAAAGCTGAGGGCAGCAGAAAAAGAGGAAGACTATGAGATGGATTGACCGCCTAAAGCAGGCATGTCCAACCTGCGGCCCGAGGGCCTCATGTGGCCCAGGTCGTCTCGTAATGTGGCCCAGTGCAATTTTTTATTTTTAAAGAAATTCCAAAGTTTCAAGTTACACTGCCGGCGATTGCAGCCAGAATGTGGCCGGGGCATGTCACAACAGTGGGGGGGGGGAGAGGGAAGGAAGGAAGGAGTGGGAGGGGAGGGGACAGGGGGGCTGCATAACTGCATTGCGCTGTCCCCATCAATAGGTGGACCCACTCCCGGCCCCATAAAGGCGCCAGAGTCAAAGCTGGCAGCCTCTGCTGTCTGAGATCGCAGCTGCCGCTAAGCGTGCTTGGAGCGGGGCTGCGGAGGACGGCTAGGGCTGCCCCCCCCCATGCGGCCCAAACCAAATGTATGTGTGGCCCAAACCAAATTTTCATCTTCTAATGTGGCCCAGGGAAGGTGAAAGGTTGGACATCCCTGGCCTAAAGGAACCACAGACTTGAGTTCACAAAAGCAGAGCAGGGCTGTTGAGGACAGGACATTTTGAAGACCTCTCATTTATAGGGTCACCATAAGTTGGAGGTAACTTGATGGCATGTAAGAACTCTTTAGCCACACACAATGTTAATCTTCAGTGCCAGATATTTAGACAGCTTGAAAAGCAACATCCACTTACAAATGCTTCCACTTCGTACTGGAATTACACAGATATGATTTCCTTCAGTGCATAAACCAAACATGTTTCCATTATTTTTCAATGTATTAGGTTCTTTCTTGCCTTTCCTCTAGTGACCTCAAGATGACATGTAATTTTATACTCATAGCAAACCCATGAATTTAGGGACAGGTTCAGTGAGTTTCCTGGTTGAGTCTGGGGTTGAACCTGGTTTAACATTCTAAACACAACAGCACATTGAGCCTCACCTGTGAGATTTTTGCTCTGGATCGTTCCATAACTCTGGACTCTTTAGAATCTGACAAAAACTCTTCAGGTGAGGTTAGAAAAGCCTTCTGAATTTTCTATTTCCTTGCCAGAAATTTTTGTAAACCAGTTCTGATAAAAACCATCTATAGAATCAGGTTGTTATGATTCTAATACAACCTCATGCTCAGTAATACAACCTCATGCTCTGCCATCCACTACACAATTTACATACAACCACAGTATGTTTAATTTGTTTTTTTCATCAAATCAATAATGAGCATGATTGAAAAAACTGGCAGAACTACATACATTTTAGCACCAATCTCATGTTTCCAGGAAATCAGAAATATTGCCCTGCTTGGCAAGAAACACCTGTGTTAATGGTGCTCTGCTGTGTCTGATATGTATAAAATCAACCATTTCATCAGGTGCAGCACCTGTGCCACATTGATCACAGTGCTACAAGAATTAATTGCCTGGTCTTAGAATACAAAACCACATTTACATTCCAGTCATTGTTGCAGCTAATAGATGTATGTATGTATGTATGTATGTATGTATGTATGTATGTATGTATGTATGTATGTATGTATGTATGTATGTATGTATGTATGTATGTATGTATGTATGTATGTATGTATGTATGTATGTGAAATAAATAAATAAAATTTTAACCTGCCTTTCTACTTAAAAGGGATTCTAGTAGTGGTAAGCATAGGAAACAGCATTTTAGATTTCAATATTTTCCACAGGCAGTTATCCTTAATATATACTTTCTTCATCATCCGCTTTCACAGAATATACCAGATGCATTTCCTTCTCTTTTTTTCCCTAAAGTCATACATGTCAAAGTTCTTCAACTTTGTTTCCCAGCTGTGCCTCCTCTCTTCCCAGTTTGTCTGCCATGTTAGGTCAGTCATAGTTCTTTCCTATTAACACGTTTAAAACATTTGGTGGTTTCTTCTTGGGCCATTGTGGCTTAATAGACCAAGCTTCCAGATAGTTTGGCACATTACCATGACTCCAGAGCCTTGGTATTATTAGGGTGTTTATAAAAGTAGGGCAAATGGACATCCTTCAAGCATGAATTTCGTTCTCTACTTTTCAGAAATACCAAATCAGCTTTTTCTGTTGACGCCTTCATGGTAGGACCTTGCACAGATGCTATGTTCTTGGAGAGGTCAGACTGGAAAACCATTCAGCCATTGTATAAATGAAAAATATGCTTGGCTTTTTTAAAATGAAAAGTTATAAGTGACCATTCATCACTATGCAAATATTTCAGAGACTTTGAAACCAAAATTAAAACAATAGGTTGATATTTTGTTCCCTTTTGTTGATGAAGAGCTGATGGTTTTTCTTTTCTTTTTTTCCCAGAGAGGATTCTATAAGGGTTTTATTATGTTGGTAATTACATATTTAAATGTAATGGCACTGAAAGAGCCATTACAGTCCATTGAGTGCATTTTAGAAACCATTTATAAATATGTATTTATTTGACAGACCAGAACGGATTTTTTGAAGACATTCTCATTCACTGAGTAAATAATATATGGATTGCTTTAAAAAAAATAAATATGTATTTCTTCAGGAGATATTCTGAGCAATTGGCAAATAATATGCATTGTTTCCTTAACATTTAAAAATACATGAAGTATAGAAAGAAGCTGGTTTAAATATATGTCCTTTGAAGAGATCAGGATGACTCAACAAAAATGTCAAATCTACCTTTGAGCTTTCTGTTGCATTCCTTTTGTCGGTTATATTGCAAACTTATTTTGAACGGCATATTTATACATTGCATTTTGTACATATAGGGCTCTTAAGTATTTTAGGAAACAGCAGTGCAGCACTATGCATGTCAAAAGTAAATACTTTTGGCCAGAATCCTGTTGGCAATTTTCTCACATGTAAGTTAAATCATGTAACTCTCCATGATGAACTGCTGGCAAAGAAGAAGGTGGGATAGCTTTTTGTGCAGCTGGGAGCACATCTCGTAACGTGACAGGTGCCTTCTAAGTGATGATTTGCTACAGTGAGTTATGAAGTAGAGAGGGGCATGAACCGCCCTTTGGCGATTCAACCTTGTTCGGGGCAGCGCACGCACAGGCCTTCTACAGGTGCCACACACTTCCCTCCCCCACCTCCTTTGCACATTCAGCCACGCATGGGCAGCAGCATGCTTCCCTTCCCACTCCTCCCATGGCCAGCCACTCAATGGCAGCAGCGCACACTTCCCTCCTCTGTTTCCCCCATTAGTTGCCCACTCAGAGGCAGAACTGCGGGCTTCCCTGCCCCACCTCCTCATCTCAGTTAATACAGGAACAGAGTCTTAGGCAACATGGCATGGTCTAGGGATAGACCATTTCTACTTGATGGATGTCAGGTGCAGGCTTCTTTTTTTCTTACTTTGATAAACTTTTCTAATATTGGAAGACACAGAGGCATGGAATTAGGGAAGTGATGGGCAATTAAGCAGTTTTTGCCTTTGTTCTACAGGCTATTATCTCTTGCACATCTGCTTCCCCCTGTCCCTTCTTAAATTCCCTTTCAGCACTTGTCTTCCCAGAATAGTATAAAACTCCATTTGAAATTTTTCTGAATTGAAACAGCAGATGGGAAATAAAGGTGGGAGATGTATTGCCTGATATGGGGTGTGTGGGGGGGGGGAGAACGCCACCAATTATGTGGTTGCCCAAATTGGAGTGGACCATTTTGAATCCTGATCCTTCTGCATGGGGCCACTGAAAGTACTATTGTGAATTCTTCTTACTTTCAAATACATTTACTGTACTGTGTACATTTTTAAAAAAATATGGGACGCCTCTTTCGCATAGTAAAGCAAAGCAAAGTGTGCTGCTTATATATCATCCATAGTGCTTACTAGTGGGTAGTTTACACAATTACGCAGGCTACACATTGCCCTCCCCCTGCAAGCTGGGTACTCATTTTATGGACCTTGGAAGGATGGAAGCCTGAGTCAACTTGAACCAGGTACCTGGGATTTATCTTGGGTCGTGAATACAGTTTTGTCTGTAGTATGGCAGTTTAACCATTGCAAGGGACAACAATGTCAAGGGACAACTTGTAGCATGGATTGAGTTATCAGGTAGGAAAGTAAACTTTAGAGGAAAAACTGGCTAGGTATTATGGGAGTTATAGTCCAATATGTGTTGAGGGCACCAAGTTGGGGGAAGCTGCTTTCGTTACTCTGTGATCACATTAAATTTGACTATTAAATTCACCATATAATTAAAGCAGATAGTATTCATACATTTTGTTTTAAACTGATACGATCTCCTTTTCGTTTGTGATCTCAGTAAGATTGCACTGGAGTTTTTAATTTAGCAGATTAAGAAGCACAATTAAAATATCATGAAAAAGATTGTAATCTAAAAACCCCTCTTTCTGCTTGTCCCTGGCAAGTTGATAACACAGGCTGCTATGTGTAACAATTACCTCAGTTGCTGTAAATTTGCTCTGGTTTGTGGGCAGAAGTGTTAATAAATACCTTGCGGTATTCCACAGGGGAAAGTTTTTCACTTAATTAATAAAACTGGGAAGAATACCCAAGATACTGAACCATATCTTTCTTATTAGTGTTGGCTCCTACAATGAGAATCCCTGAATCTCAACACATTAGTAAATGTCATTCTTCTGTGTTGCACAGAGACTTCTTGAAAACTGGCTGATTTGCTATAGTACTGGGGAAGGGGATTCTGCGTATTTAAGAATCAGCCCAGCTAGGGAATATCTTGTATATAAAAATCAGAATAAAGTTGTATACATTAAAGGAGCAACAATACATTTCCTAAAACAGACATACATTTATGCCTTCTTTTTCTTCAATGAACTGGCAGGTTTTCCTGCATTGATTTTTCCTTTCAAAATGTGTGCATGCACATGTGGATCCATCCATGGCTAGACAGTTCAGTCTTGTTTGCCAAAACAATCCATCCCTATTCATAATATACACATTCCTGATACTTACTTTAACTGACCTCCCCAACCCATTCATTCATTTGCCTAAAGTGTGTCTGAACAGAAGAGCTTAGCCTGTTGGTGGAAGGGGCAACAGGTAGTGAGCCAACCTGGCCTTCCTTGGGAGGAAATTCCACAGGCTGGGAACAGCCACTAAAAAGGCTCTACAGTGGTGCCTCGCATTACGATGTTAATTCGTAAACGAAAACACCATAAAGCGATTTTAAAAAGCCCATAGAAACGCATTAAAACCCGGTTAATGTGTTCCTATGGGCTTGAAACTCACCATCCAGCGAAGATCCTCCATAGCGTGCCCATTTTCGCTGCCCGTGCAGCGAGGAATCCATCCCAGAAAATAGCGGGTTGCCATTTTTTTAACCCGGCGGCAATTTTGAAACCACCAATCAGCTGTGCAAAAATCTTCGATTTGCGATAATCGGTTAGCGAAGCAGGTAACCAATCATCGCAAAGTGAAAAAAAAACCATAGGAAACATCGTTTTGCGATCGCTTTTGCGATCGCAAAAATTTCGTTATGCGATTTCTTCATTAAATGAAGCACTCCTCTTGCGAGGCACTCTTCATTAAATGAAGCACTCCTCATTAAATGAAGCGATTTCTTCATTAAATGAATTTATTTATTTATTTATTTATTTATTTCATTTATACCCCGCCTATCTAGTCAATTGTGACCACTCTAGGCGGCTTACAACATGGATTTAAAGAAGAAACATATAACAAACCACATCACAAATAATAATTTACATAAATTAAGATAGAATTAAAAAAAAAATTTCCCCCAAAGATGGCGAGAAACGGGATATATTATAACAGAAAAAGAAAGTGTTAGGTAGAAAGGGGGAAGGCGTGCCTAAACATCCATGTTTTCAGTTGTTTCTTTAAAATACCCAGCACTCCTCTTGTGCCCTTGCCCAACTTGCATTGAGAGGATAGTATAAAGGGCTCCCCCAAATATCTTAAAACTTCTGCAGCCTGAAGAGACTCATAAAGTATTGGGAAAGAAGCAAGAAATTCACTGAAATAGCCTGATAACATTTTGTTATGTGGCATCAAGTAGCTTCCAACTTAGGAGCCCCTATGAGTTAGTGACCTTTCAAAGGCATTATCATAAACAGTCCTGCTTCGGTCTTGCACACCAAGGCTATGGCTTCTTTGACTCAGTCAATCTATCTCAGGTTAGGTCTTTCTTTTTTCCTACTGGTTTCCAGTTTTTCTTGGCAGTACCTTTTGCTGCACATCTTGTATTCTCATTATGTTGAAAGTACAATAGCTTCATTTTGGTCATTCTAGCTTCCAGTGAGAGTTCAGGCTTGACTTTATTCAGAACTCATTTATTTATTTTCTGGGCAGTTCATGCTATCCATAAAACTGTTTTCCAGTGCCACATTTTGGCTTCAGGCCTATGAGATGGAGACCACTTTGGTTGCCTTGATGGATAACCTACACTGGAAACTGGATATGGAGAGTGTGTCCCTGTTAGGTCTGCTAGACCTCTCAGTGGCTTTCAGTACCATCAACCACAATATCCTTCAGGGCCATCTCAGATTGTTAACTAGCAGGGATGGGGACTTAGGATTTGAGACCTCGCTGTTGAGCCGCACTTAAGTCACACCAACAACTTGACTTGAACTCGACTTGGAGTTTTCCCCCAATGACTCATTCTTGACTTGCAACTCGGAACCATTTTTCTGAGTCGCTTGTCCTGCCGTCGCCGCATGGCGCTGTCCTTAAGAAGGAAGCAGCAGGCTTGATGTCCCTTCTAAGAGCAGGCCCACTCCTTCTGGACATGCCCAGGCTTCTGGGCCTTGCTCTTGGAAGGGAGGCTGGGCCTCCAAATTCCGGACATGGACTTGAGACTTGGGTCCAAAGACTTAGCAGCATCACTGCTAACTAGGGTTGGTTACATGAATCACATAACTCCCCTGTTACAGCAGCTCCACTGGCTGCCATCTGTTTCCAGGCTCAATTCAAAGTGCTTGTTTTAACATACATAGCAGTAGTCCAAGCTATCTCAAAGACATTCTCTCTCTCTCTATGACCCTGCCTAGGCATTAATATCATCAAGGGAGGCCTCTGTCCCACCATCCTCACAGGGACACTTGGTAGGTACATGAGAGAGAATTTTCTATGCTGCTGTTCCTTCCCTCTGGAACTTTCTCCCACAGGAGGCCAGGCTGGCCCTATTTTTGCTGTTCTTCCACAAACAAGCAGAGACCTTTCTTTGCAGACAGCTTTTCCTTTGTGACAAATGAAAGTACAGTGGTGCCTCGCATAGCGATCGCTCCATTTAACGAAGAAATCGCTTTGCGACGATGTTTTTGCAATAGCTTTTGCGATCGCTTAGCAATGGCCCCCATTTTCGGCCAGCTGATCAGCGGTTCCAAAATGGCCAGCAGGTAAACAAAATGGCCACCCGCTGTGTTGCCTCGCTTTAGAGGCACCGAAAATGGCCACCCCTATGGAGGATTTTCGCTTAAGGTTAGTTTTTAAGTCCATAGGAGCGCATTAATGGCGTTTTAATGCGTTTCTATGGGCTTTTTAATATCGCTTAGCGATGAAATCGCTTAGCAGCGATTTTTGCTGCACGGATTAACATCGCTAAGTGAGGCACCACAGTATTAAAATCTTTAACAACTGACTTCCTTCACTGTCAACACTGAAGGTAAGCATACTTCTGTATATAATAATACTGTAATCGTTATTTTTTGCCTTCATAATGTTGAACTATAATCCTACTTTTACTCTGTCTTTCTTCAATTCTCTCTAAATTTCATCGGTATTAATTTCAAGTCTACTTAAGTGTCAGGTTGTGAATTTTACCATGATACAGAGGTATCCTGATAGTGAAATCTCCTCAAATGAGGGAGAACTGTTAAGGTTTCAATATCCTGTTTGCCCCAGGCTTGCATCCTGTAAGTTCGTGTATCAGGTCTATTGTTCGTAACACTAGACCAAAGGGTTGTTAGCTGATTGATTGATTGATTGATTGATTGATTGATTGATTGATTGATTGATTGATTGATTGAATGATGATTAACTGATTGATTGCATTCCTATGCCTTCTTTACCCCTGCATAGAGAACAAACATTAACAAATATTTGTCTTTGAGTACTACATTCTGCTTTAGGGTATAGAGCTTATTTGTTTATTCATACAAGCAAAGAAGGATGGCCTAAACTAGACCCAACTACAGTAATGCCATTAACTACTGCACTGTAAGTCAACATTTCCATTTGTAAGGTTGTGGGGTTTTTTATGGTTTTTTTTTTTACTACAACTCCCAGAATTCACCAAGAATTCTGCAGACAGAATTCTCTGAGTTCCTGCCCATGGACACACACATATGGACACTTATATTTTGTTTTAGGCTGTCTCGGACCTATAGCTTTTCTGCTAAAGTGCTTTGGGAGTGGGGAGCTGGTCTTTATGGGAGATGTAGCCTCAGTGCCCACTTGGCTCTGTTAGAGGGCACCTCTAAGTTGCATTTGGAATGCAAAGAGCAGTCTGGCCATTCCTCTGCATTGATTCAAACTTTGAGAAAGTGGTGCTTTTTTTGGTCTACAGCTCTCAGAAACTAGTAGCCAGGAGAGTCAGTAGCCAAAGAAATAAATTTCCTGTGTTCTGGTTATGCATATGTTCAAATACAAACAGTTGGGTTACTTAGAAGAGCAGTTTCTGTGGGCCAAAGATGTGGTTGAAAAACCGATCAATTTCTAAGCATGTGCCTTCTATAGGAGATGACTTTGACAAAAGCTGATCACAAAAACACAACATCTGTTTGAAACACCTTGTAAAAATTGCAAAAGGGTAAGACTTTGGGGAGGGGGTAGAGCAGCGGTAATGCTTGCCATCACACAATTAAAATGATCCCATTATTTGTGTTTCTCATCAAACATTGTCATTTATTTATTATTTTATTTATTTATTCAATTTGTACCCCACACCCATTAGTATAACAGCACTACTCTGGGTAGGTTATAACATGTCATGTGCAGGAACAGTCAACCCGTGTTAATAGTGCCATCATATTGTGCATTTCCCTATCTCTTTCAGCAGGAAATATGGAAACGAACAAAATGGGAGTGATGCAAGACTTAGTGTTGGATGGGCATTTCATTTTAGTTCATTTTAAATGAGACTTCATCAAAATTTGCAGATTTCTTCATATACGTGAACGAAGGAATCTGAAATTTTAGCATTTAACATTTGAGAGGAACAGCGTGGCCTGAATGTAGCATTAGATTCAGGAAGTTGTCTGTCTCAGGTAGAGATGTAAAATTTCCAGATACTTTGAAGTCATATAAAATAGCTTTGGGGGGGGGATACTGAAATAAACCTGCCCTCCCTTTTCCCACCAGTTTTTTCTCAGTCCTTCCCATCTCTAGTCTCAGCCAATAGGGCACTGGCGATGGCAACTTCTGCCTTCCCCCTGGATGTCCCCTTGTGCCACTTCAGTTTGTGATACCACTTGCTGTCTGACCTCTCCTCCCTCTGTAGTGCATAGCCACTGCTAACACCACCATTTAACTCCTCATTTGCCCTTCTCATCCTAGTTGATTTGCTAGTGGACAACTGAGCTCTTTGAGGTGGAGTGCTCTCTGGAATAATTATTTTTATTTTTTTTATTTATTTATGTTATATGCCGCCCATTCTACCCAAAGGTCTGTGGGTGGCTTACAACAATTAAAATACAATTAAAATACAATAAAAAGATAAAACAATTAAAATACAATTACAATAGATACTCTAAAAAATTGCCATCAGGACCCACAGTTGATATTATTTCAATTAAAAGCTTTCTGGAACAGGAAGGTTTTGACCTTGTGCCGAAATGTCATCAGCGTCGGCGCCAGACGAATTTCAGTCCTCATACTTGTAGGGAGACAGAATGAGGACAACAAAGTTGATGGTAGGAACCAGTACCAACTGCAAGTTAGATGGGAAGCCACCAACAGCACTTCTTCTGCCTTGAGCAATAAAAGTATTTGGACTACCAGTGGGGAGAAGCTGGAACTGATGGAGGTCACAGCTTTGTGTGGGTCTGTATCAGTCTAGGCCCACAGCTTCGTGTGCTTAACTCTTTCAAGTCTGAGTTTGAATTCATCTGTTTTAGGGCTTGCTAATGCTGAATTAGAGTTGCTATTTCTTTTTTCTTTTCTTTTAAGAAGCTCCTCATCTTTTAACACCTACAAAGCAAGCAGGTGCAACACAGTCCTGTCCATACAGCTATACTTACTAAATTAGGTCATTGCAAATGAGACTGTTTTTTTCCTCTAGTTTGCTTTTGAAGAGCTGAAGAGTTTACCAAAATCCTCTGTTTCTTCATTGAAGGGAACATGGCAAAAAGACCTTTCCTTATTTTTTTAAAAATTGGATGTGTGAGAGAGCAGAACTTTAGACTTCGAAAGACCCTGATATGGGGATATCAATGTTGGTGGTGTGTTACTCATTCACTTTAATTGAGCAGATGCTTTAAATGTAGCCTCTGCACCGTTATTGATTTCAAATACCCCACCAGAAATAAGTGTATTTCTAATATATGGTATTTCTGATGGTGTATTTGAAATTGAGATTTTTGGTAGGATTTTTTGCAACCTAACAAACAGATCCAGTTTTTTTGTTGAATAAGAGAAAAGGTTGTATTCATGCTCCTGGGAAGCTTCCCCAAGTGTCTCATCCTCTTTCCACTGTCATCCTGAGGCAATGTGCCTGCATTTGTGCGCAGATTTATAGTTTATCTTTATCTGTGGCTTCATCGGTAGGTAGCTATTATAGCCGCCTTGCCTGGATATTGTTTGGGCCTGATAGATCTGTCTGTAGTTCATCAAAGGGAAACTGAGTGGCTAAAAGCCATTGGGTCCAGCTGAGGATGAAATACGAGCCATCAGCCTTGGTAATGGCTGTAAAATTTCATAATTACACGGCCTTTATTACATTGCATAATGATCCTGAAGCAGTATGGAACAATTAATTAAGATTTTCAACCATGGCTCTTTCAGAAATTAAAAGGTGCTAGTGGCTGAAAAATGGGGGAAAGCATCTAGTCCTTAAAAGCATTAGGGAAGCTTACAAAGTACTTACAGGGTGCAGTCTGTGATGAAAGTACCAAATATGAAGAACAACTTATTAGGCAGATAAAGTTAAGTGTAACTAACATCTCTGTTTTACTCTGCATGTTAACTTGTAACCAGTGTTTGGAGCTGGTCAAAACAGATGCCAGCAAGCTTTTATTTTTCTTTGGGAAGAAAGCTGCAGGTGGGGGGACTTTAATCCACTTTCCTGACCCAGCCATTTGTCACACTTATAGTTCAGCTCTACTAACAGGACATCATACATTCCACAGGAGAAAAAAAAAAGGACTGGGCTGGCCCATGATTTTCTTTTCTGCTATATTGTTTGAATCATAGGTAGCACAAATACCTCTTGCTCCCTCAGAACCGTATGGGACGCTAAGCTCTTAAAATGAAGAACTGATGAGGGCATGCTCTTCATTGCTACCCCAGGATTAGAGGATTCCACCACTGCTTGAAAAGCCACCACAACCCAACCCTCAGTGCTCTGAGAAATCTTTCTGATGCCTTTCAGTTTGGTCAGAGTTGAGCTGGTATGAGGTAGGGTGGATCAGGGAAAGGTTGTGCCCTTTTCTGCAAGCACAGGTGAATGCTGGGGGGGGGGATTGCCTGAGGGATAAAGGTGAAACTACTTGTGATGCTAAACATGCCATCTGAAAAGGCTTTCTAGACATTTTTAATGCTGAGTTCCCCCCTCCCTTATTTTTTTAATAACGAGCCTTCAGATGAAGTTCTATCCAGCTTAGAACTATGCAGTGTGACTTGGGAGGGCAGGGTGTGTGAGTGTTAACTTTTTCCTCTCCCATTGTGATTGTAGTGAAAATTCCCACCTTCCAGAATCCACTGTTAAGGTTTGGAGAGAAGTTCCCATTGGTACTGATATCCTTTTCAGGGTAACCGGAAGGGCGGGATCATTGTTGGGAAATAATAAAAAAAACACAAGAGTTTCTCCAGGCCTTGGTTACATCGCTTGTTTACATTTAACATTTTCAGAAGCACACACGTTATATCTCATGTACTGTAGCTTCCTCTTGTATCCTCCCATCATCCTGTTTGGTTGGCCTTTGAAAGGGCATCATTACAAAGAACAGGAGGCCCACCATCATTTCCCCACCTTTGGGTTGCCTATGTCCTATGTATGGACAAAGTAAGTACTGAAGCAAATCTGTTTTATGTATTCGTGAAGGCAAAAGATGTTTTGTTGGCTTCTTTTGGTTCTGCACCCATGACAGCCATAGACAGAGATGGGAAAATCTAATAGCCATGCTATCTATAAGAAATATCTATATTTCAACTCTGGAAGTTATAATCCGCCCCCTCCCCCAAATTTTCCCATCTCTGGCAATGAGTTATGATTTGGGATATTTTTTTAAAAGTGTTGTAAGTTAACTGGGAAAGAATAATGTGGATATCTGAATTGATGGGAATACAGCAAATACATGCCTTTTCCCTGGGCTGGATATTTTGCTTTTTACAGCTGCACTTTTACATCTACCCTTGTTATATTGGGATTCATTTCATGTTTTGATACTTTCAGTGATGAATCCAAGTGCAGGATGAACTTCTTTGTCAAAATAACAGTTAAGCTGAAGTAGCCGAAACAAAATGGTACAGCAGACTCCAGACTTTGTCAAAATCGAAAGTCTTGCTTCCAGAACTGTACCCATCTTGACTAAGCTGTTTTCCTTTTCTGTTGCAAACTCAGAAGACTGCTTCCTGTTAATGTTGCCGATTGATATGGACCAGCCACATGTTGTGTTTTGCTTTTCAATATTTTGTGACATGTTAAGGGTTCTCTGGGGTGCCTTTTTAATTATAATTTTTTTTGCCAGAAAATTTGGAACTGATTATGCACTACACTCAAGGAGGAGCTAGCTGCTTAAAGTCATTTCTTTTGTTGAGTCATTTATTCCCTTAATAGGAATTTTCTGATCGGTTGTCATCCTTGTTCACACACTGGGTGTCACTGCCTCTGAAACACTTGTCATTCTTTAATGGAAACAAAATAGTCATTGCTGTCAGAGCTGCAATGTCATTCCACTACCCCTTGCTGCGTCGGCAATAGTGAAAATGACAGAGCGGCTCTCAGTAGGGGTAATTAAAATGTAAATATTGATATTTTATTATTTGAAATTACTTTCCAGTGCGGCATTTAATATCTCTCCATCTGTGCGGCTCTGTTTAGCGGTCACTTTAGTGCAGCTTTGGGATGCCAAGTGGCGGCTTGATCCCCGTTATGTCAAAATGCTTGTTGCTGCTTAATTTTGATATCTAATTAAGTGGAAAAGTACAGTCCACACTGTAATCCATGGCATCTTAACCAGCTGCTTGGGTATATTTAGAATTAATCTCCACTATGGAATCATCCTAATGTATGCAATTAAGAGTCTGCCGATGGCTAATTAGGTGTATTAGAATCAGGCAGGTTTTCCCCTTTCTTTCTTAGAACTGTTGCAGATTTCAGACACTCTGCCTCCTGAAGTAGTCTTAACAACACCAAAAAAACTCAGGCCAGTGATACCAAGCCCTCCATTCTTAAATCAGAAATGCAAATACAGAGTGGTGGCAAGACTCTCATGCCATTTAAAGTGCCTCATTAATGGACTCTTGAAAGCTCTGGATAGGTCCTAAGTCACTTGGAACACTCATGCTACTTCCAGTGAGATCTACCAATGGCTATTTAAGAAATCTTTTATCAGTGGATTGGTTGTTTTAGAGATTTAATACTGCCTAGTCAATTTTTAAAAAAGCTTCCTGAAACTCATGTTGCAGGTAGAATATTAACAGAACAGCTGAGTTTATTTTGGTTGTTGTGGGTTTTTCGGGCTCTTTTGCTGTGTTCTTCCTAACGTTTCACCAGTCTCTGTGGCCGTACAGTAATCCAAACGTTAGGAAGAACAACCTTCAGAACACGGTCAAAGAGCCCGAAAAACCCACAACAACCATTAGATCTCGGCCGTGAAAGCCTTCGTGAATATATTGAGTTTATTTTCTTGGGTTTTGATTTCTGCCAGTGGTAAATGGTAACATACTGCATTTTGGTTGGGTGGACAATGAAGCCATGCAATTGCAGAAGAACCTTATATAAAAAGATTTGTGTTTTTGTATGTGCTCCAATTGTATTAATGTGATTCTAGGACCAAACCCATAGGCTGCAGATTTCGACCAGATGTTTCCTTGGCAGCTCGAGCCTATGAAAATATTTAAGTGGTAGTGTCAAATGTAGTAACATAGTCACTCTACTAATGTAGCCTGCATCTAAACTGCTCCATTCTCTGCTACTGGCAAGGAACATCTAGCTGCTTCTTTATAGTGTGAGATTTCTAGGTTTCCTAGAACTAGTGAGGCCAAAACACTTAATGTTGAACATAATAGAACTTGGCTTTATTTCCAGCAATGTGCTCTGACCTAACATCCAGACTGGTTGGGATCCAGCAACCAGGAAAAAACAATGCAACCCAAATGAGATTATCTACCATTGCATACAACAATCCACCAGACTGTTGACTAAAATAATGTATCACTTAAAATAATTGGATAGCTGCTTATATATTCTGAGGTTTGTCTATGAATTCTAGTAGTCACTGCTGCCATCAACTAAGCACTTGCCAAGGACTGTATACCAGCAAGGAGTCTTTCTCTTGTCTTTATCATGTACAGTATTGTACATAGGTATATTTTTGTTCTCACTGCAGCAAGGTAGAAAGCACTGAATGTCCTTTCCTCAATTGCTGTTCTAATTCACATTCTCTCTCTCTCTCTCTCTCTCTTTCACACACACACACACACACACACACACACACACACACACACACACACACACACACACACACACACACACACACACACATACAGAGAGAGAGAGAGAGAGAGAGAGAGAGAGAGAGAGAGAGATGGCCTTGGCTAGAATCCTGTAGCATTACAAAATTGTTGAAGAACAATTGTGCTACTTGATAGGGGACATGTTGCCATCTGTCTCTTGTGCAGCCGATAGTCTTCCAGTTATGCAGTCGGCCACACATAAGAATGCATGACCAATAGCAAATAAATTGTGAAAACTGTACAGATATGCTCTCAATATTTCATGACAGAATTTTGGCTTGTTAGCCTAAAGCAACAACTATATATATGGTCTGGCCACATGGATCTTAGAATAGTCTGGTCTGTGCGAATAAGGCCTGGAAAAGAATCTAGTCAAGTAATAAGGTTAATTTACTGAATGCATATGGGGTTACCTGGAATTTTTTCCAAAAAACCCTCAAAAAATTCAGTATATTATTATTATTATTATTATTATTATTATTATTATTATTATTATTATTATTATTATAGAGGTAGAGATTAAAGTTAGAAAGCAGGCAAGGTTTCTCCTTTGGAGGAAACGAGTTTGAGCTGCAAGTTGATTGCCTCCAAAATAGAGGTCTCCTTACACAGAAAAAAAAGATGACAGGGTTAGCTTAAATTGTTCTTCTGTAGAATTGTTATGTAAGGCTTGATAGGTAAAAGAGGCCACTGAAATATTTCTAACTGGCATTTAAATTACATTAACACCTTCTTGTATAACCTGAGTGAAAGGTCAAGGTATACAAGTAGCATCTTCACTGTTTGTAAATGTCTAATTTGCTGCTTTTAAATTGCTGTGAACCTCACTTACTTAGTCCTGCTGAATGAATCCACTGTTGCAAATACTTCTGACAAGCGAATATTTGCTTAGTGAAAATCCATTGTTCTTAATGGATTGAGATGGACGTGCAGTGTGAATGCATTTTTATTGCCGCACCATCTATCTGCTCTTGTTTCAGGGAGATGAAAGTAGTGCGGTGATAAAAAGCCCCAGGTTTTTCAATCTGTTTTGTGGCACTTGCTGTCCTAGCAGTAGGATTCGTTGGAAAACTGCTTATGGTCAGTATCCCCCCCATCAGTTATATACAGTTCATTTATATTTTATAGGAACATACATTTTAAAAAAGAGAAGAAAGATGGTTCAAATACAAGAGTGCAAGGTTAAAAACAACTCAATAAAACAATGTGAAATCTTTTAAAACCATTAAGGTCACTAACATAACATTCCTGCTTAAAACCCCTTTTCCAACAGGCAGTTACCGTATTTGCCATAACCCTGTCTGAAAAAGAAGGTTGCTGCCTGTCAGCAGAATACAGTGGTGCCTCGCAAGACAAATTTAATTCATTCTGTGGTTAATGTTGTCTTGCGAAATGTGTTTTCCCATAGAAATGCATTGAAATCTAATTAATGCATTCCTATGGGCAAAAAAAGTCAGAACAAAGTCAAATTTGATTTGTAAAGGGTTTATTAAGTGCTCTTTAAAGCCATACATATTGTGCAGATGATTTAAAAAATTTCAATCAAAAAACTTTAACTTTTTAAACATCATAGAAAAACATTAAAAAATCAGCAAACATGAGGCAGGAACAAAAAAAAACTGTAAACATTCTCTTGCAAAGCACGGCCATAGGAACATTTGTCTTGCGAGTCATCAACCCCCATTGCCAAAATCATTTGTATTGCGAGTTTTTTGCCCTGCGAGGCATTTGTCTTGTGAGGCACCACTGTAATAGCAAGGAAGAGATCAGTGTCCTTCCATAGTCTGAGAGCAGACACCAAAAAGGCCTCTCATATCTTTTCACTAGACATTCCTTCGGGTACAGTATCTCCATATAGGAGGATAAAGTCCTTCAGACACCCTGGACCCATGTCATTGAGGAATGCATAAGTCATAAGCGCACCTTTGAAACAGACATGTAGTCACTGAAGGTCTTGTAACAACTAGGTCTATGCTGGGCCACAAAACCATCCAGTTCATCCTTTCTACCAGGCAAGCAGTCTATCTGTGAGGTTTGACTCTTAGGATTGAGAATTATGGGGTCTGTAGTCCAAAATATAAAACAACAAATGGCATATCCTTCGTGATTTTTCAGGGATGTGCCAGTTTGGCTTTTAGTGGCTTAAACATTAGTTCCTATAAACATTAGGTAATATTATGGCAGTTAGAAGATTTAATTGCCATAATATTACCTAAGTAATTTCTAATTGAATACAGGTACATCATCTGTCCCAACATGGTGCTATTGTCACCTACAACCAGCATGATAATCAGACATGATGGGGATTGTAATCTAAACATCTGGAAAGCACAGAATTATAGAATATTGATGCATATAGATGAACTGGAAATGATAACCATGTGTTAGGATACAAATCTTTGATTGTCTCCTGGTTGTAGGAATTACAGTTCCCCTCTCCCATTATGTGAAGGTAAGATATTTTCTGGTACTATGGATCTTATGGTTAAATATGTGCAAACTGCATAATTTGTGGAAATTGCATAACATTTGCACACTGTACCAAATTAGGAGACATGGACTTTTAAAAATCTGAACCATTGGTTGGATTCTTTGCTGCTCCTTTTTAAAACACAACCATCTAGTCTATCTGTGTCACTGTGTGTCTTTTCGTGTGCATGTTTTCCTTCTTAAAGAGAAAGGACACGTAGACTGTCCTGAAGCAATAGTCCACAGTATTGCAAACAGACAGATAGCAAGAGCTAGATAACAAGATTTTGTCTTGACAGTATTAAACCAAGTGCAGTGAGCTCAGTTCTAAGTATTATTCTAACTGTTAAAACTCAAAGATCTTTTGAACTGCTTGATCCTTCATCATTCCATCTTCCCTTGGAAATCATCATCTGTGGCTGCAAGATAAGAAGAGTCTTTTCAGTGGTAGCTCCCTGTCTTTGGAATGTCTTCCACTGGGAGACCCATACACTTGAATTTTGTAGACATAAAGTTCTTTGTTACAGTGACCTTTTAATGTAGTGGTTTTGTACACCTATATGCTGAAGTCTTAAGCTTTTAAAAAATGGAATTTGCTTCTGAGTTTGTTAGATGTTCTGGTAACACAAAGTGGTTGTTGTACTACACTCTGGAATTTATGTACATAAACAAATCACGGCTTCTATCTATATGTCCATAGAAGCGTTAGTTCTGCTGGTTACAGCACTCTGATTAAGAGGCTGTAGATCATGGCCAGGAATCATGTAGTCCCCAAATGTATTTCTGCAGTAGGGGAAAAACAGTTATTTGACCAAAAATAAATATTCACAGGCCCAGAAACCTTTTCATTTCTGGTTTTTAGAAATACAGAAGAAACACATTTTGGGGGACAACATACAATGAGTCCCTTGAGGCATACTTAGCCCCAGAAATTGGCATACTTCTTGAGAAGCAGTGGAAGAAAGGAGCTGTGATAGAGATGAGAGCTAATCCAAATATCTGTCCCAGGTAAATTTCACAATATGAAAACTAACTGGAAGATCAGAAAAAGAGGAAGCAGGCATTTAGATTATGAAAGCCACTTTTTTCCACATCTTGGAATGATGCCATAATCATCATGCCGTGACATTCCAAGCACCAGTTTTTTAAAAAGCAACTAGCAGAGGGTTACTGAGTGCATAGGCTTACTATTGTATAAAAGTTAAAGAACCGAAAAGGAGAAGGCATATTGACCAACTGTTCAGCTTGCCAAATTGTTAACCATTTACCAAAAAAGAGCTGCTTTTTAAAAAAAGTGTCCTACAAAGGTTATCAAGATTCTCTTGCAGCTTTGCTTAAGGATGAGTAATGGACATCAAGGTGAAGTTTTCTAATCTGACTTTTGGACTGAATATAAATACCTGTACAACACAATTTTAGAACTCTGTTGAAAGTAACACAATGGTCTATGCTTATCTAAGCATGTGAGAGCTGGTAAATTCTTTTGTATAGCCATGTTCATAATTTGGTGGCTGTATACTTGATGAGAGGCACTGGAACATGTGATCTTATATCACTTAAAAAACTGTGTGTTTGGCTTTATATAAAAGTTCTATCTGAGAATGCTTATTTTCTCATGTGTACAACTCACCAGTGTGAAGACATCAAGCAGTGACCTTTCAGGTGCTACAATATGCTTAGAGACTGCTTAGTAGGGATGTACCGTTTATTTGTTTGTTTATAAATGCAAAATCCCAGAATTCCCCATTCTGGAGGTTCTTCTCACATGTAAGTTGTGCTCACATGCAAGAAGGAATGGGCTGGAAGACTTTGCAGCCTAGAATAGTCTGAGCTCCAGCATAGGTGCCTATTAGGAAAATAAATAGTCCCAGTGTTTGCTTAGAGTTCCTGAATTCTGGGATTTGGAGTGAAAAAAAAGGTGCATGCCTACTGCTTAAACTGTGGCCCTCCAGATGTTCTTGGACTTCCAGAAGCCTTCACCACCACCTCTGCTGGCCAGGATTTCTGGGAGTTCAAGGCCAAGAACATCTGGAGGGCCACAGTTCGACACCACTGGCTTAGACATTCAATGGAATGTGTCTACAAATAGTTTCCTAAGAATTGCAGTTCCATGTTACCCCATATGCATGTCCCCTTGTGTTCTAGGACTAGGATAAGGGAGGTGGCAGCAGCTCTGACTCTTCATGTACAGTATACAGTATTTCTCTAGAACTCTTGTAATCTCTTGCTAGTGCTTTTGAAGGCTGAAGTTGATGGGAGTTATAAGGTGAAAAAATCTGGAACATGGAAGATTCTGCTTTTCTTTTTGGGAGTGTTTGGTGCTCACAGTACAAACCTGTGCACAAAAGGAGTATTTCATGTAACATGAGAACAGTGTTTCTAAGGGTTGCAAGTGTTTGTACACACCTTGTGGGTTTGAGTTTTGACCAGTATGTTCTAGATACAAGTAGCGTGCTTTATGCCCAACGGTAATAAAAAGATTCAAAGAAATAGAGAAATGGGTCAACATGTAGCCTTGCTTATACTGTCCCTGATGGGAGGGAGTCATACAATGTAAAGGAACGCTATCACTGGCATTCCTTTCCACTTCCTTCAGATTTTGCCAGCTATTTTGTAACATTATAAAAAAAGAACAAAACCAAAAAAGAAGGAATGCTAAGGACATTGCAGATAAACCACAGATGCATGCCTAGTATCTCTGAATTCATCATAAACAATTTTAAAAAAAACACAAATACTTGGGAATGAGAATAATTGAGGCTGCATATCATGGGGAGGTGATCCATGTGAGGCACAAATGGAAGTGAAAGGAAGTAGTCTAAAATGTCTGTTTTTAAAGATGATTACATGCATGCACAGACTGCAGCAAAGAAATGTGGTCCACTAGAAAAATATATATTAGAGGGGTTTATTGGTAGGAAAATGCCAAGGCTTTGTTACCTGTGTATTCTTCATTTTCTCCTAGTTTTATTGACATGTGAAAGGGGTGGGAGGTAGGAAAAACAAGCAATTGTTGGACTGCACAGTTCATTAGTGATATAAATAGCCATTAAGATATAGTTATATCTATAATATAAGTAATAGCATGTTGAAAAGTCTCTCTAGTGAACCAGAAGCTGTACTCTGTGTAGGAGGGAAAATTTGGGGGGGGGGGAGAGGAATGTAACCAGCAAATCAATGCCATTGTTTATGTCTATTTACAAGAAGCTGCATAGATTTACAGTCCTTGCATTCAGCAACATGAAAATGGTACAGAAGGGAATGCCTAGCAGGGGTTAACTTCTTATGCCTGCACTGCAGCCTATTTCTGTCAACACTGGACTTGGGAAACAAACATTTATTCTTTGTGAAATGAAAGTGTATTTTTGAAGACTAGCCGTCAGATATTTTTTGCCCTTCACACTTTCAAATGCTTAGCCTTTTTTGTAAGTTGACTGCAAAGTGCATCAGTTTGCCAGCATCCCCTCCCCACCAGAAAAAGCAAGAAAGAGTGGGGAGGGAGAGAGAGATTAAGGGGAGGAAGTCTTCACAAGTGCCTATGGCATCATTGTCAAGTACATGAGCTTCAAGTAGAAGATGGCAGGAGGGTTGGCACAGAGCATGCTTCCTTCAAGCCTATTACCTCTGGGGTACCTGACTCTTGAGAAGCTTTTCAATCCTTCCAAATGACGTTATTCCAAACTGTCATCTGGTTTATTTGGAGCACACTGTCTCGCAGATAAACATGCTATTTAACTGCAGGTCAAGGTACAGAATCATTCTGCTAGCAAAATGCCTGGGATACATTAAATGGCACTGACATGTGGAGGAAGACAGAAAGAGATCAAAGTTGTCACCAGCCTGAGTGGAATTGGTCTGCGTTGAGAAGGGGTGTGTGCGGAAATACACCATAGTTACACTGAATTGTATGTTTAAAAGCCATAATGTTGCCGAGCATTTAAAACTGTGACCTATCAAATGCTACGGATTAAGGTGCTATGTAATACAGAACAAGTTCTGGAGTGTATTATCAAGGCAGGATCTTTTACATTTTGGGAAACAGCTCAGTGAGGAGTGGTAGGAAATTATTAAGTAGTCTAGATAGCAGGAAATATATGTATAGACAGTTTTGAGGATTTCATTTCATCAAGGAAAAAAGCAAAGCATTTGTCGAAAATCTGAAGATATACATATTCTTCCCCCCCTCCTTTTTATGACAGAGGGCTATTATAATGTTTAGTTTTCTTCCACAAAGTGTAGAAATGATCACTTTCAGTTAATTATGATGTCAACACCATCATTCATAGTCAAAAAGGGATATTAAATGTGGCTCTTTGGATTGCTTTGAATAATTTTGGTTAGTGAGATTTTATGATTTTGCAAAATTCAGATGAATTACTTTAACTTTGGTTTCAATGTTTTTAACACACTGTTACAAAAGCTTTTGTCTTCTCGGTTCCACTGCTTAATCATGCACCATTCCTCAACATTTTCACGAAAGGCTTATGCTAGATCTCAAGCAACAAAAGAAAGCATAATTGTACTCATGGAATCTCCTCCAAAATAATCAAATTTTCTGATGAAATCCCACAATTATAGATTTTGCACTTTATTTTGTGGAGAGAATGTGAACTGTGAAACTCAGTTTCCTGAGAGTTTTCAAAACTGAGTTTTTCTAAAGGAAAAAGGTAGTTCAGTCTTTCCTCATCTACCAAGAGGCAAGGTAAATCTGGAATTCAGTTCACCTGCTTCATAATCAGGGGCACCATTTTTCTTGCCAAAAAATTAGAGGAGCCCTATGAAAATACATAGAATCAAATTATGATGAAGAACACTCTAAAAATAAAAAAAATGCATCCTTGTAAAATCCTAGGAAGCATTCCTTACAAACACATTTTCATACACTTCCCTGGTTTTTGAGGTTCCTTTCCTTTCTCTGTTCCTCTAATTGTACTAGCAAAGGACATTGTTATTTAATGTATTAAAAAAAACAACGCCAAGAAGTTAGAACATAAATAAAAATCAGGAACACTGGGAGTTTTCCTGGGGAGAGAGAATAGAAAGGAAAGCAATTGAAATTAAAACTTCTTTTGTGATCAAAAGGGATTTTATTGCCTTTTGCTTAATTAAATGCCTCAGAAGTACGCGAAACATTGTTATAGTTAAAAAAATTGTTACTTTGTAAATCGTAGGGACAAAGGGGCTCTACTGCAACTTTAAAGTTTCTGTGCACGTAAATGTCAATAGAGTGCCTTCTCCATCATCAGCACTAAATTCACATTGATGCCTCTTTTCTTCTCTGTATTGATCCTTCCATGAGAACGTAGATTTGTATCTGTTAATTAATGCGTCCTGAAACAGCGTTTGTATTAATCAGGCAGATAAGAAAAATTGGATGCCTGCACCCTCATGACAACCGTAAAAGTGCTGGCCCTGATAAAAATCATGGACGGACCTCAATAAAAAAGTTCCTCCTTCCACTCAATAAACTAATCATCCTGCTTTTAATTATTCGGCAGAAAGATGTGTGGAGATTGGAGAATGTGTAAATCTATTTACTAACAGCAGTGTCTGGGAGGGAGAATGGGGCTGTCACAGGACAGTGCTTCAGGCTACATTCTCTGTCCATCTGCTGTAGCAGAAAAAGTGATTCTTGAGAGAGAGGAAAAGGACAGAGAGGCTGGAGCTAATTGAAAATATGCATTCCTTTTTAGACCCTTTCAAATTATTATTTCTGTTTCATTTCCTCCCATTTCCTCAACAAGAGCAGCATTATTCATTGTCATCTCTCACATATGTGTTCTTGACTTGTGCAAAAGTGTTGTTGATTTTGATCTGGAAGGATAACAAATGCTGTTTTCTCACACGGCACAAACACAGTGTAAAAAAAACACAAAGAGAATGAAAAAAATATTGGCCAGAAATAAAGAGGCGGCATTAACTTATTTCATATTTAATCTATGCCTCATGACTCGAAATGATTCTCTGTCATATTTTTATTTTTAACAGTGCAATGGTCTGAGTCTAAATTAATGCCTATGGCTTCTTTTTTGCCTTTTGTTTTGTGTCATATTATATATGCTTATTCTGTTACAAGGAAAGGGTCTTTGAAGGAAGAGGGCAATGTGTTTAAAGATAAATGAGCAACACAGACTGTTCTTTCTGCAGGATCCTTGTCAAAGCACATGTAAGCAGCTCCATAAACAACTAACTGAAAGCTTTAGACATGTCTTAAGACCCCCTTAAGAAAAGCTTGACTAATCCCCTTTGATGATTTTATTAAGTACTTGGTGGTTGCTGGTGCCAACTGGCAAGCCACTGCATTTTACCAAGAGGCCAGGAAATCGCTTCTTCACTGGCACCTTATGTGATGGGGAATATTAGCAGTTGGAGATAATAAATTAACAGCTACTGTAAACAGGGAGCCTGAAAAGGTATGACAATAAAAATGCTTGTCCTTAGTGATCTTATTAGGAAGGAGAGGCAAAGAGATAAGGAACAAAACAAAAGCAAAACTCAAATTCATTAAGATACATTATTATAGTTTTTTCTTTCTTCCCAAAATGGTGTTTCGTGTAGTTACTATTCACTTGGCACTTTGCTATGCTATCCTGTTATTTCAGCACTGTAGAAGAGGCAGAAGCCATTTCACAATTAATTCATGTCTTTTCTGGAGAGGGTAGGCCTTGATGAGGTTGAAAGTCACAAAGCACTTTGGTTCTTCTGATCGCCACCTTAATTCTATTAAGGCATCAACCTTTCTCCTCTTAAATTCCCTCTCCACCCCATGACTTCCTTTTAAGGTAACTCTGACATGTTCACAATGCCGCTATATGCATTGACTAAGGAATAATCGAATTCAGTGGGGCTTACTCTCAGGTGAATGCATGTAGGATTATTGCTTGCAGTATTCTTTTATACCAGCCATAACCATTATTGTCAGAATTCCCAGAAAGCTGTTTGATCCAAATTATATTGGTAATTTCCAGAGTAGATGTTATCAGAACGAAGCCTAAACGTAATAGGTGTTTAGTGTATATTTTAAAAGATGCCTCGTCTAAGGCTGAGAAGATAAAATACAGCAGATTTATGTTGCTAACAATGGTCTCCAAAAATTTAAAATAACTTTGAGACAAAAAAAGCATGCTAACTCAGGTTTACTTGAGGAAACCTTTACTGTAATTATTTTATGTTGATCTTAGAGATCAGGGAGGGCGGAATCCATAGATACAGATCTATCACTTATGTAACAGTAACATAAGGTATAGCTGCAATGCAGAATTACGATGGCCCAGGACCATTTTAATTATGTTTTGTGTACTTTCCTTCCTGCTTTAGGATTTTCCACTTTATCGCTTGCTGACCAGATGAGCCTTCTGCAGAGCGCTTGGATGGAGATTTTGATTCTGGGCGTTGTATACCGATCACTTTCCTTTGAGGATGAGCTTGTCTATGCTGAAGACTATATCATGGATGAAGATCAGTCTAAATTAGCAGGCCTTCTTGACCTCAACAATGCCATCCTACAACTGGTAAAAAAATACAAGAGCATGAAGCTGGAGAAAGAAGAATTTGTCACCCTCAAAGCTATCGCGCTTGCTAATTCAGGTTGGCAGATTGGCATGATGGCTCATGTCATTCCCTCCCCCTTTCTCTAATACCTTCTGCATGACGATTTCTAAACATGACGATAGGAATAAGTAATTCTAAATCATATGACTGCAGGGACCATGCTAAATGGCTAGAAACAAGGTAGTACAAATTAAGGAAAGATATGTGATTATAAGCATTTGTTATGTTTGTTACACAGAGTTTCTAATTTGGCTAAAAGAAGCCTGAAAATTTGGAAGGTATTAAAAAACAAAGATAGTTTTTAATAAACATAAATGTTGTTCTGCTTAAATCCCCTTCATAATCCAGATAAGTCTAATCAGTTCACTAAAACCCAGTAGAATGGATGACTAAATGTAATATAAGATCTCTTCAATCCAGCTACTAAACGCAGTGAACTCAATAGGTAAGGTGAACTTAGGTTTTATAAGGAAAGGGAGCAGATCACTGTTTAAGCTTACAGGAATTCTTCCTGCCCGTGCAAATTTGATTTTTTTTAATAATAGCTCTATAGCTGACAGATATGCCTTGTTCAGAAGGGGTTAAGAAATCAAGGAAGGATTCTTCTCTGCATTTGAACTTAAAAGTGCTGAAGCAGTGAGCCAATGTCTGATAAGTAAAAAATCGTTTGTTCTTTGTTGTTTTTTCTTTTGTGCCTCCCTAATGCTTTATTGTGGTCTTAAGTCCCTTTTAGCATTTGCATAAAGTTCATGATAGATCCCTCTTTAATGACGTGCCGATCATTA